>NC_133377.1:18940970-19263400 GCF_049309525.1 Garra rufa
GGTTTTACTTAAAGGAGTAGTTCACTTTCAGAACAAAATTGTACAGATAATGTACTCACCCCCTTGTCATCCAAGATGTTCATGTCTTTCTTTCTTCAGTCGTAAGAAAATTATGTTTTTTGAGGAAAACATTTCAGGATTTTTCTCCACATAATGGACTTCTATGGTGCCCCTGAGTTTGAACTTCAAAAAATGCAGCTCCAAGGCTCTAAATCATCACAGCCGAGGAAAGAATGGTCTTATCTAGCAAAATGATTGGTTATCTTCTAAAAAGAAATACAATTTATATACTTTTTTTTTTTTTTTTAACTCAAATGCTCATCTGGTCTAGCTTTGTGTGTACTCTGTGTAGAGATTAAAAAGTATATAAATTGTAAATGTTTTTAGAAAATAACTTATCGTTTCGCTAGATAAGCCCCTTCTTCCTCTGCTGGGATCATTTAGAGCCCTTTGAAGCTGCATTTTGGAAGCTCAAACTCGGAGGCACCATAGAAGTCCATTATATGGAGAGAAATCCTGAAATGTTTTCCTCTAAAAACAACATTTCTTTAGAACTGAAGAAAGAAAGACATGAATTTCTTGGATGACAAGGGGGTGAGTACATTATCTGTACATTTTTGTTCTGAAAGTGAACTACTCCTTTAGGTCTAACTTAAAAATATATATAATAATACTTTGGCTACCTAACGTTACATAGATTTGATTCTAGCGAACTGATCGAGGATCAGCAGTTAGAGCTTGCTTTCTCCGCGAACAGAAATAGGAAGCTGATAGCCAAATAGCAAATTTAGTAAGATATGATTCTGATACATTAATTATGATTTTGGACGCATTAAACAAATTAGTGAACGGCTTTGCACCGGAACTGCTGGTTAAAATAACTCTGCCAGTTTGAGTTGTGCCTTATAACTGGACTCTGATGTTTTATAAAGGTACCACATGTTGTGTTTGAAATAGTCCACCACCTGTGTGAATAATAACAAACTAGATCACTCGACAGTGACAGAATGCAAAATGCTAATATTCCCTACTAAGCATTTTCAACAGCGTTGTTGCTTTTGGGCAGGACCAGAGCCATAGCGTAGCTTCTCGATCAGTGATTGGTCAGAATGGAGGGGTGTCTCCAGGCATTCGATCCTCATTGGTCAGCCCGCTCTGAATCGGGATCTCTTATTGGCTACTGTATCTGTCGCTCAGTGGATTCATGCGCAGTGTTGAAGGGAGGAGTAAACAGCAGTGAGTCACAGCTAACAGGCTAGTGTTCTGCTATAGGTGAGTACACACATTATTAGCGATAAACACACATTTCCAACGGATTTTGTTCGTGTTAACTGCACGGTCCGTTACAAATTTAACGCTGGTTGTGATTGTGTTCGCCAAAGGGTTCGTGTGTTCACCGAGTGTGTGTTTAATCACGTGCGTTAAGCTAGCTGAGGCCTGCGTGAGCTCGTGCCTGCGCGGGAAAGTCTCATATAAATACACGTGCACATGTGCGATTGCAAAAATGTAACCCACAGCAGTTCGTAAATAAACACATCGCGGCTAAATAGTGATAAATTTGAGTGCATGTGTGAGATTTGTGTGTGGAAACGCGTGATGAGGCCCAGTGTTGAGTTTCTATGGCTGTGGAGCATGTAACGTTACATGTGACTTTCCTTCAATCATCTGTCATTTAAACCTTATACATTTGTGAACACAAACTGGATTAATCTTGAGGATTTCATATGCATCCTGTGCTAGCGTATCTCTAGTGAAAGCAATTTTATTTATATACAGCATTTCCATAGACTGGTATATGATTTGATTCTCAGTACAGGTGCTAAACCACTATGTAGATGGTTTGCATTTCATTAAATCTTTTAAAATTCAGTTATGAGTGTTTGTAGTTGTTTCCAAATGAGAACCCTGTTCATTTTAGTTGGATTTGATAGTCTTTAGCAGTAGCCTTGGTGCTAGGACACATGTGCCATGTGCTATCAGCATTCCTATTTACAGTAACCTAGACCCTATATATGAGATTGGAAAGTATATGTAATGGCTTCAATAATAAGTCATAAGTGTGCTAGCAAACTCACACTACGAAGTTAAATCTGAGTGATTGTTCCAAAAGTATGGTGTCTAACATGAGTTTTCACTTCTTTGAGGATGGTATGCATGGTATATGCAATGTTTAATTGTCATTAAAATTAAAATCTTAAACCAAGTTATTTGGTAATGTTAGTCTTTGCAGCTTGATATCAACTCATCCACATTGTAACTGTGTAAAGAGGTCTTTCAGGCTTGCAGTGAGCCCTCTGTGGTTTGTATAATGAAATCAGTTTGTGAAAATTTTTGAATTTATCTCCACAGAAAATGGACATGAGTACCAGTGAGTGCTTTGGATGTGGCCGCTCCGGTCACTGGATCAAGAATTGTCCTAATGCCGGTCGAGGTCGTGGCAGGGGCCGGGGACGAGGAAAGGGTAGGCCTTCTTGAGTTATTTTAATAATAGTACAGATGCAGTCTAACTAACTTGCTGTTTCTCTCTGTAGATCTGTTCTGTTACAGGTGTGGAGAGCAGGGCCACATCGCGAGAGATTGCGAACAGACTGAGGATGGTAAGATCAGGGCTCTACGCTTACATTTTTGTTAGGAGCACATTCTAAACAATAATCAAAAAATGTGCTTAAAAAATAGCCTTCCCATTACAGGGTGATATTTGACTCCTTAAAGTGATTTACAGGGAACTTAGTTTTTACCTTTTCATATGTTTAATGAAGCTCAGAGGTGGCATGAGTGCAATCAAATTGCATAAATTCATGTTGAGATTAATGTTTTAAATATAAAATTGTGAATACAGAAATATTTAAGTCCCGCTTTACATTAAGTGGCCTTAACTACTATGTACTTATTGTGTACATGTTTTTACATTGTACTTCTTGTAATTTCTGTAATTACCACTGTTGACCCATCCCTTACACCCTAACCCACCCTTAAACCTACCCATGCCACCAAACCTGTCCCTAACCTTACCCATATCCCACCTTAAAGGAGTGGCTCACTTTCAGAACAGAAATGTTACAGATAATGTACTCACCCCCTTGTCATCAAAGATGTTCATGTCTTTCTTTTTTCAGTCGTAAAGAAATTGTTTTTTGAGGAAAACATTTCAGGATTTCTCTCCGTATAGTGGACTTCTATGGTGCCCCCGAGTTTGAACTTCCAAAATGCAGCTTCAAAGGGCTCTAGCAAAATGATCAGTTATTTCCTAAAAAAAAAAAAAAAATTGCAATTTATATACTTTTAACTAGAGGTCGACCGATATTGGTTTTTACCGATACCGATAGCTAGGTTGGACCACACTGGCCGATACCGATTAATTAACCGATAGTTTTTGAAAATGGATACTAAAAGGGAACTAAAATAGTACTCTACTATTTTTTTTAAAAAGTACTAAACCATAATTTGTAAATTAATAAAAATATTAATATTAATTATATATTGATCATTAAAGTTATTTCATAGTTCAGTAATGTTAACAAAATAAACTTCAAAATTTAACAATATATCAGTAAATGTTTAAATTAACACACTCTAACAAGGAACAACACTTCTATTCTACAGTTGGCATCAATCTTAGTTGATGTTACAAATGGGCTCATTGTAAAGGAGTGGGTTTCTTTTTGTTTATATTTGGAATCTCTGTATGTCAGTACTGCCATCTTAAAATTAAGATTCAGTTTAACTACATTTTATATCAAATTTATTTCGTCCAAAATTGACTTAAATTTTTTTTTTTATTATATAAGCAGTACTTTTTAAAACAATAGACAGTGGCTGCTTTAACAGGCTTCAATGAATGCACAAATCTATTTCGATATATCAGATGTTTTGTCCTGTTCTGAAAACATAACTGACTGTGTGTACTGTACATCAGTTTCGTATAAAAAATAATCGAAAATGCAAGTGCATTTAACCGCATCCGCAATCAAGCTTTTTAGGACGAACAAACACAAAGCGCAAGTGAAAGTCTGTCAGTGCGCGAGTTTTGTGCATCTAATAGTACTGCATTACAAACGGCATATGCAGGGAAAAACACAAGCTCATTGAAGAGAGGATTGCGATGCATCAGAAAATCGATTTTTCACCCACCCTTAATGAAACCGGGCAGAAGTGCAGCGCTGCGTTGCACGGACAACTCGCAGGTATCACAAACACACAGGACGCGTCTCGTGTAGTTCAAGCGGAAGTCTAAAACAGTTCATTTAATCACCAAATGGGCAAATTATTACTTGAATGATCAAAAAAACGGATCCGAACCGATAAACAACAGATCAAAGAAAAGAGAAAGAGCGATATATATTGTAGCCATTTAAGATTTTTTTTCTGTTTTACATTGTTTAAATATTATTTGTTTGTGTTTTGTTCCAGTTCAGTATGTTTATTACGAAAGAAGTTTGTGTAATTTGTAAATGTCATAAAGGATGAATTGGACGGCAATAAGCCGGGAGAATTGGAGAGGGTCAGACACAATTTTTTGACCACTTCGTACGTTTTTATTTGTGGAAAATCCCTTCTTAAACGAAATTCGTTTTGTATAATTTTAATGTTAATTTTAAATATATATTTTTGTTGATCAGTTATTAAAATCAAATAAGAACAAGGAAAACTGGCATTGTGCAATAAAGTGTGTAACATGCTTCCTCGGCCTGAAGAAAAGGCTAAAAACATAAATTATATATGTATGCTCTATATGAAGCATACAGACTTTATTAGAGCTACAAAAATAAAAACGTTTCGCTTAAATGCACAATACTCAATCTTCCAGCCCAGGGTCAAGTCTTTATGAACATTACATCATATCTGTCCCAAATCTTTGTTAATGTAAAACTATGAATGGCGCGCTGTGGCGCAGCAGGATTTCTGTCGGCTAAATGAACACAGTTTGCTTTCTCACGTCACGTCTTTAAATCTGCAACTTTGCTGGCTAACAGTATGAGCAGCTGGATATAAACCAATGTAAATATATGGTAACAATCCTGACATTAAGCAGTGGTGTCGGACTTAACCTCTCATACTCTATGACAGCAGAGCGGAGCGTGAGCCGCTTCAGCAAAAAACGCAACCCGGAAAAACTATCAGCAAGGATTTTTGCCGATAACCGATAGTTCCGCCAATCAACTATTGGTGCCGATTAATCGGCAAAACCGATACATCGGTCGACCTCTACTTTTAACCTCAAATGCTCGTCTTGTCTAGCTCTGTGTGTACTCTGTGTAGAGATTAAAAAGTATAAATTATAAATGTTTTTAGTAAATAACTGATCGTTTCACTAGATAAGACTCTTCTTCCTTGGCTGGGGTCGTTTGGAGCTGCATTTTGGAAGTTCAAACTCAGGGGCACCATAGAAGGTCCACTATATGGAGAGAAATCCTGAAATGTTTTCCTCAAAAAACATAATTTCTTTACGACTGAAGAAAGAAAGACATGAACATCTTGGATGACAAGGTTGTTAGTACATTATCTGTACATTTTTGTTCTGGAAGTGAACTACTCCTTTAATAGAAGCAAAAGTGTTTTGCAATGCAATATGATCACATTAAGTACACTTTACTTATTTTTGATGTAAGTACATAATAGTTAAGGCCACCTAATATAAAGTGTGACCAAGATTTAAATGGTAGGTGCCAAGACAATGATTAAATTACTGAATCATATCATTCATTTGATTCATTCGCATGGCTGAGTCATTCAGGAAAAAAGCAAGTGGCTGTCTTTATGAATGGGAAAATGAATCACTAGATTCGTTTAAAAACGCGCATTCATTCGTAAACGAAACACCGCTGTGTTTAAATGGAGATGCACAGCGGCTCAGTTGTGACTTGTTTCAGAATACTTTTGATGACGAAACGGAGCAAAATCAGGCAATAGTGTTATAGTCCGGCAATGTAAGTCACTTAAAGGAGTAGTTTACTTTCAGAACAAAAATGTACTGATAATGTACTCACCCCCTTGTCATCCAAGATGTTCATGTCTTTCTTTCTTCAGTCGTAAAGAAATAGTTTTTTTTTTTTTTGAGGAAAACATTTCAGGATTTCTCCACTATATGGAGAGAAATCTTGAAATGTTTTCCTCAAAAAACATAATTTCCTTACGACTGAAGAAAGAAAGACATGAACACCTTGGATGACAAGGGGGTTAGTACATTATCTGTACATTTTTTTTCTGAAAGTGAACTACTCCTTTAATAATAACTTTTTGTTTAACTGTTGTATTAAATCAATATTTCATTTACAAACTCCCTTAAAAATTATTAAAAGCTATCACTCATCTTAGTTTGCGATTGTTATCAGCAAAGCTCTCTCTATACTGCACAATCAATCTCTTATTTACACTCTCTCTACACTTTATGAAATGATTGGTGAGATATGTCTGATATATTACCCAACGTTTCAAAAACACATAGAAACCTTTGAAGCTCCCCTGAGCGCAAACACAAATATGCTGATCGGGTCAGTCGCACATGGTGCTCCTGAATATTTTTCATAGTTGCACGTAGTAATTTTCAGAGTGAAGATGCTCTGCGTCATTGCATTTCAGTTCTCATTGCTTATTAAAGCTCTTTCTGCTTCGACTACAGCGTGCTACAATTGCCACAGGAGTGGCCACATTTCCAGAGACTGCAAAGAACCCAAAAAGGAAAGAGAGCAGTGTTGCTATAACTGCGGCAAAGCTGGTCATGTTGCACGCGACTGTGACCATGCCAATGAGCAGAAGTGCTACTCCTGTGGTGGGTTCGGACACATCCAGAAATTATGTGACAAGGTGAAATGTTACCGGTAAGTCCCGTCCCATTTGAGTTTGATGGTTTAGAATAGTTAGTTTAGTTTTTGAATAGTTTTGTGTGTAGTACATGCTAAAAAATAGCATGCAAGTTTGTAATGACAGGGACTTTTATGACGGTATAAATTACAGAACAGCTGAAGGGTTTGAACTGAGCCGGAAACTAAAATGCATGTTGATATTCAGGTGTGGAGAGATCGGTCACGTGGCTGTGCAGTGCAGCAAGGCGACCGAGGTGAACTGCTACAACTGCGGCAAGACCGGTCATCTGGCGAGAGAGTGCTCCATCGAAGCATCCGCGTAACTCGTTTCCTCTGTCGCCCCCTCCTTTCCTGATTGATGGTTGTTTCTCTTCTCTGAATCCTCTTCATTGGCCAAAGGCTGGCAAACAGAGGCCTTTCCCAGGCCAGTGAGCAGCTTTGAGTTTTGTTTTTCCTTTATGAAGAAAAAGGGGTAAAAAAAAAAATATCAAATTGCGTTTAAAATGAAATGTTTATTTAGGTAGAGGTGTAACGTATGACGCTTTGTTAAGGGACCCCTTCAGTGCCACTGGTGAAAAGATCCCGCGCCACAGGGAACCTCTGGGCTCACGGAAGTGAACCTTAGATCAAATGTAAGAGAGAAGTCAGGTGAAGGCTCAATTCTGGTGTTTTGTTTTCTTTTGTTTTGTGGTTATATGGAGAAAAGTGAAAGCAGGCTTAAGACCATTGTCATCACAGGAAGTCCATTACGATCTGGTCCCCACAAATGTATGTGTGTCTACTAAGGAAATGTTATATTGGTATATTTGAATTAATTTGTCTTTCAGAAATCATTGTTTTGATTTTTCTTTTTTGTATTTTTATTTCCACAGACTTTTCTTCTGAAAAGTCACGTTTGCGGGTTCGGCGAACAGTGCTTGTTAATGCTGAACGTAACAGAGTAATTTTAGTCCTTTCTACCTTAAATTATCCAGTACAATAGAGAGACGTGAAATTAGCAACAATTTGCGAAAAGAATGTTTTCACAGAAATCAGATATTTTTGTACAATATCACTTGGACTACTGTAAGAATATCATTGCTTGTACTCAGTTTTTAAGTCAGAAGGAAATTGCAACTTAAGTCGTAGAACATAGATATGTAATTTTAAACTGTCAATAAAGTTGGAGGAGGATGAGGAATCTGCCTGCGTTCATTGATTATTATTTTGTATTAGCAGAATATGAAATAGTGGAGTTCCATTTCAAATGGGCTTTTGACATATATATATATATATATATATATATATATATATATATATATATATATATATATATATGAGACACGAGACATTTTGTGTTAAAAAAAAACCACCCGCATTTTATAAGTCAGACCCTACTGGCCCATTTAGTAGCACAAAATGTAGTACACATTTAAACAGGACAGATTTTTCTTGTCTCAGGTTGAAAGTCAAACAATCTATTTGAATTAAGAGCCAAACAGATCTAATTGCATCACAAACTCATGCTGTTTCATCTGCTCCACATCCAGTCGTAGAAATACAATTTCAACTGTAATTTCCAGGCATAATTGCAGTTTTTCTTTGTAAAGGAAACATTTTACGTCATATTAATGTATAATTATTCCTGTTTTTCAACAAGTTATTCATAATTAATAAAACATTCAAATAGGGTGATATCAGGTGAACTGGGCCACTTTTTGGTTAATCGCTGGGCCACTGTAACAAATTTATGACATTTAACTGTGTTCCTTTGATTAATAAGGACTTATTAAACATTAGGTGCCCCACATTTTTTGAGATATCAGTGTTCAAGTAAAATAGAGACATTTCTGATAAAACAGATTTAATTATATTTAATTTTATTATGTAGCAGTGTAACATTGCATTTAAAATACATTAGAACATCGATTTGAATTACATTAAAACATCAGTTTCACGCCGTAGAAAAAGCATACATTTGCTTTTAGGCCTCTCTTAACTGTCTCCATATATTCTCGATATTAGTCAAGCACACAAACACAAATCTCATACAAACACATTTAGATGGTAAAATGTGAAAAATGTATGTCATAAATGTAATACAATATATTAATAATATAAATAATTTTTAATAAGAGGAACAGCTAGAATTTCAGCTTAAACTCAACTCAGAAGGTGGCCCATTTTACCTGTAATTATGGGCTAATTTTGTTAACACCATGTTTATGAGCCATGTTTAGACATTTTCTGTGCCATTATTCCAGAGGGATAAGTAAGAAAGATAAAGGATATTTTTGCACACTAATTTTTTGTACCTAAAATACTACAAAATATTCTTCAGTGCTTTTCAAGGTAATCCTAAGAACAACTACTGTACTCAACTGTGCTATTTTGGGCTACTTTTCAGCTGCTATTTTGGGCTTTCTGTGCTACTTATCTAAAAAAAAAAAAAAAAGATGTTACCAATTGGACTACAATTGAAAGTACCTTTCATACACTTTTAAATATACTCATCATACATAAAAAAATACACATTTATTATTTCAAATATGAGATCAATACACTGTATGCATAATTATTAGGCATGTTGATATTCTGATATTCATAAATTCAAATTTTTTTTTTTACCAATTATAAACCACATCAATCCTAATTACTAATGTTAATTTTGTATTTAATCATTTATATGTGATATATAGTGGTCTATGGAGGCTGGAAGTGAAAAACTTCTTATATGCAGGTGTGCAGAATTATTAGACACGTTTTCTTTTACAGATTTAACTTTGACTGAAAAGTCAAAAGTTATTAAATACCCATGAGAATGATGCGATACTAATGCAGTACTAGAATTTGCAAAGTTAATGCATGACCACTGGACAGAGAAATGCTCATTGGGTCAGCATGGCAAGAAAAAAAATGGGTGGAGAAGAAAAGACACATCCACTGCAAAAGAATGAAGAATTAGGTGTGAAACCATATATCCATGAAACCAATATCTTCACACACCACCAAACGGGCCTTAAAGGGATAGTTCACCCAGAAATGAAAATTTGATGTTTATCTGCATTCCCAGGGCATCCAAGATGTAGGTGACTTTGTTTCTTCAGTAGAACACAAACAAAGATTTTTAACTCAAACTGTTGCAGTCTGTTAGTCATATAATGGCAGTGGATGGGCAACAAACCTTTGAAAGTAAAAAAAAAAACATGCACAGACAAATCCAAATTAAACCCTGCAGCTCGTGACGATACTTTGATGTCCTAAGACACAAAACAATCATTTTTTTTGCAAGAAACTGAACAGTAGGGGAGAGTGGGGTGATTTGTGCCAGGGGGGAAGTAGTTCCACCCCTTGTTTCTAGAAAACCATAGAAGAAATTGGTAATTTGACCACATACTTTTGAAGTGCCATCCAATTAACCCATCCCCCAAAGAAGAGAGACACATGGCATGAGATCTAAGCACATTTTAGCTAAAAAAAAAAAACAGTTTTTTGCCTTTCAAAGTAAAATTTATATGATCAAGGTTTTTTGATTGTTGCGTCTGAACAATTATAGACAAGTTTGAAAATATTTCACACATGTTTTAGTGCTTTAGTAGGCTACACAGTGAGTCTATACAGTTAGCATAATGTTAGCTCTAAACTGCTGGATCATGCTAGTCTTTCAAAATTGTCAGGCTGGGGTGATTTGTGCCAAAGGGACGGGGTTAAGTTGTGCCAGTGGGATGTTAAGTAGTAGTCCGGATCTAGACCAGAGGGGTTATTTAGGGGCTTATTTTAGTTAGTCTGACTTATTGTCACTTGATTTGACTCTAAGTAAGTCAGACTAACTGAAATAAGCCTGACTTATTTGCTAAACTTGTTTTATGGAACACCCCCAGGGCTGTCTAACCCTGTTCCTGGAGATCTACCTACCTGCAGACCTTAGTTCCAGTCCTGCTCCAACACAGCTGTCTGTAATTATCACATGCTACCTAAGACAGTGGTTCCCAATTCCAGTCCTGGGGACCCCCTGCTCTGCACATTTTGCATGTCTCCTTTTTTAACACACCTGATTGAGATCATCAGATCATTAGTTCAGTTCATGGCTCTCTCCCTTAACAAGCTGATGATCTCTGTCAGGTGTGTTAAAAAAGGGAGACATGCAAAATGTGCAGAGCAGGGGGTCCCCAGGACTGGAATTGGGAACCACTGGCCTAAGAGATTAAGTAGCTGGTTCAGGTGTGTTTGATTAGGGTTGGAGCTGAACTTTGTAGGATGGTAGATCTCCAGGAACAGGGTTGGGCATCCCTGATCTAGACCTACATACCCACAGGGGATAATCTGTGTGAGGAGCGTGCCTCATCAGTGTTTAATTTACCTGTGGTTTGTTTAGTTTAGCTAACACTATTTTTTTGAGTTTTGAGTTTGCACTGTTATTAAAGAGAAGTTTTATTCATTTTTTAAGTGGCCTAAGTCACAATGGGATGTTCAGAATTGTTCAGAAAAAAGTTACTTTATTCTTATATGTTACATAATTGACACAGTGTTTTGTTGACAGAGAGCGTTCTAATGATTCACAAATATCATATATTGTGTTTTTGAGATTTTTTTGTGTTTTCTGAAAAAGTAGAAATATGACATGCCAATAGTTTAATAGGGTAACGATATCTAAATAAACCTTAAATTAGCAATTTTGTATTGAATTTGTCTTGACTTTATATTGCATTACAGTTCATGACATTAAAATGTTCTTTTTTACTTTAATAATCACTGGCACAATTTACCCCGATGTATTCTCCCCAAAGGCACAACTTACCCCACACATGGGGCAAGTTGTGCCACGAGACCACTTTTTTTCTTAAAGCTATAATTCTGAATCAGTTTATTTCAGATCCAATGTTATTGTTCCCAGAGATGCACCACATCCTGAAATATATGTATATACTTGGAGGATTACTTTCATGGCTTCAATATAAAGTCACTTTGAGTAAAAACTGGCACAACTCACCCCACTCTCCCCTATTTATATCATATAGGCAAGATTTTGACGTATGTTTCAGAGTGTTTGCGGAACTGGTGGATTACTTGGCTGAAATTACATATAATTGAAAAAGTCATGCAAAAGTAAATGTACTTTGCATGTTTTCATTATATGCTACAGATTTGTTTGCAAACCGCCGTTAACAGAAGACAATGGAGCGCAAACAGGGTGTAAACATTGTTTATATGTTTACACTGGATCTGTATCTGGCGGCTACGGTGACCTCGGAATAAGAACAAAACAGACTAATATTAGCGTCAATGCCATTCTTTTTACGATGCAACGAGTACATCAGGTGTTATGGGAAGTGTTCCCGGTTCCGGTTGACCTAATTAATGCAGCCTAACAATCCTTTAACAGATTTGGATTATAGAAATGTGTTAAGTGTAGGCCAGGTTAAAGAGATGTGTCTTTAATCTAGATTTAAACTGACAGAGTGTGTCTGGCAGGGAACACTAATTCACTATTAACTCTGACTTTTCCCTCAATAAATCCCTAGTTTGCCGCTTATTAATAGTTAGTGAGGTAGTTGTTAAGTTTAGGTATTGGGTAGGATTAGGGATGTAGAATAAGGTCAGGCAGAATAAGGTGTTAATATGTGGTGTTAATTAGTACTAATAAATACATTTATTAGTGTGTCTGGTAGATTGTTCCAGAGTTTAGGCACTAAATAAGAAAATGATCTGCCGCCCGCAGTTGATTTTGATATTCTAGGTATTATCAAATTGTTTTGAGAACGCAGCGGACACGAGGGACTATAATGTAAGCTCGCTCAAGTACTGAGGAGCTAAACCATTAAGGGCTTTATAAGTAATTAGCAAGATTTTTAAAATCTCCCTATATAATAGGGAGCCAGTGCAGTGTTGACAGAACCAGGCTAATATTGGCAAAGGTCATCTCAGGAACCGCTCTCCAGTGGTTTGAGTCTTACCTCTCAGATAGGTCCTTCAAGAATCCTTAGAGTTGTGATTGATGATCAGCTGACTTTCTCAGACCACTTTGCTAAACTGCCCAGTCCTGCAGTTTTGCTTTATTCAACATCAGGAAGATCAGGCTCTTTCTTTCGGAACATGCTTCACAACTCATTGTTCAAGCTCTTGTTCTGTCCAGGCTGGACTATTGCAATGCTCTTTTGGCAGGTCTTTCAGCCAGTTCTATCAAACCTTTAGAATTAATCCAAAATGCGTCTGCAAGATTCATTTTTAATGAATTGAAAAGAATGCACGTCACACCTCTCTTCACCAATTTGCACTGGCTACCAATAGCTGAAAAATGCATAAAATTCAAGCCATTAATGTTTGCCAGCAAAACCACCACTGGCTCTGCACCCCTTTACCTAAATTCATTACTTCAGACTTATGTCTAGAAGCTACTTGAAGTTACTCATTTCTAGTATTTTTTTTTCTATTGTATTAAAAAATTTTCGAAGGTAAATCAGTAACAATTACAATTTTAACAATATTCCAAGTGTGACTTGTGAGATTTCTTGTATTTTGAATCCAGTGTTTTCTTTGTAAAAGCCAAAATGATTTTCATACTGATTTAAAACATAAGGATTCGTTAATTTTAATATACGGTGAACTAAACACTATCATATACTTTATTTTTGACAGATTATCCTATGTTCTGTTTGTGACAGCACATTTTTGGTAGTGACAGTAATGTTTTGGTGGCGACCACAAACTAAAACACTACTAAAACATACTAAAATATAAACAATTTTCATAACTGTACTTAAATGTTATTTTCCCCAAATAAGAATAATGTGTTCCCTTTTGTCACTACCGAAACAATGATAACATGTTTATGTATTAACTGAACTCACTCCTTCAGTGCAAGAAGTGAACAGGATGATGGATCTAGTAATTTTGGAATTACTCATTACTTAGTGTACTGTGTTCAGAATGCATCAGTTTTCTAAGATTCTGTGGGAAATGTTGTGTCTATAGTGGTATTATGTAGCCACTAGATGGCAGAAATAGAAAGTCCAAATTGAAAGGAGAGTGCAAGACACACTCTTACAAGTGCCTGCTTCTTGAGTGTATTCCAAAAGAAATTAAAGCTGCAAGCAGCGATGAACGGGCCCTTGCACCTGGGCTCACCGCCGACCGGTGGCTATAGGAAAACGGCAAACGGTGGGCAGTATGCTTTTAATACAGTAAATGTAGGATAAATATGTCATAAGTCATTTAAATGTGCTTAACTTGCCGCTCCCAGCTGCAGGCGCTATGCCTATAACTGATTATTGGCATGTTGATGTGTTCAGGCCAGCACTATTATCAAACATTTGAAATTTGGTGCAGATTGACCTTGTTATGTTTGAGTTAGTGAAAGATATGATATATCCTGCTGCCAACAGGTGGCGCTATGATAATATCTGAATATTGGCCTTTAGGTGTCTTCAGGCCAGGACTCTTACCAAACCTGTGAAGTTTGAGGCAGATCGGACATTTTATGTCTGAGTTATAACAACTTCTATGTCCATGGCGAAACAACAAACTTTGTCAGGCCGCCACGGACACGCCCTTTACCGATAACTCAAGATCTTCACAATTTAACATCTTTAAGGCCTTTAGATCAGACTGAGCAAATATAATGTTGATATCATTAAAACTCTAGGAGGAATTTGCTATAAACCTAAACCCCTACAAGGACTTCAGATAATGCCAACTGTGAACCAATATGCTACATTTTCCCTATATTCTGATGATGATGATGATGATAAGAACATGATTTATGATGATAACAAAATGTTATTATTGCTTGCATTACATCCACATCCTGCTTAAATGTCATCGTTACCTATCTGTTCAATTTTTGTGTGGATATTGCTTTGCTGGTGGCTCCTGTTATAAGACATCACTCTTAAGCGCTACATAACTAAGAATCAATTAGGAAAACGGTGCCCAGTTGGCACATGCATTCACAGTAACCCTCTGCCAGTTTGGATTTAAAGTTTACTGAATTGAAAGGGTTACACTTTAAAATCAACACACAGACACATACACACAATATATACAATTTTGCCATCCAGTTTCATTTGTTAACATTAACTATATTAGTTAACATGAACAATAATTAAACAGCATTTATTAATGTTAATTAATATTAAGCTAAAAAAGTATCCATATATTGTTTAAAGGTAAATTAGTATCTTTTAACGTTAGTTTATGTACTGTGAATTAACATGAACATGAACACAGTTCATGTGGGTGTACAGCAATACACAATAAAGTGCTCTATAAACACTCCATTCTTTCAAAATATCTTTAAAAATCAAGTTGAGTATTTTAATGGGGCGATATATATATAACTGATCTTAAAATGATGGTTTTCAGATGTTTTGAACAGATAACAGCAAAGTTAGTTTTGTTGTCAAAGTTTTTAATTATAATTTTATATTCAATAAATTACACTATGAAAATATTGTCTATCAATGAAGATAAATCGCTCATGCTAAAAAGTTGTATTTTTCTTAATCTTTTGCTATGTGACTGAATAGGACAAGTTCATGGTACAGTTCAGTAAAAAAATAAATAAAAAACAACTGCAAAATACAAACAATGAAAGACTTAGTGACCCTTTATATTTTCTCAAAATATCAGACTTTCAAAGATCAGACATATTTATGTATTATACACTACATCTATGTGCATTTCTTCCTCAAAGATGGTCTGCAGCATGGGTCACTACTCTGTCACCCTCTCTCCCTCTCTCCCCTCCCCCCTGCACTGAGCTTCACTCACTCTGACAACACAGACACATTCAGCCAGAGTGACAGCAGGTTTCTGATTTCTTTTTTTAATTTTCTTTAATTCATTGAAGCTTGTATAACATTTATATTAACAGCACTTGCTCAGAATGATTAGATCTCTGTGTGAAAAAAGTTGTAAATAGTTTGGATGCTGCACTTTAAAGATATAAAAAAATTACGGTTATGTTTTCTTACTACATTTTTAAAAAATTACCACGTCAACACCGTTCAAGATATCCCAAATCCGCTCGCAATTTAACATCTTCAGAATCTTCTCTTCATGTTAAAAAAGTTTGGTGTGAACAGCTTGTTGTTCTTAGTAGAAGTGTGAATTTGTTTACAGCCTGATTTTTCCAAAAATCCACATTCAAATCAAAATAGCCGGCTTCCTGTTGGTCTTAGCTAATGAGTTTGATTTAGAAAGTTGTCCAGATTGATGAGAATAATATATGTACAGAGTTTGGTGACTGTAGGAAAAACTAACCCCCCAACTTTTGTTAAAAGATGGCGCTATAGAGTGCCTGCTCCACGCCCATTTATGACCTTTTGCCAGTGTCTAGCTATCATTAATATTGATGTGTGTGTTTAGTTTCATGAAATTCTAAGCATGTTATCTGCCTCGAAAAGACAGGAATCTAATTTTAGAGTTTGACACGTTGCCATGGCAACAGCATTTGATTTATCATCGACCCCTTTACATATTCTTATCGGCCGTGTTTTGACATGATTTTGATGAAGTTTAAAGAAAATCAAGTAAAATTAGGAGGCTGATTTCAAAGCGTTTTGAAAATGACACGCTTCCTGCTGCCAGTTGGTGGCGCTATAACTTTGACTCATAATAGTCACATTTATGGAATCGGCATCATACAACGAACAAACTGGTGAAGTTTCATCAGAATCAGGGAATGTGTGCAACAGTTATTAGACACTTCCTGTTTCTCATTTCTCGCCATAACTTTGTCGCCTTGCCACGGCCAAACCGTTTGAGATATCAAAAATCCCCTCGCAATTTAGCATCCCCAATGTCTTGAGATCATGCTGACCGAGTTTGGTGACAATCCTATGGAAATCCTGGGAGGAGTACATTAAATTCCAGAGCATGCGCTTTTTAAACAGCCCTAAATATCTCACTTCCTGTTGGGTGGAGCCTATGACATAGAGTACAAAAGTTGTTTGGCTCAGTGAGATCTATTTGTGTACCGAGTTTCATATCAATACGTGCAAGTATGTGTGCGCAGTACATCAAGTTTTCAAACTGTGTTCCAGGGGGCGCTGTAGAGGCCGTGAAACCACGCCTGGGTCCCAGCCTCTGTGGCGTCCGGACGACGGCAGATTCCGACGTGTGTGCAAATTTTCAAGAGTTTTTGAGTATGTTAAGGCCCCCAAATGTGCCCAAACGGTTGAAAAAAAAAACAAAAAAAACATTAAAGCTGCAAGCAGCGATGACCGGGCCCTCGCCATCTGCGCAGTCACCATCCCGATAGCATCAGGAAAACGGTGCCCAGTTGGCACATGCATTCACAGTAACCCTTCTGCCAGGGCCGATTTAAAGTTTACAGAATTGAAAGGGTTAATTAAAATCAACACACAGACACATACACACAATATTTAAAATTTTGCCATCCAGTTTAATTTGTTAACATTAACTATATTAGTTAACATGAACAATAGTTAAATAGCATTTATTAAAGTTAATTAATATTAAGCTAAAAAAATTATTCAATATATTATTAAAAGGTACATTAGTACATTTATTTATATTTGTTAAAAATATTTGTGGGTTCATGTATTTATAATACATTATAAGGGTATTCTTAAGGAATTGTAATGAATGCATAATGCATTATAAAAAAAACTTATAATATGTTGTATCATCTCATGAGTATTCATAAGAACAGTTTTAATGTATTAGAATTTTTACTTTTTTTATTATAGCTTTTATGAGTATGATTACCTCCTCATAGTTATAATGTATAATTCTCATATTTTGCCATCTTACTGATGTCACTTTACTTAAAGCATACAAAGATCACTTATAAGTAATAATAATAATAATAATTCTCAAATAGGCATAAGATCAGGTATCAGATCAGATAAATGTGCAATATGATCAGTTTAATTATTTTGATAGTACCCGTTAGACAGCTTTTTATAAGTAACTCTGCAACTGCATGTCAGCTTGCAGTAATTATTATTAGTAGTGTGCTGAATATATGCTAACACTGTATTTTGACAGTTCCCCAAAAGAAAAACTGATTATAAGTAACTTTGCAAGAACATGAACCTTCTACTTAGCCCAACATTAAACTAAGTCTACACTTTAAGGAGTGTTAGTTGGTGAGAGTTATTTGCTTATAGTCAATAGAATAGAATATAATGTAAAAAATAAATCTAATATATAGTCCATTACAAATTAAGTAGATTTAATATGGTGTCTATTGTGTGTTATAAATAATCATAATCTTAAAAGTTATAACCTCTAATATTAAAGTATTATAATGTATATTTGTTGTTATGAATATTCATTGGATGATATAATATATTATATTATACGTTTTTTTTTATAATGCATTATGCGTTCATTATAATGCCTTAGAAATACCCTTATTATAGGGGCTTCACAGAAAGTGTTACCAAATCAGTGAGAGACAAACAAAACATTTCATAATTTTTCATAAAAAAATAAATAATGCTTTTTAGTGTTTATTTTAAAATTATTTAAAAGTATTCTGAAAGTACAGTACATAACAACTGCAAATTAATCTATGCATTCGTTTCTTTGTTGTACATTGATGAGAATGAGCAGAATAGCTTTAGAGGTAAAAATATTCCTTATCATACGAGGACCTCTGGTGTTCATCCCTTGTATTACAGTTTTCATTTCTCTCTCTTTCACTTCTGGATACTTTTAATGTTTTTGGGGCCTCTGAGCATGATAAAATTTTGATACTAAGCGTATTTTCTAGGAATGATTTGTACTTCATATATACAAAGTTTTGAAGAGTTGGTATTAGGCACTTTAAAGATATATGAAAATTAATGCTACTTTTTTTTTACTGTGACTTTAAAAAAATCACCACATCAGCACCGTTCAAGATATCCCAAATCCGCTCACAATTTAGCATTTTGAGTATATTCTTATCATGTTGACAAAGTTTGGTGTGAACTTCTTGTTTCTGCTTTGTTTAGTATGATTTTATTTAAGGCCTGATTAAATCCTTGATGAGACCAATATATGTACCAAGTTTGGTGACTGCAGGCAAAACTAAACCCCCAACTTTTGTCAAAAGGTGGCGCTATAGAGTGCCTCCTCCACGCCCATTTCTGGGCTTTTAAAAGTGTATAAATATCATTAATACAGATGTGTGTGTTGAGTTTCATGAAATTCTCAGTATTTTAAGTGGCTCGAAAACACAAAAAACTAAAGTTAAAGTTTGACACGTTGCCATGGCAACATGATAAAAGTTATCGATAATGCCCTTCACAGATTCTCATCGGCCGTGTTTCGACATTATTGGGATGAAGTTTGAAGCAAATTGACTAAAATTAAGAGGCTGATTTAAAAGCATTTAGAAAATGTTGCGCTTTTTGCTGCCAGTTGGTGGCGCTATAACTTTGACTCATAATAGTCACATGTCTGTGATTGGCTTCATACGATGAACAAACTGCTGAAGTTTGGTCAAAATCAGGCAAAGTGTGTTAAAGTTATTAGACACTTCCTGTTTCTCATTTCTCGCCATAACTTTGTCGCCCCGCCACGGCCAAACCGTTCGAGATATCAAAAATCCCCTGGCAATTTTGCGTCCCAAATGTCTTGAGGTCATGCTGACCGAGTTTGGTGGCCATCGGTGGAAAGGCCTAGGAGGAGTATTTCAAATTCCATTGCATGCGCTTTTGAGACATCCCTGAATAGCTGACTTCCTGTTGGGCGAAGCACTGACTTTGAGCATGAAAGTTGTTCGGCCCGATGAGGTCTATATGTGTATGAATTTTGATAACTGTAGGTCAACCGGTGTGTGCTCCAGAGTCCCTCAAAAGTCACAATTTTTAACGCTGTGCCACGCCCCCCCCAGGTGACCCCCCCATGTCAAAGTTTGTCCAGCCCTGATGGCCGCAGGTTCCAATGTGTGTGCAAAGTTTCAAGAGTTTTTGTGTATGTTAAGGGCCCCGAAATGACCCAAAACATTGATGAAATAATAATAATAATAATTAAAGCTGCAAGCAGCGATGACCGGGCCCTCGCCGTCTGCGCAGTCGCCATCCCAGCAGCATCAGGAAAACGGTGCCCACTGGGCACATGCATTCACAGTAACCCTCTGGCCTAAGCCTAACCTTCTCTCCTCCTCTCTGACTCTCTCTCTTACAACCCATCCCCCCTCCCCACACACACCCAGCCACTTACCACACGCACACACAGCCACTTACCACACACACATAGAGTACAGAGCAGAGTGAGATCAGATTTGTTTTTTAATTTTCTTTAATTCATTGAGTTTTGTATAAATCTGAAATTAACTGTGTTTGATCAGAATGACTAGTTCTCTGTATGAAAAAAGTTTCAAAGACTTTGGGTGCTGCACTTTAAAGATATAAAATTACTGCAAATTGAAAAAGAAATTCTAAACATGTTACATACCTTTAAAAAACACAGGAAACAAATATTTTAATGTACATTTTTTAAATGTGCCATGGCAATAGTATTTGATGCATCAGGGACACCTTTACAGATTCTCATCGGCCGTGTTTTGACATTATTCTGATGAAGCTTGAAGAAAATCGAGTAAAAATGTATTGTTCATTGTTAGTTCATGTTTGTTAATGCATTAACTAATATTAAAAAAGAGATCCTATTTTAAATACTTACCAACATGTTTTATGATCTACAACCATTTTAAAACAATATTTTAATGATCTATAAGCATCTGTGAAATAATGCTAAACAAATATATTAAAAATAAATACATATTAACTTACTTGATGTATTTGTTTCTTCTTCTAATTAAATGAATTGAGCAGTAAAGTGTCATACTTATAAGATTTTTTATCATATCAGTGAGAGTGTGTGTATATCATTTTTCCTTTAAAGATTAAAAAAAAAAGATTTTAATGCTCTTTAAGCATTTATATAAAATAATTATGTAAAAGTACACTGACAGTACAGTACATATCAACTGATTCTATGCATTATTGTCATTCTTATACACTGAGAATGAGCTAAATAGCATTAGAGGCAAACGATTCCTTATCTTATGAGGACCTCTAGTGTTCATTCCTGGTATTAGAGCCTTAAAATGACAAACATATATTACACTTTTATAATGTTTTTGGGGCCTCTGAGCATGATAACATTTTGAAACTACTCAGATTCCCTAAGAATGTCTTGTTCTTTATATGTAAAAAAGTTTTGATGAGTTAGAATAATGCAATTTAAAGATATATGAAAATAACTCTTCATCTTTTTTATTGTTACTTTCATAAATCACCACATCAACACCGTTCAAGATGTCCCAAAGCCGTTCACAATTTAGCATCTTCAGTATCTTGGCATCATGTTGACAAAGTTTGGTGTGAGATGTCTGATTCTGCTATGAGTGATATGAATTTATTCACAACTATATTTAAAAACACAGGAAACAAATGTTAAAGTTTGACACGTTGCCATGGCAACAGCGTTTGATGTATCAAGGACCCCTTCACAGATTCTCATCGGCCGTGTTTTGATATTATTCTGATGAAGTTTGAAGCAAATTGAGTAAAATTAAGAGGTTGATTTAAAAGCGTTTTGCAAGCAACACACTTCCTGCTGCCAATTGGTGGCGCTATAACTTTGACTCATAATAGTCGCATCTCTGTGATCGGTATCATACGACGAACAAACTGCTAAAGTTTGGTCAAAATCAGATAAAGTGTGTCAAAATTATTAGACATTTCCTGTTTCTCATTTCTCGCCATAATTTGTCGCCCTGCCACGGCCAAACCGTTCGAGATACCAAAAATCCCCTGGCAATTTTGCATTCCCAATATCTTGAGATCATACTGACCGAGTTTGGTGGCCATCGGTGGAAAGGTCTAGGAGGAGTATTTCAAATTCCACAGCTTGATTTTTCCAAAAATCCATATTTAAATAAAAATAGCTGACTTCCTGTTGGTCGTAGCTAATGGGTGTAAATTAGAAAGTTGTCCGGCTTGATGAGTCCAATATATGTACCGAGTTTGGTGACTGTAGGACAAAGTAACCCCCCAACTTTTGTCAAAAGGTGGCGCTATGGAGCGCCTGCTCCACGCCCATTTATGGGCTTTTATCAGTGTTTAACTGTCATTAATACAGATGTGTGTGTTGAGTTTCATGAAATTCTAAGCATTTTAAGTGGCTCAAAAACACAAAAAACTAAAGTTAAAGTTTGACACGTTGCCATGGCAACATGATAAAAGTTATCGATAATGCCCTTCACAGATTCTTATCGGTCGTGTTTTGACATTATTGTGATGAAGTTTGAAGCAAATTGAGTAAAATTAAGAGGCTGAGTTTAAAGCGTTTCAAAAACGTCACGCTTTTTGCTGCCAGTTGGTGGCGCTATAACTTTGACTCATAATAGTCACATCTCTGTGATCGGCATCAGACGACGAACAAACTGCTGAAGTTTGGTCAAAATCAGACAAAGTATGTCAAAGTTATTAGGCACTTCCTGTTTCTCATTTCTCGCCATAAATTTGTCGCCCCGTCACAGTCAAACCGTTCGAGATATCAAAAATCCCCTGGCAATTTTGCATCCCCAATGTCTTGAGATCATGCTGACCAAGTTTGGTGGCCATCGGTGGAAAGGCCTAGTAGGAGTATTTCAAATTCCATTGCATGCACTTTTTAGACATCCCTGAATAGCCGACTTCCTGTTTGGCGAAGCACGGACTATGAGTGTGAAATTTGTTCGGCCCGATGAGGTCTATATGTGTATGAATTTTGGTGACTGTAGGTCAACCGTTGTGCGCTCCAGAGCCCTTCAAAAGTCGCAATTTTTAACGCTGTGCCACGCCCCCCCCAGTTGACCCCCCCATGTCAAAGTCTGTCCGGCCCTGATGGCCGCAGGTTCCAATGTGTGTGCAAAGTTTCAAGAGTTTTCGTGTATGTTAAGGTCCCCGAAATCCCCCAAAACATTGAAAAAAAAAATAATAATAATAATTAAAGCTGCAAGCAGCGATGACCGGGCCCTCGCTGTCTGTGCAGTCGCCATCCCGTTAGCATCAGGAAAACGGTGCCCAGTTGGCACATGCATTCACAGTAACCCTTTGGACTAACCCTAACTGTCTCTCCTCCTCTCTGACTCTTTCTCTTACCACCCATCCCCCCTCGTTACACTCAACCACTTTCCACACAAACACACACATTGAGTGCAGAGCAGAGTGAGCTCAGATATGTTTTTTTTATTTTCCTTCATTCGTGGAGTTTTGTATAATTATGAAATGAACTGTGTTTGATCAGAATGAATAGTTATTTGTATGAAAAAAGTTTCAAAGAGTTAGGATGCTGCACTTTAAATATATAATAAATCATTGAAAATTGAAAATGGAAAATGAAATTCTAAGTACGCTATCTGCCTTAAATATCACAGGAAACAAATATTTGAATGTATTTTTTATTTTTATTTATTTGCCATGGCAACAGCATTTGATGCATCAGGGCTTTTACATTATTCTGATGAAGTTTGAAGAAAATCGAGTACAAATATATTGTTCGTTGTTTGTTCGTGTTTGTTAGTTCATTAACCATTGTTAACAAAAGAGACCCTATTTTAAATAGTTACCATGTTTTATGGTCTACAAGCATTTTTAAATATTATTTTAATAATCTATAAGCATCTGTGAAATAATTATAAACAAATATATTAAAAATAAATACATATTAACTTAGTTGATTTTTTTTGGCCTTTTTGTATTTGTTTCTCATTCTAATTAAGTGAACTGAGCAGTATAGTGTCATACTTATTAGATTTTTTGTTCTACCAGTGAGTGTATATATGTATTTAAATCATATAATTTTTCCTTAAAAGATAAAAAAAAAGATTTTAATGCTCTTTAAGCACCTATACAAAATAATTATGTAAAAGTACACTAACAGTACAGTATATATCAACTGATTCTATGGATTATTGTCATTCTTATACACTGACAATGAGCTAAATAGCATTAGAGGTCAAACGATTCCTTATCTTATGAGGACCTCTAGTGTTCATCCCTGGTATTAGAGCTTTAATCTGACAAATTTAAATGACACTTTTAATGTTTTTGGGGCCTCTGAGCATGATAACATTTTGAAACTACACGTATTTCCTAAGAATTTCTTGTTCTTTATATGTAAAAAGTTTTGATGAGTTAGAATAATGCAATTTAAAGATATATGAAAATAACTCTTCATCTTTTTTATTGTTACTTTCATAAATCACCACATCAACACCGTTCAAGATATCCCAAAGCCGTTCACAATATAGGGAACATTTTCCCTATATTCTGATGATGCTGATAAGAACATGTAATTCATGATGATAACAAAATGTTATTATTGCTTGCTTTACGTCCACCACTTCTGCTTCAATGTCATCGTTACCTATCTGTTCATTTTGTGTGTGGATATTGCTTTGCAGGTGACTCCTGTTATAAGACATAACTTTTAAGCGCTACATAACTAAGAAAGAATCAATTAGGAAAACGGTGCCCAGTTGGCACATGCTTTCACAGTAACCCTCAGCCAGTTTGGATTTAAAGTTTACTGAATTGAAAGGGTTAGACTTTAAAATGAACACACAGACACATACACACAATATATAAAATTGCCAACCAGTTTCATTTGTTAACATTAACTATATTAGTTAACATGAACAATAATTAAATAGTATTTATTAATGTTAATTAATATTAAGCTAAAAAAAAGTATTCATATATTGTTTAATGGTAAAATAGTATATTTTAACATTAGTTTATGTACTGTGAATTAACATGAACATGAACACAGTTCATGTGGGTGTACAGCAATACACAAAGTGCTCTATAAGCGCTTCTTTCTTTCAAAATATCTTTAAAAATCAAGTTTAGTATTGTAATGGGGCGATATATATATATATATATATATATATATATATATATATATATATATATATATATATATATATACTCATCTTAAAATGGTATAATTTTCAGATGTTTTGAACAGATAACAGCAAAGTTTGTTTTGTTGTCAAAGTTTGTCTTAAAATTGTTAGTGTTTTTTTATTGAATCTAAAATTTAAATTATGAAAATAAATGTCTATCAATGAAGCTAAATTGCTCATGCTAAAAAGTTGTATTTTTCTTAATCTTTTGCTATGTGACTGAATAGGACAAGTTCATGGTACCGTTCAGTAAAAAAATAAATAAAAAAACAACAACTGCAATATACAAAGAATGAAAGAGTTCGTGACCCTTTATATTTTCTCAAAGATCAGACTCTCAAAGTTCAGACATATTTATGTAGATTAAACTACAGCAATGTGCAATGAGCATCTAACTCAAAGATGGTCTTAAGCAAAACAACATGTTCCACTGGTCTCTCTCCCTTTCACCCCTCCCCCGTTCAGTCACTCTTCTAGTGACTGAACACAGACTGTCAGCCCAGTGACAGCAGGTTACTGATTTATTTTTTTAATTTTCTTTAATTCATAGAAGCTTGAATAATTATGATATTACCAGCACTTGCTCATAATGATTAGATCTCTGTGTGAAAAAAGTTTTAAAGAGTTTGGATGCTGCACTTTAAAGATATAAAAAATTTGGGTTTTGTTTTTTACTACATCTTTAAAAAATCGCCACGTCAACACCGTTCAAGATATCCCAAATCCGCTCGCAATTTAACATCTTCAGAATCTTCTCTTCATGTTAAAAAAGTTTGGTGTGAAAAGCTTGTTGTTCTTAGAAGGAGTGTGATTTTGTTTACAGCCTGATTTTTCCAAAAATCCACATTCAAATCAAAATAGCCGGCTTCCTGTTGGTCTTAGCTAATGAGTTTAATTTAGAAAGTTGTCCAGATTGATGAGATCAATATATGTACAGAGTTTGGTGACTGTAGGAAAAACTAACCCCCCAACTTTTGTCAAAAGATGGCGCTATAGAGTGCCTGCTCCACGCCCATTTATGACCTTTTGCCAGTGTCTAACTATCATTAATATTGATGTGTGTGTTGAGTTTCATGAAATTCTAAGCATGTTATCTGCCTCGAAAAGACAGGAATCTAATTTTAAAGTTTGACACGTTGCCATGGCAACAGCATTTGCTTTATCATCGACCCCTTTACATATTCTCATCGGCCGTGTTTTGACATTATTTTGATGAAGTTTGAAGATAATCAAGTAAAATTAAGAGGCTGATTTCAAAGGATTTTGAAAATGACACGCTTCCTGCTGCCAGTTGGTGGCGCTATAACTTTGACTCATAATAGTCACATTTATGGAATCGGCATCATACAACGAACAAACTGGTGAAGTTTCATAAGATTCAGGCAATGTGTGCAACAGTAATTAGACACTTCCTGTTTCTCATTTCTCGCCATAACTTTGTCACCTTGCCACGGCCAAACCGTTCGAGATATCAAAAATCCCCTCGCAATTTAGCGTCCCCAATGTCTTGAGATCATGCTGACCGAGTTTGGTGACAATCCTATCGAAACCCTGGGAGGAGTACGTTAAATTCCAGAGCATGCGCTTTTTAAACAGCCCTAAATATCTCACTTCCTGTTGCGTGGAGCCTATGACATAGAGTACAAAAGTTGTTTGGCTCAGTGAGATCTATATGTGTACCGAGTTTCATATCAGTACGTGCAAGTATGTGTGCGCAGTACATCAAGTTTTCAAACTGTGTTCCAGGGGGCGCTGTAGAGGCCCTGTACCACACCCGGGTCCCAGCCTCTGTGGCGTCCTGATGGCCGCAGATTCCGACGTGTGTGCAAATTTTCAAGAGTTTTTGAGTATGTTAAGGCCCCCAAAAGTGCCCGGAAGGTTTAAAAAAAAAAAAAAAAAATTAAAGCTGCAAGCAGCGATGACCGGGCCCTCGCCGTCTGTGCAGTCGCCATCCCGATAGCATCAGGAAAACGGTGCCCAGTTGGCACATGCATACACAGTAACCCTTTGGACTAACCCTTACTGTCTCTCCTCCTGCAGAGCAGAGGTGAGATCAGATATGTTTTTTTTTTTTTTTTCATTCGTGGAGTTTTGTATAATTATGAAATGAACTGTGTTTGATCAGAATGAATAGTTATTTGTATGAAAAAAGCTTCGAGTTAGGATGCTGCACTTTAAATATCATTGAAAATAAAATCATTGAAAATTTAATAAAAATCATTGAAAATTGAAAATGGAAAATGAAATTCTAAGCACGCTATCTGCCTTAAATATCACAGGAAACAAATATTTTAATGTATTTTTTATTTTTATTTATTTGCCATGGCAACATCATTTGATGCATCAGGGCTTTTACATTATTCTGATGAAGTTTGAAGAAAATCGAGTACAAATATATTGTTCGTTGTTTGTTCGTGTTTGTTAGTTCATTAGCCATTGTTAACAAAAGAGACCCTATTTTAAATAGTTACCATGTTTTATGGTCTACAAGCATTTTTAAATATTATTTTAATAATCTATAAGCATCTGTGAAATAATTATAAACAAATATATAAAAAATAAATACATATTAACTTAGTTGATTTTTTTTTTTTGGCCTTTTTGTATTTGTTTCTCATTCTAATTAAGTGAACTGAGCAGTATAGTGTCATACTTATAAGATTTTTTGTTCTACCAGTGAGAGTGTATAAATGTGTATTTAAATCATATAATTTTCCCTTAAAAGATAAAAAAAAAAAGATTTTAATGCTCTTTAAGCACCTATACAAAATAATTATGTAAAAGTACACTGACAGTACAGTCTATATCAACTGATTCTATGGATTATTGTCATTCTTATACACTGAGAATGAGCTAAATAGCATTAGAGGTCAAACGATTCTTTATCTTATGAGGACCTCTAGTGTTCATCCCTGGTATTAGAGCTTTAATTTGACAAATTTAAATGACACTTTTAATGTTTTTGGGGCCTCTGAGCATGATAACATTTTGAAACTACACGTATATCCTAATAATTTCTTGTTCTTTATATGTAAAAAGTTTTTATGAGTTAGAATAATGCAATTTAAATATAAATGGAAATATCTCTTCATCTTTTTTATTGTTACTTTCATAAATCACCACCTCAACACTGTTCAAGATATCCCAAACCATTCACAATTTAACATCTTGAGTATTTGGGCATCATGTTGACAAAGTTTGGTGTGAGATGTCTGATTCTGCTATGAGTGATATGAATTTATTCGCAGCTATATTTTTCCAAAAATCCACATTCAAATCAAAATAGCCGACTTCCTGTTGGTCGTAGCTAATGGGTGTAAATTAGAAAGTTGTCCGGCTTGATGAGACCAATATACCGACCAAGTTTGATGTCTGTAGCTACAACTAACCCTCCAACTTTTGTCAAAAGGTGGCGCTATAGAGTGTCTCCAACAAATCACCACATCAACATCGTTCAAGATATCCCAAAGCCGTTCACAATATAGGGAACATTTTCACTATATTCTGATGATGATGATAACATGTAATTTATGATGATAACAAAATGTTATTATTGCTTGCTTTACGTCCACCACTTCTGCTTAAATGTCATCGTTACCTATCTGTTCAATTTGTGTGTGGATATTGCTTTGCAGGTGACTCCTGTTATAAGACATCGCTTTTAAGCGCTATGTAACTAAGAAAGAATCAATTAGGAAAACGGTGCCCAGTTGGCACATGCATTCACAGTAACCCTCAGCCAGTTTGGATTTAAAGTTTACAGAATTGAAAGGGTTAGACTTTAAAATCAACACACAGACACATACACACAATATATACAATTTTGCCATCCAGTTTCATTTGTTAACATTAACTATATTAGTTAACATGAACAATAATTAAACAGCATTTATTAATGTTAATTAATATTAAGCTAAAAAAAGTATTCATATATTGTTTAAAGGTGAATTAGTATCTTTTAACATTACATTGTGTACAGAAATACACAATAAAGTGCTCTATAAAGGCTTAATTCTTTCAAAATATCTTTAAAAATCAAGTTGAGTATTTTAATGGGGCGATATATATATAACTGATCTTAAAATGATGGTTTTCAGATGTTTTGAACAGATAACAGCAAAGTTTGTTTTGTTGTCAAAGTTTGTCTTGAAATTTTTAATTATTATAATTTTATATTCTATAAATAACACTATGAAAATATTGTCTACAATGAAGATAAATCACTCATGCTTAAAAGTTGTATTTTTCTTAATCTTTTTCTATGTGACTGAATAGGACAAGTTCATGGTATAGTTCAGTAAAAATAAATAAAAAACAACAACTGCAAAATACAAACAATGAAAGACTTAATGACCCTTTATATTTTCTCAAAATATCAGACTCTCAAAGATCAGACTTATGTAATTAAAGTACATATGTGAATTTCTTCCTCGAAAACGGTCTGTAGCATTGCTCACAGCTCTCTCACCCTCATTGCCTCTCACCCCTCCCCCTGCAATAATGAGCTTCTCTGTGCCTGACTGAACGCACACACACAGTAGAGACATTCACCAGAGTGACAGCAGGTTTCTGATTTCGTTTTTTAATTTTCATTAATTCATTGAAGCTTGTATAAAATTTATATTAACAGCACGTGCTCAGAATGATTAGATCTCTGCGTGAAAAAAGTTGTAAAGAGTTTGGATGCTGCACTTTAAAGATATAAAAAAATGACGGTTATGTTTTTTACTACTTCTTTAAAAAATCATCACGTCAACACCGTTCAAGATATCCAAAATCCACTCGCAATTTAACATCTTCAGAATCTTCTCTTCATGTTAAAAAAGTTTGGTGTGAATAGCTGTTTGTTCTTAGAAGGAGTGTGAATTTGTTTACAGCCTGATTTTTCCAAAAAAACACATTCAAATGGAAATAGCCGGCTTCCTGTTGGTCTTAGCTAATGAGTTTAATTTAGAAAGTTGTCCAGATTGATGAGAACAATATATGTACAGAGTTTTGTGACTGTAGGAAAAACTAACCCCCCAACTTTTGTCAAAAGATGGCGCTATAGAGTGCCTGCTCCACGCCCATTTATGACCTCTTGCCAGTGTCTAACTATCATTAATATTGATGTGTGTGTTGAGTTTCATGAAATTCTAAGCATGTTATCTGCCTCGAAAAGACAGGAATCTAATTTTAAAGTTTGAGACGTTGCCATGGCAACAGCATTTGATTTATCATCGACCCCTTTACATATTCTTATCGGCCGTGTTTTGACATGATTTTGATGAAGTTTAAAGAAAATCAAGTAAAATTAAGAGGCTGATTTCAAAGCATTTTGAAAATGACACGCTTCCTGCTGCCAGTTGGTGGCGCTATAACTTTGACTCATAATAGTCACCTTTATGGAATCGGCGTCATACAACGAACAAACTGGTGAAGTTTCATCAGAATCAGGCAATGTGTGCAACAGTTATTAGACACTTCCTGTTTCTCATTTCTCACCATAACTTTGTCGCCTTGCCACAGCCAAACCGTTCGAGATATCAAAAATCCCCTCGCAATTTAGCGTCCCCAATGTCTTGAGATCATGCTGACCGAGTTTGGTGACAATCGTATGGAAATCCTGGGAGGAGTACGTTAAATTCCAGAGCATGCGCTTTTTACACAGCCCTAAATATCTCACTTCCTGTTGCATTGAGAAAATGACATAGAGTACAAAAGTTGTTCAGCTCAATGAGTTCTATATGTGTACCGAGTTTCATATGTGTACGTTCAAGTATGTGTGCTATATGGCCCTAAAAATTCCAGGGGGCGCTGTAGAGTCCCCTTGCCACGCCCCGGTACCAGCCTCTGTGACGTCCTGATGGCCGCAGATTCCGACATGTGTGCAAATTTTCAAGAGTTTTTGAGCATGTTAAGACCCCCTTAAGTGCCCGGAAGGTTAACAAAAAAAAAAAATAAAAAAAATAAGAATCCTTAGGAAAACAAGAGGGCCTTCGCCCATTCTGGGCTCGGGCCCTAATTAAAGCTGCAAGCAGCGATGACCGGGCCCTCGCCATATGCGCAGTCACCATCCCGATAGCATCAGGAAAACGGTGCCCAGTTGGCACTTGCATTCACAGTAACCCTCTGCCAGTTTGGATTTAAAGTTTACAGAATTGAAAGGGTTAATTAAAATCAACACACAGACAATTTTGCCATCCAGTTTAATTTGTTAACATTAACTATATTAGTTAACATGAACAATAATTAAATAGCATTTATTAATGTTAATTAATATTAAGCTAAAACAAAGTATTCATATATTATTAAAAGGTACATTAGTACATTTATTTATATTTGTTAAAAAATATTTGTGGGTTCATGTATTAATAATATATTATAAGGGTATTCTTAAGGCATTATAATGAATGCATAATAAATTATAAAAAACCTTATAATATGTTGTATCATCTCATGAGCATTCATAAGAACAGTTTTAATGTATTAAAATTTTTACTTTTTTTATTATAGCTTTTATGAGTATGCTTACCTCCTCATAGTTATAATGTATAAGTCTCATATTTTGCCATCTTACTGATGTCACTTTACTTAAAGCATACAAAGATCACTTATAAGTAATAATAATAATAATTCTCAAATAGCCATAAGATCAGGTATCAGATCAGATGAATGTATAATATGATCAGTTTAATTATTTTGATGGTACCCGTTAGACAGCTTTTTATAAGTAACTCTGCAAGTGCATGTCAGCTAGCAGTAATTATTATTTGTTGTGGTAAATATATGCTAACACTGTATTTAGACAGTTCCCCAAAAGACAAACTGATTATAAGTAACTTTGCAAGAACATGAACCTTCTACTTAGCCTAACATTAAACTAAGTCTACACTGTAAGGAGTGTTAGTTGGTGAGAGTTAGTTGTTAATAGTCAATAGAATAGAATATAATGTAAAAAATAAATCTAATATGATATAGTCCATTACAAATGAAGTAGGTTTAAAATGGTGTCTACTGTGTGTTATAAATAATCATAATCTTAAAAGTTATAACCTCTAATATTTAAGTATTATAATGTATGATAATTGTTGTTATGAATATTAATTGGATGATATAATATATTATACGTTTTTTTATAATGCATTATGCGTTCATTATAATGCCTTAGAAATACCCTTATAATAGGGGCTTCATATGCTTTTTAGTGTTTATTTTAAAATTATGTAAAAGTATTCTGACAGTACAGTACATAACAACTCCAAATAAATCTATGCATTTGTTTCTTTGTTGCACATTGAGAATGAACAGAATAGGATTAGAGGTAAAAATATTCCTTATCATACGAGGCCCTCTGGTGTTCATCCCTTGTATTACAGTCTTCATTTCTCCCTCTCTCACTTCTGGATACTTTTAATGTTTTTGGGGCCTCTGAGCATGATACAATTTTGATACCAAGCGTATTTTCTAAGAATGATTTGTTCTTCATACATACAAAGTTTTGAAGAGTTGGTATTAGGCACTTTAAAGATATAGAAAATTAATGCAACTTTTTTTACTGTGACCTTTAAGAAATCACCACATCAACACCGTTCAAGATATCCAAAATCCGCTCACAATTTAGCATTTTGAGTATATTCTTATCATGTTGACAAAGTTTGGTGTGAACTTCTTGTTTCTGCTTTGTTTAGTATGATTTTATTTACAACCTGATTTTTCCAAAAATCCACATTCAAATAAAAATAGCCAACTTCCTGTTTATTATAGCTAATGAGTGTTAATTAGAAAGTTGTCCGGCTTGATGAGTCCAATATATGTACCGAGTTTGGTGACTGTAGGCAAAACTAAACCCCCAACTTTTGTCAAAAGGTGGCGCTATAGAGTGCCTCCTCCACGCCCATTTATGGGCTTTTATCAGTGTCTAAATATAATTAATACAGATGTGTGTGTTGAGTTTCATGAAATTCCAAGTATTTTAAGTGGCTCGAAAACACAAAAAACTAAAGTTAAAGTTTGACACGTTGCCATGGCAACATGATAAAAGTTATCGATAATGCCCTTCACAGATTCTCATCGGCCGTGTTTCGACATTATTGGGATGAAGTTTGAAGCAAATTGACTAAAATTAAGAGGCTGATTTAAAAGCATTTAGAAAATGTTGCGCTTTTTGCTGCCAGTTGGTGGCGCTATAACTTTGACTCATAATAGTCACATGTCTGTGATTGGCTTCATACGATGAACAAACTGCTGAAGTTTGGTCAAAATCAGGCAAAGTGTGTTAAAGTTATTAGACACTTCCTGTTTCTCATTTCTCGCCATAACTTTGTCGCCCCGCCACGGCCAAACCGTTCGAGATATCAAAAATCCCCTGGCAATTTTGCGTCCCAAATGTCTTGAGGTCATGCTGACCGAGTTTGGTGGCCATCGGTGGAAAGGCCTAGGAGGAGTATTTCAAATTCCATTGCATGCGCTTTTGAGACATCCCTGAATAGCTGACTTCCTGTTGGGCGAAGCACTGACTTTGAGCATGAAAGTTGTTCGGCCCGATGAGGTCTATATGTGTATGAATTTTGATAACTGTAGGTCAACCGGTGTGTGCTCCAGAGTCCCTCAAAAGTCACAATTTTTAACGCTGTGCCACGCCCCCCCCAGGTGACCCCCCCATGTCAAAGTTTGTCCGGCCCTGATGGCCGCAGGTTCCAATGTGTGTGCAAAGTTTCAAGAGTTTTTGTGTATGTTAAGGGCCCCGAAATGACCCAAAACATTGATGAAATAATAATAATAATAATTAAAGCTGCAAGCAGCGATGACCGGGCCCTCGCCGTCTGCGCAGTCGCCATCCCAGCAGCATCAGGAAAACGGTGCCCACTGGGCACATGCATTCACAGTAACCCTCTGGCCTAAGCCTAACCTTCTCTCCTCCTCTCTGACTCTCTCTCTTACAACCCATCCCCCCTCCCCACACACACCCAGCCACTTACCACACGCACACACAGCCACTTACCACACACACATAGAGTACAGAGCAGAGTGAGATCAGATTTGTTTTTTAATTTTCTTTAATTCATTGAGTTTTGTATAAATCTGAAATTAACTGTGTTTGGTCAGAATAACTAGTTCTCTGTATGAAAAAAGTTTCAAAGACTTTGGGTGCTGCACTTTAAAGATATAAAATTACTGCAAATTGAAAAAGAAATTCTAAACATGTTACCTACCTTTAAAAAACACAGGAAACAAATATTTTAATGTACATTTTTTAAATGTGCCATGGCAATAGTATTTGATGCATCAGGGACACCTTTACAGATTCTCATCGGCCGTGTTTTGACATTATTCTGATGAAGCTTGAAGAAAATCGAGTAAAAATGTATTGTTCATTGTTAGTTCATGTTTGTTAATGCATTAACTAATATTAAAAAAGAGATCCTATTTTAAATACTTACCAACATGTTTTATGATCTACAACCATTTTAAAACAATATTTTAATGATCTATAAGCATCTGTGAAATAATGCTAAACAAATATATTAAAAATAAATACATATTAACTTACTTGATGTATTTGTTTCTTGTTCTAATTAAATGAATTGAGCAGTAAAGTGTCATACTTATAAGATTTTTTATCATATCAGTGAGAGTGTGTGTATATCATTTTTCCTTTAAAGATTAAAAAAAAAGATTTTAATGCTCTTTAAGCATTTATATAAAATAATTATGTAAAAGTACACTGACAGTACAGTACATATCAACTGATTCTATGCATTATTGTCATTCTTATACACTGAGAATGAGCTAAATAGCATTAGAGGCAAACGATTCCTTATCTTATGAGGACCTCTAGTGTTCATTCCTGGTATTAGAGCCTTAAAATGACAAACATATATTACACTTTTATAATGTTTTTGGGGCCTCTGAGCATGATAACATTTTGAAACTACTCAGATTCCCTAAGAATGTCTTGTTCTTTATATGTAAAAAAGTTTTGATGAGTTAGAATAATGCAATTTAAAGATATATGAAAATAACTCTTCATCTTTTTTATTGTTACTTTCATAAATCACCACATCAACACCGTTCAAGATGTCCCAAAGCCGTTCACAATTTAGCATCTTCAGTATCTTGGCATCATGTTGACAAAGTTTGGTGTGAGATGTCTGATTCTGCTATGAGTGATATGAATTTATTCACAACTATATTTAAAAACACAGGAAACAAATGTTAAAGTTTGACACGTTGCCATGGCAACAGCGTTTGATGTATCAAGGACCCCTTCACAGATTCTCATCGGCCGTGTTTTGATATTATTCTGATGAAGTTTGAAGCAAATTGAGTAAAATTAAGAGGTTGATTTAAAAGCGTTTTGCAAGCAACACACTTCCTGCTGCCAATTGGTGGCGCTATAACTTTGACTCATAATAGTCGCATCTCTGTGATCGGTATCATACGACGAACAAACTGCTAAAGTTTGGTCAAAATCAGATAAAGTGTGTCAAAATTATTAGACATTTCCTGTTTCTCATTTCTCGCCATAATTTGTCGCCCTGCCACGGCCAAACCGTTCGAGATACCAAAAATCCCCTGGCAATTTTGCATTCCCAATATCTTGAGATCATACTGACCGAGTTTGGTGGCCATCGGTGGAAAGGTCTAGGAGGAGTATTTCAAATTCCACAGCTTGATTTTTCCAAAAATCCATATTTAAATAAAAATAGCTGACTTCCTGTTGGTCGTAGCTAATGGGTGTAAATTAGAAAGTTGTCCGGCTTGATGAGTCCAATATATGTACCGAGTTTGGTGACTGTAGGACAAAGTAACCCCCCAACTTTTGTCAAAAGGTGGCGCTATGGAGCGCCTGCTCCACGCCCATTTATGGGCTTTTATCAGTGTTTAACTGTCATTAATACAGATGTGTGTGTTGAGTTTCATGAAATTCTAAGCATTTTAAGTGGCTCAAAAACACAAAAAACTAAAGTTAAAGTTTGACACGTTGCCATGGCAACATGATAAAAGTTATCGATAATGCCCTTCACAGATTCTTATCGGTCGTGTTTTGACATTATTGTGATGAAGTTTGAAGCAAATTGAGTAAAATTAAGAGGCTGAGTTTAAAGCGTTTCAAAAACGTCACGCTTTTTGCTGCCAGTTGGTGGCGCTATAACTTTGACTCATAATAGTCACATCACTGTGATCGGCATCAGACGACGAACAAACTGCTGAAGTTTGGTCAAAATCAGACAAAGTATGTCAAAGTTATTAGGCACTTCCTGTTTCTCATTTCTCGCCATAAATTTGTCGCCCCGTCACAGTCAAACCGTTCGAGATATCAAAAATCCCCTGGCAATTTTGCATCCCCAATGTCTTGAGATCATGCTGACCAAGTTTGGTGGCCATCGGTGGAAAGGCCTAGTAGGAGTATTTCAAATTCCATTGCATGCACTTTTTAGACATCCCTGAATAGCCGACTTCCTGTTTGGCGAAGCACGGACTATGAGTGTGAAATTTGTTCGGCCCGATGAGGTCTATATGTGTATGAATTTTGGTGACTGTAGGTCAACCGTTGTGCGCTCCAGAGCCCTTCAAAAGTCGCAATTTTTAACGCTGTGCCACGCCCCCCCCAGTTGACCCCCCCATGTCAAAGTCTGTCCGGCCCTGATGGCCGCAGGTTCCAATGTGTGTGCAAAGTTTCAAGAGTTTTCGTGTATGTTAAGGTCCCCGAAATCCCCCAAAACATTGAAAAAAAAAAATAATAATAATAATTAAAGCTGCAAGCAGCGATGAACGGGCCCTCGCACACGGGCTCACCGCCGACCGGTGGCTTTAGGAACACAGCAAATGGTGGGTAGTATGCTTTTAATACAGTAAAAATAGGAGAAATATGTCAAAGTCACTTAAATGTGCCAAATTTCCTGCTGCCAGCTGGTGGCGCTATGCATATAACTGATTATTGGCATGTAGATGTGTTCAGGCCACCACTTTCATCAAACATATGAAGTTTGGTGCAGATTGACCTTGGTATGTTTGAGTTAGTGAAAGATATGATATATCTTGCTGCCAACAGGTGGCGCTATGATAATATCTGAATATTGGCCTTTAGGTGTCTTCAGGCCAGGACTCTTACCAAACCTGTGAAGTTTGAGGCAGATCGGACATTTTATGGCTGAGTTATAACAACTTCTATGTCCATGGCGAAACATCAAACTTTGTCACGCCGCCACAGACACGCCCTTTAACGAAAACTCAAGATCTTCGCAATTTAACATCTCTAAGGCCTCTAGATCAGACTGACCAAATATAATGTTGATATCATTAAATCTCTAGGAGGAGTTTGATACAAGTCATTTCCTGTTGCCAACAGGTGGCGCTGTGATTATAATAGAATATTGGCCCTCAGATGTGTTCAGGCCAGGACTCTTATCTAATATGTGAAGTTTGAGGCAAATCGGACATTTTATGGCTGAGTTACAACAAGTTTTATATCCATGGCGAGACCTCGAAATTTGTCAGGCTGCCACGGACACGCCCTTTACCGAAAACTCAAGATCTTCACAATTTAACATCGCTACGGCCTTTATATTAGACTGACCGATTTTGGTGTTGATCTGAATAAATCTCTAGGAGGAGTTGGTTGTAGAGTACAGCATGACACTTCCTGTTGCCTGCAGGTGGCGCTATGACTATAACTGAATATGGGCATGTAGATGTCTTCAGGTCAGGAGTGTTATCACACATGTGAAGTTTTGGAGAGATAGGACATTGTATGCCTGAGTTATAGCAACTTCCTTTTTCATGGCGAAACATCGAAATTTGCGAGGCCGCCACGGACACGCCCTCCGATGAAAACTCTAGATCTTCACAATTTAACGTCACAAAGGGCTTTAGACTAGACTCAGCAAATTTGGCGTTGATCCGAATAAATCTGTAGGAGGAGTTCGTTCAAGTACGACACCTGAAAAAGGCAAAAATGACACAAATTTTGTTGAGAATATTAATATTAACCGACTTCCTGTTGGGTTCCGGATTTTGCTCCAAGAGGCTTTTTTGTAGGTTTTGGTGTGTTACATGTGTGTACCGATTTCCGTGCATGTATGTGAATCACAGCTGAAAGCGCACACCGCTGAACGTCTAAAGGTGGCGCTGTCGAGCCATTTTGCCACACCCACTTCTGAAACCCAAATCAGATGTAAATTTTCGCCAGGTTTGATGTGTGTGCAAAGTTTTGTGAGTTTTCGGGAATGTTTAGGTCCTCTAAAATGCGATTCACTTTGGAGAATAATAATAATAATAATAATAATAATTAAAGCTGCAAGCAGCGATGAACGGGCCCTCGCACACGGGCTCACCGCCGACCGGTGGCTTTAGGAAAACAGCAAACGGTGGGTAGTATGCTTTTAATACAGTAAAAATAGGAGAAATATGTCAAAGTCACTTAAATGTGCCAAATTTCCTGCTGCCAGCTGGTGGCGCTATGCCTATAACTGATTATTGACATGTAGATGTGTTCAGGCCACCACTTTCATCAAACATATGAAGTTTGGTGCAGATTGACCTTGGTATGTTTGAGTTAGTGAAAGATATGATATATCCTGCTGCCAAAAGGTGGCGCTATGATAATATCTGAATATTGGTCTTTAGGTGTCTTCAGGCCAGGACTCTCACCAAACCTGTGAAGTTTGAGGCAGATCGGACATTTTATGGCTGAGTTATAACAACTTCTATTTCCATGGCGAAACATCAAACTTTGTCATGCAGCCACAGACACGCCCTTTAACGAAAACTCAAGATCTTCGCAATTTAACATCTTTAAGGCCTCTAGATCAGACTGACCAAATATAATGTTGATATCATTAAATCTCTAGGAGGAGTTTGATACAAGTCATTTCCTGTTGCCAACAGGTGGCGCTGTGATTATAATAGAATATTGGCCTTCAGATTGGTTCAGGCCAGGACTCTTATCGAACATGTGAAGTTTGAGGCAAATCGGACATTTTATGGCTGAGTTATAACAAGTGTATTATCCATGGCGAGACCTCGAAATTTGCCAGGCCGCCACGGACACGCCCTTCAACGAAAACTCAAGATCTTCGCAATTTAACATCGCTAAAGCCTTTTTATTAGACTGACCGATTTTGGTGTTGATCTGATAAAATCTCTTGGAGGAGTTTGTTGCAGAGTACAGCATGACACTTCCTGTTGCCAGCAGGTGACGCTATGATTAAAACTGAATATGGGCATGTAGATGTCATCAGGTCAGGAGTGTTATCACACATGTGAAGTTTGGGACGGATCGGACATTGTATGCCTGAGTTATAGCAACTTCCTTTTTCATGGCGAAACATCGAAATTTGCGAGGCCGCCATGGACACGCCCTCCGATAAAAACTCTAGATCTTCACAATTTAACGTCACAAAGGGCTTTAGACTAGACTCTGCAAATTTGGTGTTGATCCGAATAAATCTCTAGGAGGAGTTCGTTCAAGTACGACGCCTGAAAATGGCAAAAATGACACAAATTTTGTTGAGAATATTAATATTAACCGACTTCCTGTTGGGTTCCGGATTTTGCTCCAAGAGGCTTTTTTGTAGGTATTGGTGTGTTACATGTGTGTACCGATTTCCGTGCATGTACGTGAATTACAGCTGAAAGCGCACACCGCGGAACGTGTAAAGGTGGCGCTGTCGAGCCATTTTGCCACACCCACTTCTGAAACCCATATCAGACGTAAATTTTCGCCAGGTCTGATGTGTGTGCGAAGTTTCATGAGTTTTCGGGTATGTCTAAGCCCTCAAAAATGCGATTCATTTTGGAGAATAATAATAATAATAATAATAATAATAAACGAAGCAGATCCAATAGGGTCCTCACACCATCGGTGCTCGGGCCCTAATAATAATAATAATAAACGGAGCAGATTCAATAGGGTCCTCACACCATCGGTGCTCGGGCCCTATTTAAAGCTGCAAGCAGCGATGACCGGGCCCTCGCTGTCTGTGCAGTCGCCATCCCGTTAGCATCAGGAAAACGGTGCCCAGTTGGCACATGCATTCACAGTAACCCTTTGGACTAACCCTAACTGTCTCTCCTCCTCTCTGACTCTTTCTCTTACCACCCATCCCCCCTCGTTACACTCAACCACTTACCACACAAACACACACATTGAGTGCAGAGCAGAGTGAGCTCAGATATGTTTTTTTTATTTTCCTTCATTCGTGGAGTTTTGTATAATTATGAAATGAACTGTGTTTGATCAGAATGAATAGTTATTTGTATGAAAAAAGTTTCAAAGAGTTAGGATGCTGCACTTTAAATATATAATAAATCATTGAAAATTGAAAATGGAAAATGAAATTCTAAGTACGCTATCTGCCTTAAATATCACAGGAAACAAATATTTGAATGTATTTTTTATTTTTATTTATTTGCCATGGCAACAGCATTTGATGCACCAGGGCTTTTACATTATTCTGATGAAGTTTGAAGAAAATCGAGTACAAATATATTGTTCGTTGTTTGTTCGTGTTTGTTAGTTCATTAACCATTGTTAACAAAAGAGACCCTATTTTAAATAGTTACCATGTTTTATGGTCTACAAGCATTTTTAAATATTATTTTAATAATCTATAAGCATCTGTGAAATAATTATAAACAAATATATTAAAAATAAATACATATTAACTTAGTTGATTTTTTTTGGCCTTTTTGTATTTGTTTCTCATTCTAATTAAGTGAACTGAGCAGTATGGTGTCATACTTACAAGATTTTTTGTTCTACCAGTGAGTGTATATATGTATTTAAATCATATAATTTTTCCTTAAAAGATAAAAAAAGATTTTAATGCTCTTTAAGCACCTATACAAAATAATTATGTAAAAGTACACTGACAGTACAGTATATATCAACTGATTCTATGGATTATTGTCATTCTTATACACTGACAATGAGCTAAATAGCATTAGAGGTCAAACGATTCCTTATTTTATGAGGACCTCTAGTGTTCATCCCTGGTATTAGAGCTTTAATCTGACAAATTTAAATGACACTTTTAATGTTTTTGGGGCCTCTGAGCATGATAACATTTTGAAACTACACGTATTTCCTAAGAATGTCTTGTTCTTTATATGTAAAAAGTTTTGATGAGTTAGAATAATGCAATTTAAAGATATATGAAAATAACTCTTCATCTTTTTTATTGTTACTTTCATAAATCACCACATCAACACCGTTCAAGATATCCCAAAGCCGTTCACAATATAGGGAACATTTTCCCTATATTCTGATGATGATGATAAGAACATGTAATTCATGATGATAACAAAATGTTATTATTGCTTGCTTTACGTCCACCACTTCTGCTTCAATGTCATCGTTACCTATCTGTTCATTTTGTGTGTGGATATTGCTTTGCAGGTGACTCCTGTTATAAGACATAACTTTTAAGCGCTACATAACTAAGAAAGAATCAATTAGGAAAACGGTGCCCAGTTGGCACATGCTTTCACAGTAACCCTCAGCCAGTTTGGATTTAAAGTTTACTGAATTGAAAGGGTTAGACTTTAAAATCAACACACAGACACATACACACAATATATAAAATTGCCAACCAGTTTCATTTGTTAACATTAACTATATTAGTTAACATGAACAATAATTAAATAGTATTTATTAATGTTAATTAATATTAAGCTAAAAAAAGTATTCATATATTGTTTAATGGTAAAATAGTATATTTTAACATTAGTTTATGTACTGTGAATTAACATGAACATGAACACAGTTCATGTGGGTGTACAGCAATACACAAAGTGCTCTGTAAACGCTTCTTTCTTTCAAAATATCTTTAAAAATCAAGTTTAGTATTGTAATGGGGCGATATATATATATATATACTCATCTTAAAATGGTATAATTTTCAGATGTTTTAAACAGATAACAGCAAAGTTTGTTTTGTTGTCAAAGTTTGTCTTAAAATTGTTAGTGTTTTTTTATTGAATCTAAAATTTAAATTATGGAAATAAATGTCTATCAATGAAGCTAAATTGCTCATGCTAAAAAGTTGTATTTTTCTTAATCTTTTGCTATGTGACTGAATAGGACAAGTTCATGGTACCGTTCAGTAAAAAAACAAATAAAAAAACAACAACTGCAATATACAAAGAATGAAAGAGTTCGTGACCCTTTATATTTTCTCAAAGATCAGACTCTCAAAGTTCAGACATATTTATGTAGATTAAACTACAGCAATGTGCAATGAGCATCTTACTCAAAGATAGTCTTAAGCAAAACAACATGTCCCACTGGTCTCTCTCCCTTTCACCCCTCCCCCCTTCAGTCACTCTTCTAGTGACTCTTCTAGTGACTGAACACAGACTGTCAGCCCAGTGACAGCAGGTTACTGATTTATTTTTTTAATTTTCTTTAATTCATAGAAGCTTGAATAATTATGATATTACCAGCACTTGCTCATAATGATTAGATCTCTGTATGAAAAAAGTTTTAAAGAGTTTGGATGCTGCACTTTAAAGATATAAAAAATTTGGGTTTTGTTTTTTACTACATCTTTAAAAAATCACCACGTCAACACCGTTCAAGATATCCCAAATCCGCTCGCAATTTAACATCTTCAGAATCTTCTCTTCATGTTAAAAAAGTTTGGTGTGAAAAGCTTGTTGTTCTTAGAAGGAGTGTGATTTTGTTTACAGCCTGATTTTTCCAAAAATCCACATTCAAATCAAAATAGCCGGCTTCCTGTTGGTCTTAGCTAATGAGTTTAATTTAGAAAGTTGTCCAGATTGATGAGATCAATATATGTACAGAGTTTGGTGACTGTAGGAAAAACTAACCTCCCAACTTTTGTCAAAAGATGGCGCTATAGAGTGCCTGCTCCACGCCCATTTATGACCTTTTGCCAGTGTCTAACTATCATTAATATTGATGTGTGTGTTGAGTTTCATGAAATTCTAAGCATGTTATCTGCCTCGAAAAGACAGGAATCTAATTTTAAAGTTTGACATGTTGCCATGGCAACAGCATTCGATTTATCATCGACCACTTTACATATTCTTATCGGCCGTGTTTTGACGTGATTTTGATGAAGTTTAAAGAAAATCGAGTGAAATTAAGAGGCTGATTTCAAAGCATTTTGAAAATGACACACTTCCTGCTCCCAGTTGGTGGCGCTATAACTTTGACTCATAAAAGTCATATTTATGGAATCGGCATCATACAACGAACAAACTGGTGAAGTTTCATCAGAATCAGGCAATGTGTGCAACAGTAATTAGACACTTCCTGTTTCTCATTTCTCGCCATAACTTTGTCGCCTTGCCACGGCCAAACCTTTCGAGATATCAAAAATCCGCTCGCAATTTAGCGTCCCCAATGTCTTGAGATCATGCTGACCGAGTTTGGTTACAATCCTATCGAAACCCTGGGAGGAGTACGTTAAATTCCAGAGCATGCGTTTTTTAAACAGCCCTAAATATCTCACTTCCTGTTGCGTGGAGCCTATGACATAGAGTACAAAAGTTGTTCAGCTCGATGAGTTCTATATGTGTACCGAGTTTCATATCAATACGTGGAAGTATGTGTGCGCAGTACATCAAGTTTTCAAACTGTGTTCCAGGGGGCGCTGTAGAGGCCCTGAACCACGCCCAGGTCCCAGCCTCTGTGGCGTCCGGACGACCGCAGATTCCAACGTGTGTGCAAATTTTCAAGAGTTTTTGAGTATGTTAAGGCCCCCAAAAGTGCCCCAACGGTTGAAAAAAAAAAAAAAAAAAAACAAATAAGAATCCTTAGAAGAATTAAAGCTGCAAGCAGCGATGACCGGGCCCTCGCCATCTGCGCAGTCACCATCCCGATAGCATCAGAAAAACGGTGCCCAGTTGGCACATGCATTCACAGTAACCCTTCTGCCAGGGTCGATTTAAAGTTTACCGAATTGAAAGGGTTAATTAAAATCAACACACAGACACATACACACAATATTTAAAATTTTGCCATACAGATTAATTTGTTAACATTAACTATATTAGTTAACATGAACAATAATTAAATAGCATATATTAATGTTAATTAATATTAAGCTAAAAAAAAAGTATTCATATATTATTAAAAGGTACATTAGTACATTTATTTATATTTGTTAAAAATATTTGTGGGTTTATGTATTTATAATACATTATAAGGGTATTCTTAAGGCATTATAATGAATGCATAATACATTATAAAAAACCTTATAATATGTTGTATCATCTCATGAGAATTCATAAGAACAGTTTTAATGTATTAGAATTTTTACTTTTTTATTATAGCTTTTATGAGTGTGATTACCTCCTCATAGTTATAATGTATAAGTCTCATATTTTGCCATCTTACTGATGTCACTTTACTTAAAGCATACAAAGATCACTTATAAGTAATAATAATAATAATTCTCAAATAGCCATAAGATCAGGTATCAGATCAGATGAATGTATAATATGATCAGTTTAATTATTTTGATGGTACCCGTTAGACAGCTTTTTATAAGTAACTCTGCAACTTCATGTCAGCTAGCAGTAATTATTATTAGTAGTGTGCTAAATATATGCTAATACTGTATTTTGACAGTTCCCCAAAAGACAAACTGATTATAAGTAACTTTGCAAGAACATGAACCTTCTACTTAGTCTAACATTAAACTAAGTCTACACTGTAAGGAGTGTTAGTTGGTGAGAGTTAGTTGCTTATAGTCAATAGAATAGAATAGAATGTAAAAAATAAATCTAATATGATATAGTTCATTACAAATGAAGTAGATTTAATATGGTGTATTTTGTGTGTTATAAATAATCATAATCTTAAAAGTTATAACCTCTAATATTTAAGTATTATAATGTATGATATTTGTTGGTATGAATATTCATTGGATGATATAATATATTATATTGTAGTTTTTTTATAATGCATTATGCGTTCATTATAATGCCTTAGAAATGCCCTTATAATAGGGGCTTCATAGAAAGTGTCGCCAAATCAGTGAGAGACAAACAAAACATTTCATAGTTTTTCATTAAAAAAGAAAAAAAAATTTTTTTAATGCTTTTTAGTGTTTATTTTAAAATTGTGTAAAAGTATTCTGACAGTACAGTACATAACAACTGCAAATGATTCTATGCATTCCTTTATTTGTTGAACATTGAGAATGAGCAGAATAGGATTAGAGGTAAAAATATTCCTTATCATACGAGGACCTCTGGTGTTCATCCTTCGTATTACAGTCTTCATTTCTCTCTCTTTCAGTTCTGGATACTTTTAATGTTTTTGGGGCCTCTGAGCATGATAAAATTTTGATACCACGCGTATTTCCTAAGAATTTCTTGTTCTTTATATGTAAAAAGTTTTGATGAGTTAGAATAATGCAATTTAAAGATATATGAAAATAACTCTTCATCTTTTTTATTGTTACTTTCATAAATCACCACATCAACACCGTTCAAGATATCCCAACGGTTCACAATATAGGGAACATTTTCCCTATATTCTGATGATGATGATAAGAACATGTAATTCATGATGATAACAAAATGTTATTAAAGCTGCAAGCAGCGATGAACGGGCCCTCGCACCAGGGCTCACCGCCGACCGTTGGCTTTAGGAAAACAGCAAACGGTGGGCAGTATGCTTTTAATACAGTAAATGTAGGAAAAATAGATCAAAGTCACTTAAATGTGCCAATCCTCCTGCTGCCAGCTGGTGGCGCTATGCCTGTAACTGATTATTGACATGTAGATGTGTTCAGGCCAGCACTTTCATCAAACATATGAAGTCTGGTGCAGATTGACCTTGGTATGTTTAAGTTAGTGCAAGATATGATATATCCTGCTGTCAATAGGTGGCGCTATGATAATATCTGAATATTGGCCTTAAGATGTCTTCAGGCCAGGACTCTTATCAAACATGTGAAGTTTGAGGCAGATTGGACATTTTATGGCTGAGTTATAACAACTTCTATGTCCATGACCAAACATCAAACTTTGTCAGGCCACCACGGACATGCCCTTCAACGAAAACTCTAGATCTTCGCAATTTAACATCACTAAAGCCTTTTTATTAGACTGACCGATTTTGGTGTTGATCTGTATAAATCTCTTGGAGGAGTTTGTTGTAGAGTACAGCATGACACTTCCTGTTGCCAGCAGGTGGCGCTATGACTATAACTGAATATGGGAATGTAGATGTCTTCAGGTCAGGAGTGTTATCACACATGTGAAGTTTGGGACAGATCGGACATTGTATGCCTGAGTTATAGAAACTTCCTTTTTCATGGCGAAACATCGAAATTTGCGAGACCGATTTGGACACGCCCTCCAATGAAAACTCTAGATCTTTGCAATTTAACGTCACAAAGTGCTTTAGATTACACTCAGCAAATTTGGCGTTAATCCGGGTAAATCTCTAGGAGGAGTTCGTTCAATTACGAGGCCTGAAAATGGCAAAAATGACAAAATTTGCTGAGAAAATTAAAAATAACCGACTTCCTGTTGGGTGTCAAATTTTGCTCCAAGAGGCTTTTTTGTAGCTATTTTAAATAGTTACCATGTTTTATGGTCTACAAGCATTTTTTTATATTATTTTAATAGTCTATAAGCATCTGTGAAATAATTATAAAAAAATATATTAAAAATAAATACATATTAATTTGTTTCTCATTCTAATTAAGTGAACTGAGCAGTATAGTGTCATACTTATAAGATACTTTGTTCTATCAGTGAGAGTGTATATATGTATTTAAATCACATACTTTTTCCTTAAAAGATAAAAAAAAAAAAAGATTTTAATGCTCTTTAAGCACCTATACAAAATAATTATGTAAAATTACACTGACAGTACAGTACATATCAACTGATTCTATGGATTATTGTCATTCCTATACACTGACAATGAGCTAAATAGCAGTAGAGGTCAAACGATTCCTTATCTTATGAGGACCTCTAGTGTTCATCCCTGGTATTAGAGCTTTAATCTGACGAATTTATTTGTCACTTTTAATGTTTTTGGGGCCTCTGAGCATGATAACATTTTGAAACTGCACGTATTTCCTAAGAATTTCTTGTTCTTTATATGTAAAAAGTTTTGATGAGTAAGAATAATGCAATTTAAAGATATATGAAAATAACTCTTCATCTTTTTATTGTTACTTTCATAAATCACCACATCAACACCGTTCAAGATATCCCAAAGCCGTTCACAATATAGGGAACATTTTCCCTATATTCTGATGATGATGATAAGAACATGTAATTCATGATGATAACAAAATGTTATTATTGCTTGCTTTACGTCCACCACTTCTGCTTAAATGTCATCGTTACCTATCTGTTCAATTTGTGTGTGGATAATGGATATTGCTTTGCAGGTGACTCCTGTTATAAGACATCGCTTTTAAGCGCTACATAAAGAATCAATTAGGAAAACGGTGCCCAGTTGGCACATGCATTCACAGTAACCCTCAGCCAGTTTGGAATTAAAGTTTACTGAATTGAAAGGGTTAAACTTTACAGTCAACACACAGACACATACACACAATATATAAAATTGCCAACCAGTATCATTTGTTAACATTAACTATATTAGTTAACATGAACAATAATTGAATAGTATTTATTAATTTTAATATTAAGCCAAAAAAAGTATTCATATATTGTTTAATGGTAAAATAGTATATTTTAACATTAGTTTATGTTCTGTGAATTAACATGAACATGAACACAGTTCATGTGGGTGTACAGCAATACACAAAGTGCTCTATAAACGCTTCTTTCTTTCAAAATATCTTTAAAAATCAAGTTGAGTATTGTAATGGGGTAATGGGTTTCACTCTCTCTCTTCCTTTCACCCCTCCCCCCTTCAGTCTCTCTTAAGTTACTGTGACTCAACTACGCACACACACACAGAGACCCAGAGTGACAGCAGGTTTCTGATTTCGATTTTTAATTTTCTTTAATTCATAGAAGCTTATAAAAAAAATTATATTTACAGCACTTGCTCAGAATGATAAGATCTCTGTGTGAAAAGTTGTAAAGAGTTTGGATGCTGCACTTTAAAGGTATAAAAAAAATTACGGTTATGTTTTTTACTACATCTTTAAAAAATCACTACGTCCACACCGTTCAAGATATCACAAATCCGCTCGCAATTTAACATCTTCAGAATCCTCTCTTCATGTTAAAAAAGTTTGGTGTGAATACCTTAATGTTCTTAGAAGGAGTGTGAATTTGTTTACAGCCTGATTTTTCCAAAAATCCATATTCAAATCAAAATAGCCGGCTTCCTGTTGGTCTTAGCTAATGAGTTTGATTTAGAAAGTTGTCCAGATTGATGAGAACAATATACGTACAGAGTTTGGTGACTGTAGGAAAAACTAACCCCCCAACTTTTGTCAAAAGATGGCGCTATAGAGTGCCTTCTCCACGCCCATTTATGACCTTTTGCCAGTGTCTAACTATCATTAATATTGATGTGTGTGTTGAGTTTCATGAAATTCTAAGCATGTAATCTGCCTCGAAAAGACAGGAATCTAATTTTAGAGTTTGACACGTTGCCATGGCAACAGCATTTGATTTATCATCGACCCCTTTATATATTCTTATCGGCCGTGTTTTGACATGATTTTGATGAAGTTTAAAGAAAATCAAGTAAAATTAAGAGGCTGATTTTAAAGCGTTTTGAAAATGACACGCTTCCTGCTGCCAGTTGGTGGCGCTATAACTTTGACTCATAATAGTCACGTTTATGGAATCGGCATCATACAACGAATAAACTGGTGAAGTTTCATCAGAATCAGGCAATGTGTGCAACAGTTATTAGACACTTCCTGTTTCTCATTTCTCGCCATAACTTTGTTGCCTTGCCACGGCCAAACCGTTCAAGATATCAAAAATCCCCTCGCAATTTAGCGTCCCCAATGTCTTGAGATCATGCTGACCGAGTTTGGTGACAATCCTATGGAAACCCTGGGAGGAGTACGTTAAATTCCAGAGCATGCGCTTTTTAAACAGCCCTAAATATCTCACTTCCTGTTGGGTGGAGCACATGACATAGAGTACAAAAGTTGTTTGGCTCAGTGAGATCTATATGTGTACCGAGTTTCATATGAGTATGTGCAAGTATGTGTGCGCAGTACATCAAGTTTTCAAACTGTGTTCCAGGGGGCGCTGTAGAGGCCCTGAACCACGCCCGGGTCCCAGCCTCTGTGGTGTCCTGATGGCCGCAGATTCCGACGTGTGTGCAAATTTTCAAGAGTTTTTGAGTATGTTAAGGCCCCCAAAAGTGCCCGGAAGGTTTAAAAAATAAATAAATAAATAAAAAAAATTAAAGCTGCAAGCAGCAATGACCAGGCCCTCGCCGTCTGTGCAGTCGCCATCCCGATAGCATCAGGAAAACGGTGCCCAGTTGGCACATGCATTCACAGTAACCCTTTGGACTAACCCTAACTGTCTCTCCTCCTCTCTGACTCTTTCTCTTACCACCCATCCCCCCTCCTTACACTCAGCCACTTACCACACAAACACACACATAGAGTGCAGAGCAGAGTGAGATCAGATATGTTTTTTTATTTTCTTTCATTCGTGGAGTTTTGTATAATTATGAAATGAACTGTGTTTGATCAGAATGAATAGTTATTTGTATGAAAAAAGTTTCAAAGAGTTAGGATGCTGCACTTTAAATATATAATAAATCATTGAAAACTGAAAATGGAAAATGAAATTCTAAGCACGCTATCTGCCTCAAAAACACAGGAAACAAATATTTGAATGTATTTTTTATTTTTATTTATTTGCCATGGCAACAGCATTTGATGCATCAGGGACGCCTTTACAGACTCTCATCGGCCGTGTTTTTACATTATTCTGATGAAGTTTGAAGAAAATCGAGTACAAATAAATTGTTCATTGTTCGTTCGTGTTTGTAAGTTCATTAACCATTGTTAACGAAAGAGACCCTATTTTAAATAGTTACCATGTTTTATGATCTACAACCATTTTTAAATATTATTTGAATGATCTATAAGCATCTGTGAAATAATTACAAACAAATATATTAAAAATAAATACATATTAACTTGATGTTGATGTTGATGTATTTGTTTCTCATTCTAATTAAGTGAACTGAGCAGTATAGTGTCATACTTATAAGATTTTTTGTTCTATCAGTGAGAGTCTATATATGTATATAAATCATATAATTTTTCCTTAAAAGATTAAAAAAAGATTTAATGCTCTTTAAGCACCTATACAAAACAATTATGTACACTGACAGTACAGTACATATCAACTGATTCTATGGATTATTGTCATTCCTATACACTGACAATGAGCTAAATAGCATTAGAGGTCAAACGATTCCTTATCTTATGAGGACCTCTAGTGTTCATACCTGGTATTAGAGCTTTAATCTGACAAATTTTGGGGCCTCTGAGCATGATAACATTTTGAAACTACACGTATTTCCTAAGAATTTCTTGTTCTTTATATGTAAAAAGTTTTGATGAGTTAGAATAATGCAATTTAAAGATATATGAAAATAACTCTTCATCTTTTTTATTGTTACTTTCATAAATCACCACATCAACACCGTTCAAGATGTCCCAAAGCCGTTCACAATTTAACATCTTCAGTATCTTGGCATCATGTTGACAAAGTTTGGTGTGAACTGTCTGATTCTGCTATGAGTGATATGAATTTATTCACAGCTATATTTAAAAACACAGGAAACAAATGTTAAAGTTTGACACGTTGCCATGGCAACAGCGTTTGATGTATCAAGGACCCCTTCACAGATTCTCATCGGCCGTGTTTTGATATTATTCTGATGAAGTTTGAAGCAAATTGAGTAACATTAAGAGGTTGATTTAAAAGCGTTTTGCAAGCAACACACTTCCTGCTGCCAGTTGGTGGCGCTATAACTTTGACTCATAATAGTCACATCTCTGTGATCGGTATCATACGACGAACAAACTGCTAAAGTTTGGTCAAAATCAGATAAAGTGTGTCAAAATTATTAGACATTTCCTGTTTCTCATTTCTCGCCATAATTTGTCGCCCTGCCACGGCCAAACCGTTCGAGATACCAAAAATCCCCTGGCAATTTTGCAATCCCAATATCTGTAGATCATGCTGACCGAGTTTGGTGGCCATCGGTGGAAAGGTCTAGGAGGAGTATTTCAAATTCCACAGCTTGATTTTTCCAAAAATCCATATTTAAATAAAAATAGCTGACTTCCTGTTGGTCGTAGCTAATGGGTGTAAATTAGAAAGTTGTCCGGCTTGATGAGTCCAATATATGTACCGAGTTTGGTGACTGTAGGACAAAGTAACCCCCCAACTTTTGTCAAAAGGTGGCGCTATGGAGCGCCTGCTCCACGCCCATTTATGGGCTTTTATCAGTGTTTAACTGTCATTAATACAGATGTGTGTGTTGAGTTTCATGAAATTCTAAGCATTTTAAGTGGCTCAAAAACACAAAAAACTAAAGTTAAAGTTTGACACGTTGCCATGGCAACATGATAAAAGTTATGGATAACGCCCTTCACAGATTCTTATCGGTCGTGTTTTGACATTATTGTGATGAAGTTTGAAGCAAATTGAGTAAAATTAAGAGGCTGAGTTTAAAGCGTTTCAAAAACGTCACGCTTTCTGCTGCCAGTTGGTGGCGCTATAACTTTGACTCATAATAGTCACATCTCTGTGATCGGCATCAGACGACGAACAAACTGCTGAAGTTTGGTCAAAATCAGACAAAGTATGTCAAAGTTATTAGGCACTTCCTGTTTCTCATTTCTCACCATAAATTTGTCGCCCCGTCACGGTCAAACCGTTCGAGATATCAAAAATCCCCTGGCAATTTTGCATCCCCAATGTCTTGAGATCATGCTGACCGAGTTTGGTGGCCATCGGTGGAAAGGCCTAGTAGGAGTATTTCAAATTCCATTGCATGCACTTTTTAGACATCCCTGAATAGCCGACTTCCTCTTTGGCGAAGCACGGACTATGAGTGTGAAATTTGTTCAGCCCGATGAGGTCTATATGTGTATGAATTTTGGTGACTGTAGGTCAACCGTTGTGCGCTCCAGAGCCCTTCAAAAGTCGCAATTTTTAACGCTGTGCCACGCCCCCCCCAGGTGACCCCCCCATGTCAAAGTCTGTCCGGCCCTGATGGCCGCAGGTTCCAATGTGTGTGCAAAGTTTCAAGAGTTTTCGTGTATGTTAAGGTCCCCGAAATCCCCCAAAACATTGAAAAAAAAAAAATAAAATAATAATAATAATAATAATTAAAGCTGCAAGCAGCGATGAACGGGCCCTCGCACACGGGCTCACCGCCGCCCGGTGGCTTCAGGAACACAGCTAATGGTGGGCAGTATGCTTTTAATAGAGTAAAAATAGGAGAAATATGTCAAAGTCACTTAAAAGTGCCAAATTTCCTGCTGCCAGCTGGTGGCGCTATGCCTATAACTGATTATTGGCATTTAGATGTGTTCAGGCCAGCACTTTTATCAAACATATGAAGTTTGGTGCAGATTGGCCTTGGTATGTTTGAGTTAGTGAAAGATATGATATATCCTGCTGCCAACAGGTGGCGCTATGATAATATCTGAATATTGTCCTTTGGGTATCTTCAGGCCAGGACTCTTACCAAACCTGTGTAGTTTGAGGCAGATCGGACATTTTATGGCTGAGTTATAACAACTTCTATGTCCATGGCGAAACATCAAACTTTGTCACGCCGCCACAGACACGCCCTTTAACGAAAACTCAAGATCTTCGCAATTTAACATCTCTAAGGCCTCTAGATCAGAATGACCAAATATAATGTTGATATCATTAAATCTCTAGGAGGAGTTTGCTACAAGTCATTTCCTGTTGCCAACAGGTGGCGCTGTGATTATAATAGAATATTGGCCTTCAGATTGGTTCAGGCCAGGACTCTTATCGAACATGTGAAGTTTGAGGCAAATCGGACATTTTATGGCTGAGTTATAACAAGTTTTATATCCATGGCGAGACCTCGAAATTTGTCAGGCCGCCACGGACACCCCCTTCAACGAAAACTCAAGATCTTCGCAATTTAACATCGCTAAAGCCTTTTTATTAGACTGACCGATTTTGGTGTTGATCTGATTATATCTCTTGGAGGAGTTTGTTGCAGAGTACAGCCTGACACTTCCTGTTGCCAGCAGGTGGCGCTATGAGTAAAACTGAATATGGGCATGTAGATGTCATCAGGTCAGGAGTGTCATCACACATGTGAAGTTTGGGACAAATAGGACATTGTATGCCTGAGTTATAGCAACTTCCTTTTTCATGGCGAAACATCAAAATTTGCGAGGCCGCCATGGACACGCCCTCCAATGAAAACTCTAGATCTTCACAATTTAACGTCACAAAGGGCTTTAGACTAGACTCAGCAAATTTGGCGTTGATCTGAATAAATCTCTAGGAGGAGTTCGTTCAAGTACGACACCTGAAAATGGCAAAAATGACACAAATTTTGTTGAGAATATTAATATTAACCTACTTCCTGTTGGGTTCCGGATTTTGCTCCAAGAGGCTTTTTTGTAGGTATTGGTGTGTTACATGTGAGTCCCGATTTCCGTGCATGTACGTGAATCACAGCTGAAAGCGCACACCGCTGAACGTCTAAAGGTGGCGCTGTCGAGCCATTTTGCCACACCCACTTCTGCAACCCATATCCTACGTAAATTTTCGCCAGGTCTGATGTGTGTGCGAAGTTTCATGAGTTTTCGGGTATGTCTAAGCCCTCAAAAATGCGATTCATTTTGGAGAATAATAATAATAATTAAAGCTGCAAGCAGCGATGGTAGGGCCCTCACACTCGGGCTCACCGCCGATCGGTGGCGAATGGTGGGCACTATGCTATTAACACAGAAAATGTAGGAGGAATATGTCAAAGTCATTGATATGTGCCAATCTTCCTTCTGCCAGCTGGTGGCGCTATGCCTATAACTGAATATTGGCATGCAGATGTGTTCAGGCCAGTGCTTTTATCAAACATATGAAGTTTGGTGAAGCTTGAACATGGCATGCTTGAGTGTAAGTCATGACATATCCTGCTGCCAACAGGTGGCGCTATTACAAAATATTGGCTTTTAGATGTCTTCAGGCCAGGACTATTGGCAAACATGTCAAGTTTGGTGCAAATTGTACATTGCATGCTTAAGTTAGTGTAAAACAAGTAATTTGCTGTTGCCAGCTGGTGGCGCTATGACTATAACTAAATATTGGCATGTAAATGTATTCAGGCCAAGACTCTTATCAAACATATTAAGTTTGGGGCTGATTGGACATTGCACGCCTGAGTTACAGTAACTTCCTGTTTCATTGCATTAAGAGTATGCTTTAGCACTTAGCTAAATGTTGCTAACATGTTTCTAGCATGTTGCTACCCTATTTAACACTTGTTGATATTTTTAAAATGTTGCTGGGCATCCACAACAGTATTAAACATGTGACTTCCTGTTGCCAGCAGGTGGCACTATGACTATAACTGAATATGGGCATGGGCTTGTGTTCAGACCAGGACTCTTATCAAACATATTAAGCTTGGGTCAGATTGGACATTGTATGCATGAGTTACACTTATTTTTCTTTGTATTAATATCATGCTTTAGCTCTCAGCTAAGTGTTGCTAGCATGTTTTAACATGATTCTAGCATGATGCTAGCCTATTTAAAACTTGCTGACGCTTTTTATTATGTTGCTAGGAGTCCGTAACACCATTAAACGTCACTTCCTGTTGTCAGTAGGTGGCGCTATGACTATAACTGAATATTGGCATGTAGATATCTTCAGGACAGGACTGTTATCAAACATGTGAAGTTTGGGGCTGATTGGACATTGCATGTCTGAGTTACAGTAACTTCCTGTTTTATGTCTTTAACAACATGCTTTAGCACTAAGTAAGTGTTGCTAGCATGTTTGAGTACGTTTTAAACTAGTTTAGCACTCAATGGCTTTTTTAGTGTGTTGCTAATAGTGTGTCACAGTGTTAAACATGTCACTTCCTGTTGACAGTAGGTGGCGCTATAACTATAACTGAATATTGGCATGTAGATATCTTCAGGCCAGGACTGTTATCAAACATGTGAAGTTTGGGGCTGATTGGACATTGCATGCCTGAGTTACAGTAACTTCCTGTTTCATTGCATTAAGAGTATGCTTTAGCACTTAGCTAAATGTTGCTAACATGTTATAGCATGTTTCTAGCATGTTGCTACCCTGTTTAACAGTTGTTGAATTTTTTAAAAATGTTGCTAGGCATCCACAACAGTATTAAACATGTGGCTTCCTGTTACCAGCTGGTAGCGCTATGACTATAACTGAATACGGGCATGGGCGTGTGTTTAGGCCAGGATTCTTATCAAACATGTTAAGTTTGGGGCTGATTGGACATTGTATGCCTGAGTTAGAGTAACTTCCTGTTTCATTGTATTATTAGCATGCTTTAGCATATTAGCTAAGTGTTGCTAGCATGCTTTATTATTTTTGTAGCATGTTGAATATTAAGTTTGGGTCAGATTCAACATTATATACATGAGTTACAGCAATTTCCTTTTGTATTTGTATTAATAGCATGCTTTAGCTCTTAGCTAAGTGTTGCTAGCATGTTTTAGCATGTTTGTAGCATGTAGCTAGCCTATTTAAGACTTGTTAACGCTTTTCAATATGTTTCTAGGAGTCCGTAACAGTGTTAAACATGTCATTTCCTGTTGTCAGCAGGTGGCGCTATGACTATAACTGAATATGGGCACTGACGTGTGTTCAGGACCGGACTGTCATCAAACATGTGAAGTTTGAGGCAGATCGGACATCGTATGCCTGAGTTATAGCAACTTCCTTTTTCATGGCGAAACATCAAAGTTTGTCCGACCGCCACGGACACGCCCTTCGACGAAAACTCTAAAGCTTCGCAATTTAACATCGCAAAGGCCTTATGATGACACTCAGCAAATTTGAAGATGATCGGATAAAAACTGTAGGAGGAGTTCGTTAAAGTATGAGGCCTGAAAATGGCAAAAACTGCACAAAAATCGTACAGGAAATTCAATATAACGGACTTCCTGTTGGGTTTCGGATGTTGCACCAGGAGACTTTTTTGTAGGTATTGGTGTGTTACATATGTGTACCGAGTTTCGTACATGTACGTGAAACGTAGCTCGAGGGGCACTCCGTTGAAATTTTATAGGTGGCGCTATCGAGCCATTTTGCCACACCCACTTTTGAAAACCATATCAGATGTAAATTTTCGCCAGGTCTGATGCGTGTGCAAAGTTTCGTGAGTTTTCGGGCATGTTTAGGCCCTCAAAAAGACTTTTCATTTTGGAGAAGAAGAAGAAGAAGAAGAATAATAATAAACGGAGCAATTCCAATAGGGTCCTCGCACTGTAGTGCTCGGGCCCTAATAATAATAATTAAAGCTGCAAGCAGCGATGAACGGGCCCTCGCACACGGGCTCACCGCCGACCGGTGGCTTTAGGAACACAGAAAATGGTGGGTAGTATGCTTTTTATACAGTAAAAATAGGAGAAATATGTCAAAGTCACTTAAATGTGCCAAATTTCCTGCTGCCAGCTGGTGGCGCTATGCCTATAACTGATTATTGGCATGTAGATGTGTTCAGGCCACCACTTTCATCAAACATATGAAGTTTGGTGCAGATTGACCTTGGTATGTTTGAGTTAGTGAAAGATATGATATATCCTGCTGCCAACAGGTGGCGCTATGATAATATCTGAATATTGGCCTTTAGGTGTCTTCAGGCCAGGACTCTTACCAAACCTGTGAAGTTTGAGGCAGATCAGACATTTTATGGCTGAGTTATAACAACTTCTATGTCCATGGCGAAACATCAAACTTTGTCACGCCGCCACAGACACGCCCTTTAACGAAAACTCAAGATCTTCGCAATTTAACATCTCTAAGGCCTCTAGATCAGACTGACCAAATATAATGTTGATATCATTAAATCTCTAGGAGGAGTTTGATACAAGTAATTTCCTGTTGCCAACAGGTGGCGCTGTGATTATAATAGAATATTGGCCTTCAGATGCGTTCAGGCCGGGACTCTTATCGAATATGTGAAGTTTGAGGCAAATCTGACATTTTTTGGCTGAGTTATAACAAGTTTTATATCCATAGCGGGACCTCGAAATTTGTCAGACCGCCACGGACACGCCCTTTACCGAAAACTCAAGATCTTCACAACTTAACATCACTAAGGCCTTTATATTAGACTGACCGATTTTGGTGTTGATCTGTATAAATCTTTAGGAGGAGTTTGTTGTAGAGTACAGCATGACACTTCCTTTTGCCTGCAGGTGGCGCTATGACTATAACTGAATATGGGCATGTAGATGTCTTCAGGTCAGGAGTGTTATCACACATGTGAAGTTTGGGACAGATCGGACATTTTATGCCTAAGTTATAGCAACTTCCTTTTTCATGGCGAAACATCGAAATTTGCGAGGCCGCCACGGACACGCCCTCCGATGAAAACTCTAGATCTTCACAATTTAACGTCACAAAGGGCTTTAGATTAGACTCACCAAATTTGGTGTTGATCGGAATAAATCTCTAGGAGGAGTTCGTTCAAGTATGACACCTGAAAATGGCAAAAATGACACAAATTTTGCTGAGAAAATTAATAATAACCGAATTCCTGTTGGGTTTCGGATTTTATCTCAAGAGGCTTTTTTGTAGGTATTGGTGTGTTACATGTGTGTACCGATTTTTGTGCATGTACGATAATCACAGCTGAATGCGCACACCGCGGAACGTGTAAAGGTGGCGCTATTGAGCCATTTTGCCACACCCACTTCTGCAACCCATATCAGACGTCCATTTTCGCCAGGTCTGATGTGTGTGCAAAGTTTCGTTAGTTTTCGGGTATGTTTAGGCCCTCAAAAATGCGATTCATTCCGGATAAGAATAATAATAATAATTAAAGCTGCGAGCAGCGATGAACGGGCCCTCGCACCCGGGCTCACCGCCGACCGGTGGCTTCAGGAAAACAGCAAACGGTGGGCAGTATGCTTTTAATACAGTAAATATAGAAAAAATATGTCATAAGTCATTTAAATGTGCCAAACTTGCCGCTGCCAGCTGGTGGCGCTATGCCTATAACTGATTATTGGCATGTAGATGTGTTCAGGCCAGCACTATTATCAAACATATGAAGTTTGGTGCAGATTGACCTTGGTATGTTTGAGTTAGTGAAATATATGAGATATCCTGCTGCCAACAGGTGGCGCTATGATAATATCTGAATATTGGTCTTTAGGTGTCTTCAGGCCAGGACTCTTACCAAACCTGTGAATTTTGTGGCAGATCAGACATTTTCAGGCTAAGTTATAACCACTTCTATGTCTATGCAGAAACATCAAACTTTGTCAGGCCACCACGGACATGCCCTTTAATGAAAACTCAAGATCTTCACAATTTAACATCTCTAAGGCCTCAAGATCAGACTGACCAAATATAATGTTGATTTAATTAAATGCAATCAATGCAAGGACTTCAGATAGATGCCAACTGTGAACCAGTATGCTACAAATAAGAACATGTAATTCATGATGATAGCACAATGTTATTATTGCTTCCTTTATATCCACCACTTCTGCTTAAATGTCATTGTTACCTATCTGTACAATTTTTGTATAATATATTTTTGTATAAAATCAATTGTTGTCATAACTAAGAATCAATAAGGAAGACGGTGCCCAGTTGGCACATGCATTCACAGTAACCATCTGCTAGTTTGGATTTTAAGTTTACAGAATTGAAAGGGTTACACTTTAGAATCAACACACAGACACATACACACAAAATATAAAATGTTGCCATCCAGTTTCATTTGTTAAAATTAACTATATCAGTTAACATGACCAATAAATAAACAGCATTTATTAATGTTAATTAATATTAAGCTAAAAAAAAGTATTCATATAAAGTTTATGTACTGTGAATTAACATGAACATGAACACAGTTCATGTGGGTGTACAGCAATACACAATAAAGTGCTCTATAAACGCTTCATTCTTTCAAAATATCTTTAAAAATCAAGTTGAGTATTTTAACGGGGTGATATATATATTTATAACTGTTCTTAAAATTATGGTTTTCAGATGTTTTGAAGAGATAACAGTAACGTTTGTTTTGTTGTCAAAGTTTGTCTTAATTTTTATTATTATTATTTTATATTCAATAAATAACACTATGTAAATATTGTCTATCAATGAAGATAAATTGATCATGCTAAAAAGTTGTATTTTTTAAATTTTTTGCTATGTGACTGAATAGGACAAGTTCATGGTACAGTTAAGTAAAAAATAAATAAAAAAACAACAACTGCAAAATACGAACAATGAAAGACTTAGTGACCCTTTATATTTTCTCAAAATATCAGACTCTCAAAGATCAGACATATTTATGTAATTACAATACATATGTGCATTTTTTGTTCAAAGATGGTCTGTAGGATGGCTCTCTACTCTGTCACCCTCTCTGCCTCTCACCCCTCCCCCCTGCAATAATGAGCTTCTCTGTGCCTGACTGAACGCACACACATACTGTAGAGACATTCACCAGAGTGACAGCAGGTTTCTGAGTTATTTTTTTAATTTTCTTTAATTCATTGAAGCTTGTATAAAATTAATATTTCCAGCACTTGCTCAGAATGATTAGATCTCTGTGTGAAAAAAGTTTTAAAGAGTTTGGATGCTGCACTTTAAAGATATAAAAAATTAGGGTTATGTTTTTTACTACATCTTTAAAAAATCACCACGTCAACACCGTTCGAGATATCCCAAATCCGCTCGCAATTTAACATCTTCAGAATCTTCTCTTCATGTTAAAAAAGTTTGGTGTGAACAGCTGGTTGTTCTTAGGAGTAGTGTGAATTTGTTTACTACCTGATTTTTCAAAAAATCCACCTTCAAATCAAAATAGCCGGCTTCCTGTTGGTCTTAGCTAATGAGTTTGATTTAGAAAGTTGTCCAGATTGATGAGAACAATATATGTACAGAGTTTGGTGACTGTAGGAAAAACTAACCCCCCAACTTTTGTCAAAAGATGGCGCTATAGAGTGCCTGCTCCACGCCCATTTATGACCTTTTGCCAGTGTCTAACTATCATTAATATTGATGTGTGTGTTGAGTTTTATGAAATTCTAAGCATGTTATCTGCCTCGAAAAGACAGGAATGTAATTTTAAAGTTTGACACGTTGCCATGGCAACAGCATTTGATTTATCATCGACCCCTTTACATATTCTTATCGGCCGTGTTTTGACATGATTTTGATGAAGTTTAAAGAAAATCGAGTAAAATTAAGAGGCTGATTTCAAAGCATTTTGAAAATGACACGTTTCCTGCTGCCAGTTGGTGGCGCTATAACTTTGACTCATAATAGTCACATTTATGGAATCGGCATCATACAACGAACAAACTGGTGAAGTTTCATCAGAATCAAGCAATGTGTGCAACAGTTATTAGACACTTCCTGTTTCTCATTTCTCGCCATAACTTTGTCGCCTTGCCACGGCCAAACCGTTCGAGATATCAAAAATCTCCTCGCAATTTAGCGTCCCCAATGTCTTGAGATCATGCTGACCGAGTTTGGTGACAATCCCATGGAATTCCTGGGAGGAGTACGTTAAATTCCAGAGCATGCGCTTTTTAAACAGCCCTAAATATCTCACTTCCTGTTGCGTGGAGCCCATGACATAGAGTACAAAAGTTGTTCAGCTCGATGAGTTCTATATGTGCACCGAGTTTCATATGAGTACGTGCAAGTATGTGTGCGCAGTACATCAAGTTTTCAAACTGTGTTCCAGGGGGCGCTGTAGAGGCCCTGAACCACGCCCGGGTCCCAGCCTCTGTGGCGTCCGGACGACGGCAGATTCCGACGTGTGTGCAAATTTTCAAGAGTTTTTGAGTATGTTAAGGCCCCCAAAAGTGCCCCAACGGTTGAAAAAAAATAAAAATAAAAAAAAAAACAAATAAGAATCCTTAGAAGAACAATAGGGCCTTCGCCCTTTTGGGCTCGGGCCCTAATTAAAGCTGCAAGCAGCGATGAACGGGCCCTCGCACCCGGGCTCACCGCCGACCGGTGGCTTTAGGAAAACAGCAAATGGTGGGTAGTATGCTTTTAATACAGTAAAAATAGGAGAAATATGTCAAAGTCACTTAAATGTGCCAAATTTCCTGCTGCCAGCTGGTGGCGCTATGCATATAACTGATTATTGGCATGTATATGTGTTCAGGCCACCACTTTCATCAAACATATGAAGTTTGGTGCAGATTGACCTTGGTATGTTTGAGTCTCACCGCCGACCTGTGGCGAATGGTGGGCACTATGCTTTTAACATAGTAAATTTAGGAGTTATATGTGGAAATCATTTAGATGTGCCAGATTTCTTGCTGCCACCTGGTGGCGCTATGTGTATAACTGAATATTGGCATGCGGATGTGTTCAGGCCAGCGATTGTATCAAACATATGAAGTTTGGTGCAGCTTGAACGTGGCATGCTTGAGTGTAATACATGACATATCCTGCTGCCAACAGGTGGCGCAATTACGGAATATTGGGTTTTAGATGTCTTCAGGCCAGGACTATTGCCAAACATGTCAAGTTTGGTTCAAATTGTACATTGCATGTTTAAGTTAGTGTAAAACAAGTAATTTGCTGTTGCCAGCTGGTGGCGCTAGGACTATAACTGAATATTGGCATGTAAATGTATTCAGGCCAGGTCTCTTATCAAACATATTAAGTTTGGGGCTGATTGGACATTGCATGCCTGAGTTACAGTAACTTCCTGTTTCATTGCATTAAGAGTATGCTTTAGCACTTAGCTAAATGTTGATAACATGTTTCTAGCATGTTGCTACCCTATTTAACACTTGTTGATATTTTTAAAATGTTGCTGGGCTTCAACAACAGTATTAAACATGTGACTTCCTGTTGCCAGCAGGTGGCACTATGACTATAACTGAATATGGGCATGGGCTTGTGTTCAGACCAGCACTCTTATCAAACATATTAAGCTTGGGTCAGATTGGACATTGTATGCATGAGTTACACTTATTTTTCTTTGTATTAATATCATGCTTTAGCTCTTAGCTAAGTGTTGCTAGCATTTTTTACATTATTGTAGCATGATGCTAGCCTATTTAAAACTTGCTAACACTTTTTAATATATTGCTAGGAGTCCGTAACACCATTAAACGTCACTTCCTGTTGTCAGCAGGTGGCGCTGTGACTATAACTGAATATGGGCATGTATATATCTTCAGGCCAGGACTCTTATCAAACATGTGAAGTTTGGGGCTGATTGGACATTGCATGCCTGAGTTACAGTAACTTCCTGTTTTATGTCTTTAACAACATGCTTTAGCACTAAGTAAGTGTTGCTAACATGTTTGAGTACGTTTTAAACTAGTTTAGCACTCAATGGCTTTTTTTAGTGTGTTGCTAATAGTGTGTCACAGTGTTAAACATGTCACTTCCTGTTGACAGTAGGTGGCGCTATGACTATAACTGATGATTGGCATGTAGATATCTTCAGGTCAGGACTGTTATCAAACATGTGAAGTTTAGGGCTGATTGGACATTGCATGCCTGAGTTACAGTAACTTCCTGTTTCATTGCATTAAGAGCATGCTTTAGCACTTAGCTAAATGTTGCTAACATGTTATAGCATGTTTCTAGCATGTTGCTACCCTTTTTAACAGTTGTTGATATTTTTTAAAAAGTTGCTAGGCATCCACAAAAGAATTATACATGTGGCTTCCTGCTGCCAGCTGGTGGCGCTATGCATATAACTGATTATTGGCATGTATATGTGTTCAGGCCACCACTTTCATCAAACATATGAAGTTTGGTGCAGATTGACCTTGGTATGTTTGAGTTAGTGAAAGATATGATATATCCTGCTGCCAACAGGTGGCGATATAATAATATCTGAATTTTGGCCTTTAGGTGTCTTCAGGCCAGGACTCTTACCAAACCTGTGAAGTTTGAGGCAGATCGGACATTTTATGGCTGAGTTATAACAACTTCTATGTCCATGGCGAAACATCAAACTTTGTCAGGCCGCCACAGACACGCCCTTTAACGAAAACTCAAGATCTTCGCAATTTAACATCTTTAAGGCCTCTAGATCAGAATGACCAAATATAATGTTAATATCATTAAATCTCTAAGAGGAGTTTGATACAAGTCATTTCCTGTTGCCAACAGGTGGCGCTGTGATTATAATAGAATGTTGGCCTTGAGATGTGTTCAGGCCAGGACTTCTATCGAATATGTGAAGTTTGAGGCAAATCGGACATTTTATGGCTGAGTTATAACAAGTTTTATATCCATGGCGAGACCTCGAAATTTGTCAGGCCGCCACGGACACGCCCTTTACCGAAAACTCAAGATCTTTGCAATTAAACATCGCTAAGGCCTTTATATTAGACTGACCGATTTTGGAGTTTATCTGTATAAATCTCTAGGAGGAGTTTGTTGTAGAGTACAGCATGACACTTCCTGTTGCCTGCAGGTGGCGCTATGACTATAACTGAATATGGGCATGTAGATGTCTTCAGGTCAGGAGTGTTATCACACATGTGAAGTTTGGGACAGATCGGACATTTTATGCCTAAGTTATAGCAACTTCCTTTTTCATGGCGAAACATCGAAATTTGCGAGGCCGCCACGGACACGCCCTCCGATGAAAACTCTAGATCTTCACAATTTAACGTCACAAAGGGCTTTAGATTAGACTCACCAAATTTGGTGTTGATCGGAATAAATCTCTAGGAGGAGTTCGTTCAAGTATGACACCTGAAAATGGCAAAAATGACACAAATTTTGCTAAGAAAATTAATAATAACCGAATTCCTGTTGGGTTTCGGATTTTATCTCAAGAGGCTTTTTTGTAGGTATTGGTGTGTTACATGTGTGTACCGATTTTTGTGCATGTACGATAATCACAGCTGAATGCGCACACCGCGGAACGTGTAAAGGTGGCGCTATTGAGCCATTTTGCCACACCCACTTCTGCAACCCATATCAGACGTCCATTTTCGCCAGGTCTGATGTGTGTGCAAAGTTTCGTTAGTTTTCGGGTATGTTTAGGCCCTCAAAAATGCGATTCATTCCGGATAAGAATAATAATAATAATAATTAAAGCTGCAAGCAGCGATGACCGGGCCCTCGCCATCTGCGCAGTCACCATCCCGATAGCATCAGAAAAACGGTGCCCAGTTGGCACATGCATTCACAGTAACCCTTCTGCCAGGGTCGATTTAAAGTTTACCGAATTGAAAGGGTTAATTAAAATCAACACACAGACACATACACACAATATTTAAAATTTTGCCATACAGATTAATTTGTTAACATTAACTATATTAGTTAACATGAACAATAATTAAATAGCATATATTAATGTTAATTAATATTAAGCTAAAAAAAAAGTATTCATATATTATTAAAAGGTACATTAGTACATTTATTTATATTTGTTAAAAATATTTGTGGGTTTATGTATTTATAATACATTATAAGGGTATTCTTAAGGCATTATAATGAATGCATAATACATTATAAAAAACCTTATAATATGTTGTATCATCTCATGAGAATTCATAAGAACAGTTTTAATGTATTAGAATTTTTACTTTTTTATTATAGCTTTTATGAGTGTGATTACCTCCTCATAGTTATAATGTATAAGTCTCATATTTTGCCATCTTACTGATGTCACTTTACTTAAAGCATACAAAGATCACTTATAAGTAATAATAATAATAATTCTCAAATAGCCATAAGATCAGGTATCAGATCAGATGAATGTATAATATGATCAGTTTAATTATTTTGATGGTACCCGTTAGACAGCTTTTTATAAGTAACTCTGCAACTTCATGTCAGCTAGCAGTAATTATTATTAGTAGTGTGCTAAATATATGCTAATACTGTATTTTGACAGTTCCCCAAAAGACAAACTGATTATAAGTAACTTTGCAAGAACATGAACCTTCTACTTAGTCTAACATTAAACTAAGTCTACACTGTAAGGAGTGTTAGTTGGTGAGAGTTAGTTGCTTATAGTCAATAGAATAGAATAGAATGTAAAAAATAAATCTAATATGATATAGTTCATTACAAATGAAGTAGATTTAATATGGTGTATTTTGTGTGTTATAAATAATCATAATCTTAAAAGTTATAACCTCTAATATTTAAGTATTATAATGTATGATATTTGTTGGTATGAATATTCATTGGATGATATAATATATTATATTGTAGTTTTTTTATAATGCATTATGCGTTCATTATAATGCCTTAGAAATGCCCTTATAATAGGGGCTTCATAGAAAGTGTCGCCAAATCAGTGAGAGACAAACAAAACATTTCATAGTTTTTCATTAAAAAAGAAAAAAAAAATTTTTTAATGCTTTTTAGTGTTTATTTTAAAATTGTGTAAAAGTATTCTGACAGTACAGTACATAACAACTGCAAATGATTCTATGCATTCCTTTATTTGTTGAACATTGAGAATGAGCAGAATAGGATTAGAGGTAAAAATATTCCTTATCATACGAGGACCTCTGGTGTTCATCCTTCGTATTACAGTCTTCATTTCTCTCTCTTTCAGTTCTGGATACTTTTAATGTTTTTGGGGCCTCTGAGCATGATAAAATTTTGATACCACGCGTATTTCCTAAGAATTTCTTGTTCTTTATATGTAAAAAGTTTTGATGAGTTAGAATAATGCAATTTAAAGATATATGAAAATAACTCTTCATCTTTTTTATTGTTACTTTCATAAATCACCACATCAACACCGTTCAAGATATCCCAACGGTTCACAATATAGGGAACATTTTCCCTATATTCTGATGATGATGATAAGAACATGTAATTCATGATGATAACAAAATGTTATTAAAGCTGCAAGCAGCGATGAACGGGCCCTCGCACCAGGGCTCACCGCCGACCGTTGGCTTTAGGAAAACAGCAAACGGTGGGCAGTATGCTTTTAATACAGTAAATGTAGGAAAAATAGATCAAAGTCACTTAAATGTGCCAATCCTCCTGCTGCCAGCTGGTGGCGCTATGCCTGTAACTGATTATTGACATGTAGATGTGTTCAGGCCAGCACTTTCATCAAACATATGAAGTCTGGTGCAGATTGACCTTGGTATGTTTAAGTTAGTGCAAGATATGATATATCCTGCTGTCAATAGGTGGCGCTATGATAATATCTGAATATTGGCCTTAAGATGTCTTCAGGCCAGGACTCTTATCAAACATGTGAAGTTTGAGGCAGATTGGACATTTTATGGCTGAGTTATAACAACTTCTATGTCCATGACCAAACATCAAACTTTGTCAGGCCACCACGGACATGCCCTTCAACGAAAACTCTAGATCTTCGCAATTTAACATCACTAAAGCCTTTTTATTAGACTGACCGATTTTGGTGTTGATCTGTATAAATCTCTTGGAGGAGTTTGTTGTAGAGTACAGCATGACACTTCCTGTTGCCAGCAGGTGGCGCTATGACTATAACTGAATATGGGAATGTAGATGTCTTCAGGTCAGGAGTGTTATCACACATGTGAAGTTTGGGACAGATCGGACATTGTATGCCTGAGTTATAGAAACTTCCTTTTTCATGGCGAAACATCGAAATTTGCGAGACCGATTTGGACACGCCCTCCAATGAAAACTCTAGATCTTTGCAATTTAACGTCACAAAGTGCTTTAGATTACACTCAGCAAATTTGGCGTTAATCCGGGTAAATCTCTAGGAGGAGTTCGTTCAATTACGAGGCCTGAAAATGGCAAAAATGACAAAATTTGCTGAGAAAATTAAAAATAACCGACTTCCTGTTGGGTGTCAAATTTTGCTCCAAGAGGCTTTTTTGTAGCTATTTTAAATAGTTACCATGTTTTATGGTCTACAAGCATTTTTTTATATTATTTTAATAGTCTATAAGCATCTGTGAAATAATTATAAAAAAATATATTAAAAATAAATACATATTAATTTGTTTCTCATTCTAATTAAGTGAACTGAGCAGTATAGTGTCATACTTATAAGATACTTTGTTCTATCAGTGAGAGTGTATATATGTATTTAAATCACATACTTTTTCCTTAAAAGATAAAAAAAAAAAAAGATTTTAATGCTCTTTAAGCACCTATACAAAATAATTATGTAAAATTACACTGACAGTACAGTACATATCAACTGATTCTATGGATTATTGTCATTCCTATACACTGACAATGAGCTAAATAGCAGTAGAGGTCAAACGATTCCTTATCTTATGAGGACCTCTAGTGTTCATCCCTGGTATTAGAGCTTTAATCTGACGAATTTATTTGTCACTTTTAATGTTTTTGGGGCCTCTGAGCATGATAACATTTTGAAACTGCACGTATTTCCTAAGAATTTCTTGTTCTTTATATGTAAAAAGTTTTGATGAGTAAGAATAATGCAATTTAAAGATATATGAAAATAACTCTTCATCTTTTTATTGTTACTTTCATAAATCACCACATCAACACCGTTCAAGATATCCCAAAGCCGTTCACAATATAGGGAACATTTTCCCTATATTCTGATGATGATGATAAGAACATGTAATTCATGATGATAACAAAATGTTATTATTGCTTGCTTTACGTCCACCACTTCTGCTTAAATGTCATCGTTACCTATCTGTTCAATTTGTGTGTGGATAATGGATATTGCTTTGCAGGTGACTCCTGTTATAAGACATCGCTTTTAAGCGCTACATAAAGAATCAATTAGGAAAACGGTGCCCAGTTGGCACATGCATTCACAGTAACCCTCAGCCAGTTTGGAATTAAAGTTTACTGAATTGAAAGGGTTAAACTTTACAGTCAACACACAGACACATACACACAATATATAAAATTGCCAACCAGTATCATTTGTTAACATTAACTATATTAGTTAACATGAACAATAATTGAATAGTATTTATTAATTTTAATATTAAGCCAAAAAAAGTATTCATATATTGTTTAATGGTAAAATAGTATATTTTAACATTAGTTTATGTTCTGTGAATTAACATGAACATGAACACAGTTCATGTGGGTGTACAGCAATACACAAAGTGCTCTATAAACGCTTCTTTCTTTCAAAATATCTTTAAAAATCAAGTTGAGTATTGTAATGGGGTAATGGGTTTCACTCTCTCTCTTCCTTTCACCCCTCCCCCCTTCAGTCTCTCTTAAGTTACTGTGACTCAACTACGCACACACACACAGAGACCCAGAGTGACAGCAGGTTTCTGATTTCGATTTTTAATTTTCTTTAATTCATAGAAGCTTATAAAAAAAATTATATTTACAGCACTTGCTCAGAATGATAAGATCTCTGTGTGAAAAGTTGTAAAGAGTTTGGATGCTGCACTTTAAAGGTATAAAAAAAATTACGGTTATGTTTTTTACTACATCTTTAAAAAATCACTACGTCCACACCGTTCAAGATATCACAAATCCGCTCGCAATTTAACATCTTCAGAATCCTCTCTTCATGTTAAAAAAGTTTGGTGTGAATACCTTAATGTTCTTAGAAGGAGTGTGAATTTGTTTACAGCCTGATTTTTCCAAAAATCCATATTCAAATCAAAATAGCCGGCTTCCTGTTGGTCTTAGCTAATGAGTTTGATTTAGAAAGTTGTCCAGATTGATGAGAACAATATACGTACAGAGTTTGGTGACTGTAGGAAAAACTAACCCCCCAACTTTTGTCAAAAGATGGCGCTATAGAGTGCCTTCTCCACGCCCATTTATGACCTTTTGCCAGTGTCTAACTATCATTAATATTGATGTGTGTGTTGAGTTTCATGAAATTCTAAGCATGTAATCTGCCTCGAAAAGACAGGAATCTAATTTTAGAGTTTGACACGTTGCCATGGCAACAGCATTTGATTTATCATCGACCCCTTTATATATTCTTATCGGCCGTGTTTTGACATGATTTTGATGAAGTTTAAAGAAAATCAAGTAAAATTAAGAGGCTGATTTTAAAGCGTTTTGAAAATGACACGCTTCCTGCTGCCAGTTGGTGGCGCTATAACTTTGACTCATAATAGTCACGTTTATGGAATCGGCATCATACAACGAATAAACTGGTGAAGTTTCATCAGAATCAGGCAATGTGTGCAACAGTTATTAGACACTTCCTGTTTCTCATTTCTCGCCATAACTTTGTTGCCTTGCCACGGCCAAACCGTTCAAGATATCAAAAATCCCCTCGCAATTTAGCGTCCCCAATGTCTTGAGATCATGCTGACCGAGTTTGGTGACAATCCTATGGAAACCCTGGGAGGAGTACGTTAAATTCCAGAGCATGCGCTTTTTAAACAGCCCTAAATATCTCACTTCCTGTTGGGTGGAGCACATGACATAGAGTACAAAAGTTGTTTGGCTCAGTGAAATCTATATGTGTACCGAGTTTCATATGAGTATGTGCAAGTATGTGTGCGCAGTACATCAAGTTTTCAAACTGTGTTCCAGGGGGCGCTGTAGAGGCCCTGAACCACGCCCGGGTCCCAGCCTCTGTGGTGTCCTGATGGCCGCAGATTCCGACGTGTGTGCAAATTTTCAAGAGTTTTTGAGTATGTTAAGGCCCCCAAAAGTGCCCGGAAGGTTTAAAAAATAAATAAATAAATAAAAAAAATTAAAGCTGCAAGCAGCAATGACCAGGCCCTCGCCGTCTGTGCAGTCGCCATCCCGATAGCATCAGGAAAACGGTGCCCAGTTGGCACATGCATTCACAGTAACCCTTTGGACTAACCCTAACTGTCTCTCCTCCTCTCTGACTCTTTCTCTTACCACCCATCCCCCCTCCTTACACTCAGCCACTTACCACACAAACACACACATAGAGTGCAGAGCAGAGTGAGATCAGATATGTTTTTTTATTTTCTTTCATTCGTGGAGTTTTGTATAATTATGAAATGAACTGTGTTTGATCAGAATGAATAGTTATTTGTATGAAAAAAGTTTCAAAGAGTTAGGATGCTGCACTTTAAATATATAATAAATCATTGAAAACTGAAAATGGAAAATGAAATTCTAAGCACGCTATCTGCCTCAAAAACACAGGAAACAAATATTTGAATGTATTTTTTATTTTTATTTATTTGCCATGGCAACAGCATTTGATGCATCAGGGACGCCTTTACAGACTCTCATCGGCCGTGTTTTTACATTATTCTGATGAAGTTTGAAGAAAATCGAGTACAAATAAATTGTTCATTGTTCGTTCGTGTTTGTAAGTTCATTAACCATTGTTAACGAAAGAGACCCTATTTTAAATAGTTACCATGTTTTATGATCTACAACCATTTTTAAATATTATTTGAATGATCTATAAGCATCTGTGAAATAATTACAAACAAATATATTAAAAATAAATACATATTAACTTGATGTTGATGTTGATGTATTTGTTTCTCATTCTAATTAAGTGAACTGAGCAGTATAGTGTCATACTTATAAGATTTTTTGTTCTATCAGTGAGAGTCTATATATGTATATAAATCATATAATTTTTCCTTAAAAGATTAAAAAAAGATTTAATGCTCTTTAAGCACCTATACAAAACAATTATGTACACTGACAGTACAGTACATATCAACTGATTCTATGGATTATTGTCATTCCTATACACTGACAATGAGCTAAATAGCATTAGAGGTCAAACGATTCCTTATCTTATGAGGACCTCTAGTGTTCATACCTGGTATTAGAGCTTTAATCTGACAAATTTTGGGGCCTCTGAGCATGATAACATTTTGAAACTACACGTATTTCCTAAGAATTTCTTGTTCTTTATATGTAAAAAGTTTTGATGAGTTAGAATAATACAATTTAAAGATACATGAAAATAACTCTTCATCTTTTTTATTGTTACTTTCATAAATCACCACATCAACACCGTTCAAGATGTCCCAAAGCCGTTCACAATTTAACATCTTCAGTATCTTGGCATCATGTTGACAAAGTTTGGTGTGAACTGTCTGATTCTGCTATGAGTGATATGAATTTATTCACAGCTATATTTAAAAACACAGGAAACAAATGTTAAAGTTTGACATGTTGCCATGGCAACAGCATTTGATGTATCAAGGACCCCTTCACAGATTCTCATCGGCCGTGTTTTGATATTATTCTGATGAAGTTTGAAGCAAATTGAGTAAAATTAAGAGGTTGATTTAAAAGCGTTTTGCAAGCAACACACTTCCTGCTGCCAGTTGGTGGCGCTATAAATTTGACTCATAATAGTCACATCTCTGTGATCGGTATCATACGACGAACAAACTGCTTAAGTTTGGTCAAAATCAGATAAAGTGTGTCAAAATTATTAGACATTTCCTGTTTCTCATTTCTCGCCATAATTTGTCGCCCTGCCACGGCCAAACCGTTCGAGATACCAAAAATCCCCTGGCAATTTTGCATTCCCAATATCTTGAGATCATGCTGACCGAGTTTGGTGGCCATCGGTGGAAAGTTCTAGGAGGAGTATTTCAAATTCCACAGCTTGATTTTTCCAAAAATCCATATTTAAATAAAAATAGCTGACTTCCTGTTGGTCGTAGCTAATGGGTGTAAATTAGAAAGTTGTCCGGCTTGATGAGTCCAATATATGTACCGAGTTTGGTGACTGTAGGACAAAGTAACCCCCCAACTTTTGTCAAAAGGTGGCGCTATGGAGCGCCTGCTCCACGCCCATTTATGGGCTTTTATCAGTGTTTAACTGTCATTAATACAGATGTGTGTGTTGAGTTTCATGAAATTCTAAGCATTTTAAGTGGCTCAAAAACACAAAAAACTAAAGTTAAAGTTTGACACGTTGCCATGGCAACATGATAAAAGTTATGGATAACGTCCTTCACAGATTCTTATCGGTCGTGTTTTGACATTATTGGGATGAAGTTTGAAGCAAATTGAGTAAAATTAAGAGGCTGAGTTTAAAGCGTTTCAAAAACGTCACGCTTTCTGCTGCCAGTTGGTGGCGCTATAACGTTGACTCATAATAGTCACATCTCTGTGATCGGCATCAGACGATGAACAAACTGCTGAAGTTTGGTCAAAATCAGACAAAGTGTGTTAAAGTTATTAGACACTTCCTGTTTCTCATTTCTCGCCATAACTTTGTCGCCCCGCCACGGCCAAACCGTTCGAAATATCAAAATTCCCCTGGCAATTTTGCGTCCCCAATGTCTTGAGATCATGCTGACCGAGTTTGGTGGCCATCGGTGGATACACCTAGGAGGAGTATATCAAATTCCATTGCATGCGCTTTTTAGACATCCCTGAATAGCTGACTTCCTGTTGGGCGAAGCACTGACTTTGAGCATGAAAGTTGTTCGGCCCAATGGGGTCTATATGTGTATGAATTTTGATAAATGTAGGTCAACCGGTGTGTGCTCCAGAGTCCCTCAAAAGTAAAAATTTTTAACGCTGTGCCACGCCCCCCCCAGGTCACCCCCCCATGTCAAAGTTTGTCCGGCCCTGATGGCCGCAGGTTCCAATGTGTGTGCAAAGTTTCAAGAGTTTTCGTGTATGTTAAGGGCCCCGAAATGACCCAAAACATTGATGAAATAATAATAATAATAATAATAATAATCCTTAGAAAAACAATAGGGCCTTCGCCCATTCTGGGCTCGGGCCCTAATAAACGGAGCAATTCCAATAGGGTCCTCGCACTGTAGTGCTCGGGCCCTAATAATAAACGGAGCAATTCCAATAGGGTCCTCGCACTGTAGTGCTCGGGCCCTAATAAACGGAGCAATTCCAATAGGGTCCTCGCACTGTAGTGCTCGGGCCCTAATAATAATAATAATAATAATTAAAGCTGCAAACAGCGATGGTAGGGCCCTCGCACTCGGGCTCACCGCCGATCGGTGGCGAATGGTGGGCACTATGCTATTAACACAGAAAATGTAGGAGGAATATGTCAAAGTCATTGATATGTGCCAATCTTCCTTCTGCCAGCTGGTGGCGCTATGCCTATAACTGAATATTGGCATGCAGATGTGTTCAGGCCAGTGCATTTATCAAACATATGAAGTTTGGTGAAGCTTGAACATGGCATGCTTGAGTGTAAGTCATGACATATCCTGCTGCCAACAGGTGGCGCTATTACAAAATATTGGCTTTTAGATGTCTTCAGGCCAGGACTATTGGCAAACATGTCAAGTTTGGTGCAAATTGTACATTGCATGCTTAAGTTAGTGTAAAACAAGTAATTTGCTGTTGCCAGCTGGTGGCGCTATGACTATAACTGAATATTGGCATGTAAATGTATTCAGGCCAAGACTCTTATCAAACATATTAAGTTTGGGGCTGATTGGACATTGCATGCCTGAGTTACAGTAACTTCCTGTTTCATTGCATTAAGAGTATGCTTTAGCACTTAGCTAAATGTTGCTAACATGTTTCTAACATGTTGCTACCCTATTTTAACACTTGTTGATATTTTTAAAATGTTGCTAGGCATCCACAACAGTATTAAACATGTGACTTCCTGTTGCCAGCAGGTGGCACTATCACTATAACTGAATATGGGCATGGGCTTGTGTTCAGACCAGGACTCTTATCAAACATATTAAGCTTGGGTCAGATTGGACATTGTATGCATGAGTTACACTTATTTTTCTTTGTATTAATATCATGCTTTAGCTCTTAGCTAAGTGTTGCTAGCATTTTTTACATTATTGTAGCATGATGCTAGCCTATTTAAAACTTGCTAACACTTTTTAATATATTGCTAGGAGTCCGTAACACCATTAAACGTCACTTCCTGTTGTCAGCAGGTGGTGCTGTGACTATAACTGAATATGGGCATGTATATATCTTCAGGCCAGGACTCTTATCAAACGTGAAGTTTGGGGCTGATTGGACATTGCATGTCTGAGTTACAGTAACTTCCTGTTTTATGTCTTTAACAACATGCTTTAGCACTAAGTAAGTGTTGCTAGCATGTTTGAGTACGTTTTAAACTAGTTTAGCACTCAATGGCTTTTTTAGTGTGTTGCTAATAGTGTGTCACAGTGTTAAACATGTCACTTCCTGTTGACAGTAGGTGGCGCTATAACTATAACTGAATATTGGCATGTAGATATCTTCAGGCCAGGACTGTTATCAAACATGTGAAGTTTGGGGCTGATTGGACATTGCATGCCTGAGTTACAGTAACTTCCTGTTTCATTGCATTAAGAGTATGCTTTAGCACTTAGCTAAATGTTGCTAACATGTTATAGCATGTTTCTAGCATGTTGCTACCCTGTTTAACAGTTGTTGATTTTTTTTAAAATGTTGCTAGGCATCCACAACAGTATTAAACATGTGGCTTCCTGTTACCAGCTGGTGGCGCTATGACTATAACTGAATACGGGCATTGGCGTGTGTTTAGGCCAGGATTCTTATCAAACATGTTAAGTTTGGGGCTGATTGGACATTGTATGCCTGAGTTAGAGTAACTTCCTGTTTCATTGTATTATTAGCATGCTTTAGCATATTAGCTAAGTGTTGCTAGCATGCTTTATTATTTTTGTAGCATGTTGAATATTAAGTTTGGGTCAGATTCAACATTATATACATGAGTTACAGCAATTTCCTTTTGTATTTGTATTAATAGCATGCTTTAGCTCTTAGCTAAGTGTTGCTAGCATGTTTTAGCATGTTTGTAGCATGTTGCTAGTCTATTTAAGACTTGTTAATGCTTTTCAATATGTTTCTAGGAGTCCGTAACAGTGTTAAACATGTCATTTCCTGTTGTCAGCAGGTGGCGCTATGACTATAACTGAATATGGGCACTGACGTGTGTTCAGGACCGGACTGTCATCAAACATGTGAAGTTTGAGGCAGATCGGACATCGTGTGCCTGAGTTATAACAACTTCCTTTTTCATGGCGAAACATCAAAGTTTGTCCGGCCGCCACGGACACGCCCTTCGACGAAAACTCTAAAGCTTCGCAATTTAACATCGCAAAGGCCTTATGATGACACTCAGCAAATTTGAAGATGATCGGATAAAAACTGTAGGAGGAGTTCGTTAAAGTATGAGGCCTGAAAATGGCAAAAACTGCACAAAAATCGTACAGGAAATTCAATATAACGGACTTCCTGTTGGGTTTCGGATGTTGCACCAGGAGACTTTTTTGTAGGTATTGGTGTGTTACATATGTGTACCGAGTTTCGTACATGTACATGAAACGTAGCTCGAGGGGCACTCCGTTGAAATTTTATATGTGGCGCTATCGAGCCATTTTGCCACACCCACTTTTGAAAACCATATCAGATGTAAATTTTCGCCAGGTCTGATGCGTGTGCAAAGTTTCGTGAGTTTTCGGGCATGTTTAGGCCCTCAAAAAGACTTTTCACTTTGGAGAAGAAGAAGAAGAAGAAGAAGAAGAAGAAGAAGAAGAAGAAGAAGAAGAATAAACGGAGCAATTCCAATAGGGTCCTCGCACTGTAGTGCTCGGGCCCTAATAAACGGAGCAGATTCAATAGGGTCCTCACACCATCGGTGCTCGGGCCCTAATTAAAGCTGCAAGCAGCAATGAACGGGCCCTCGCACACGGGCTCACCGCCGACCGGTGGCTTTAGGAACACAGCAAATGGTGGGTAGTATGCTTTTAATACAGTAAAAATAGGAGAAATATGTCAAAGTCACTTAAATGTGCCAAATTTCCTGCTGCCAGCTGGTGGCGCTATGCCTATAACTGATTATTGGCATGTAGATGTGTTCAGGCCACCACTTTCATCAAACATATGAAGTTTGGTGCAGATTGACCTTGGTATGTTTGAGTTAGTGAAAGATATGATATATCCTGCTGCCAACAGGTGGCGCTATGATAATATCTGAATATTGGCCTTTAGGTGTCTTCAGGCCAGGACTCTTACCAAACTTGTGAAGTTTGAGGCAGATCGGACATTTTATGCCTGAGTTATAACAACTTCTATGTCCATGGCGAAACATCAAACTTTGTCACGCCGCCACGGACACGCCCTTTAACGAAAACTCAAGATCTTTGCAATTTAACATCTCTAAGGCCTCTAGATCAGACTGACCAAATATAATGTTGATATCATTAAATCTCTAGGAGGAGTTTGATACAAGTCATTTCCTGTTGCCAACAGGTGGCGCTGTGATTATAATAGAATATTGGCCTTCAGATGTGTTCAGGCCAGGACTCTTATCGAATATGTGAAGTTTGAGGCAAATCGGACATTTTATGGCTGAGTTATAACAAGTTTTATATCCATGGCGAGACCTCGAAATTTGTCAGGCCGCCACGGACACGCCCTTTACCGAAAACTCAAGATCTTCACAATTTAACATCACTAAGGCCTTTATATTAGACTGACCTATTTTGGTGTTGATCTGTATAAATCTCTAGGAGGAGTTGGTTGTAGAGTACAGCGTGACACTTCCTGTTGCCAGCAGGTGGCGCTATGACTATAACTGAATATGGATATGTAGATGTCATCAGGTCAGGAGTGTTATCACACATGTGAAGTTTGGGACAGATCGGACATTTTATGCCTAAGTTATAGCAACTTCCTTTTTCATGGCGAAACATCGAAATTTGCGAGGCCGCCACGGACACGCCCTTCGATGAAAACTCTAGATCTTCACAATTTAACGTCACAAAGGGCTTTAGATTAGACTCACCAAATTTGCTGTTGATCGGAGTAAATCTCTAGGAGGAGTTCGTTCAAGTACCACGCCTGAAAATGGCAAAAATGACACAAATTTTGCTAAGAAAATTAATAATAACCGACTTCCTGTTGGGTTTCGGATTTTGTCCCAGGAGGCTTTTTTGTAGGTATTGGTGAGCTACATGTGTGTACCGATTTTCATGCATGTACGTGAATCACAGCTGAAAGCGCACACCGCGGAACGTGTAAAGGTGGCGCTATCGAGCCGTTTTGCCACACCCATCTCTGAAACCCATATCAGACGTCCATTTTCGCCAGGTTTGATGTGTGTGCAAAGTTTCATGAGTTTTCGGGTATGTTTAGGCCCTCAAAAATGCGATTCATTCCGGAGAAGAAGAATAATAATAATAATTAAAGCTGCAAGCAGCGATGAACGGGCCCTCGCACCCGGGCTCACCGCCGACCGGTGGCTTTAGGAAAACAGCAAATGGTGGGTAGTATGCTTTTAATACAGTAAAAATAGGAGAAATATGTCAAAGTCACTTAAATGTGCCAAATTTCCTGCTGCCAGCTGGTGGCGCTATGCATATAACTGATTATTGGCATGTAGATGTGTTCAGGCCACCACTTTCATCAAACATATGAAGTTTGGTGCAGATTGACCTTGGTATGTTTGAGTTAGTGAAAGATATGATATATCCTGCTGCCAACAGGTGGCGCTATGATAATATCTGAATATTGGCCTTTAGGTGTCTTCAGGCCAGGACTCTTACCAAACCTGTGAAGTTTGAGGCAGATCAGACATTTTATGGTTGAGTTATAACAACTTCTATGTCCATGGCGAAACATCAAACTTTGTCAGGCCGCCACAGACACGCCCTTTAACGAAAACTCAAGATCTTCACAATTTAACATGTTTAAGGCCTCTAGATCAGAATGACCAAATATAATGTTAATATCATTAAATCTCTAAGACGAGTTTGATACAAGTCATTTCCTGTTGCCAACAGGTGGCGCTGTGATTATAATAGAATGTTGGCCTTGAGATGTGTTCAGGCCAGGACTCTTATCGAATATGTGAAGTTTGAGGCAAATCGGACATTTTATGGCTGAGTTATAACAAGTTTTATATCCATGGCGAGACCTCGAAATTTGTCAGGCCGCCACGGACACGCCCTTCAACGAAAACTCAAGATCTTCGCAATTTAACATCGCTAAGGCCTTTATATTAGACTGACCGATTTTGGTGTTGATCTGTATAAATCTCTTGGAGGAGTTGGTTGTAGAGTACAGCATGACACTTCCTGTTGCCTGCAGGTGGCGCTATGACTATAACTGAATATGGGCATGTAGATGTCTTCAGGTCAGGAGTGTTATCACACATGTGAAGTTTGGGACAGATCGGACATTTTATGCCTAAGTTATAGCAACTTCCTTTTTCATGGCGAAACATCGAAATTTGCGAGGCCGCCACGGACACGCCCTCCGATGAAAACTCTAGATCTTCACAATTTAACGTCACAAAGGGCTTTAGATTAGACTCACCAAATTTGGTGTTGATCGGAATAAATCTCTAGGAGGAGTTCGTTCAAGTATGACACCTGAAAATGGCAAAAATGACACAAATTTTGCTGAGAAAATTAATAATAACCGACTTCCTGTTGGGTTTCGGATTTTATCTCAAGAGGCTTTTTTGTAGGTATTGGTGTGTTACATGTGTGTACCGATTTTTGTGCATGTACGATAATCACAGCAGAATGCGCACACCGCGGAACGTGTAAAGGTGGCGCTATTGAGCCATTTTGCCACACCCACTTCTGCAACCCATATCAGACGTCCATTTTCGCCAGGTCTGATGTGTGTGCAAAGTTTCGTTAGTTTTCGGGTATGTTTAGGCCCTCAAAAATGCGATTCATTCCGGATAAGAATAATAATAATAATAATAATAATTAAAGCTGCAAGCAGCGATGAACGGGCCCTCGCACACGGGCTCACCGCCGACCGGTGGCTTTAGGAACACAGCAAACGGTGGGCAGTATGCTTTTAATACAGTAAATGTAGGAAAAATAGATCAAAGTCACTTAAATATGCCAAACTTCCTGCTGCCAGCTGGTGGCGCTATGCCTATAACTGATTATTGGCATGTAGATGTGTTCACGCCAGCACTTTCATCAAACATATTAAGTTTGGTGCAGATTGACCTTGGTATGTGTGAGTTAGTGCAAGATATGATATATCCTGCTGCCAATAGGTGGCACTATAATAATATCTTTATATTGGCCTTTAGATGTCTTCAGGCCAGGACTCTTACCAAACATGTGAAGTTTGAGGCAGATCGGACATTTTATGGCTGAGTTATAACAACTTTTATGTCCATGGCGAAACATCAAACTTTGTCAGGCCGCCACGGACACGCCCTTTAACGAAAACTCAAGATCTTCACAATTTAACATCTCTAAGGCCTCGAGATCAGACTGACCAAATATAATGTTGATATCATTAAATCTCTAGGAGGAGTTTGGTACAAGTCATTTCCTGTTGCCAACAGGTGGCGCTGTGATTATAATAGAATATAGGCCTTCAGATTGGTTCAGGCCAGGACTCTTATCGAACATGTGAAGTTTGAGGCAAATCGGACATTTTATGGCTGAGTTATAACAAGATTTATATCCATGGCGAGACCACGAAATTTGCCAGGCCGCCACGGACACGCCCTTCAACGAAAACTCAAGATCTTCGCAATTTAACATCGCTAAAGCCTTTTTATTAGACTGACCGATTTTGGTGTTGATCTGATTAAATCTCCAGGAGGAATTTGTTGCAGAGTACAGCATGACACTTCCTGGTGCCTGCAGGTGGCGCTATGAGTAAAACTGAATATGGGCATGTAAATGTCTTCAGGTCAGGAGTGTTATCACACATGTGAAGTTTGGGGCAGATCGGGCATTTTATGCCTGAGTTATAGCAGCTTCCTTTTTCATTGCGAAACATCGAAATTTGCGAGGCCGCCACGGACACGCCCTCTGATGAAAACTCTAGATCTTCGCAATTTAACGTCACAAAGGGCTTTAGAATAGACTCACCAAATTTGGTGTTGATCCGAATAAATCTCTAGGAGGAGTTCGTTCAAGTATGACGCCTGAAAATGGCAAAAATGACAAATTTTGCTAAGAAAATTAATAATAACCGACTTCCTGTTGGGTTTCGGATTTTGTCCCAGGAGGCTTTTTTGTAGGTATTGGTGAGTTACATGTGTGTACCGATTTGCGTGCATGTACGTGAATCACAGCTGAATGCGCACACCGCGGAACGTGTAAAGGTGGCGCTATTGAGCCATTTTGCCACACCCACTTCTGCAACCCATATCAGATGTCCATTTTCGCCAGGTTTGATGTGTGTGCAAAGTTTCATGAGTTTTCGGGTATGTTTAGGCCCTCAAAAATGCGATTCATTCCGGAGAAGAAGAATAATAATAATAAGAAACGGAGCAGATCCAATAGGGTCCTCACACCATCGGTGCTCGGGCCCTAATAATAATAAACGGAGCAGATTCAATAGGGTCCTCACACCATCGGTGCTCGGGCCCTAATTAAAGCTGCGAGCAGCGATGAACGGGCCCTCGCACCCGGGCTCACCGCCGACCGGTGGCTTCAGGAAATCAGCAAACGGTGGGCAGTATGCTTTTAATACAGTAAATGTAGGAGAAATATGTCAAAGTCACTTAAATGTGCCAAACTTGCCGCTGCCAGCTGGTGGCGCTATGCCTATAACTGATTATTGGCATGTAGATGTGTTCAGGCCAGCACTATTATCAAACATATGAAGTTTGGTGCAGATTGACCTTGGTGTGTTTGAGTTAGTGAAATATATGAGATATCCTGCTGCCAACAGGTGGCGCTATGATAATATCTGAATATTGGTCTTTAGGTGTCTTCAGGCCAGGACTCTTACCAAACCTGTGAATTTTGTGGCAGATCAGACATTTTCAGGCTAAGTTATAACCACTTCTATGTCTATGCAGAAACATCAAACTTTGTCAGGCCACCACGGACATGCCCTTTAATGAAAACTCAAGATCTTCACAATTTAACATCTCTAAGGCTTCAAGATCAGACTGACCAAATATAATGTTGATTTAACTAAATGCAATCAATGCAAGGACTTCAGATAAATGCCAACTGTGAACCAGTATGCTACAAATAATGATAAGAACATGATTCATGATGATAGCAAAATGTTATTATTGCTTCCTTTACATCCACCACTTCTGCTTAAATGTCATCGTTACCTATCTGTACAATTTTTGTGTGGATATTGCTTTGCTGGTGACTCCTGTTATAAGACATCACTCTTAAGTGCTACATAACTAAGAACCAATAAGGAAGACGGTGCCCAGTTGGCACATGCATTCACAGTAACCATCTGCTAGTTTTGATTTTAAGTTTACTGAATTGAAAGGGTTACACTTTAAAATCAACACACAGACACATACACACAAAATATAAAATGTTGCCATCCAGTTTCATTTGTTAAAATTAACTATATTAGTTAACATGACCAATAAATAAATAGCATTTATTAATGTTAATTAATATTAAGCTAAAAAAGTATTCATATAAAGTTTATGTACTGTGAATTAACATGAACATGAACACAGTTCATGTGGGTGTACCGCAATACACAATAAAGTGCTCTATAAACTCTTCATTCTTTCAAAATATCTTTAAAAATCAAGTTGAGTATTTTAACGGGGTGATATATATATTTATAACTGATCTTAAAATTATGGTTTTCAGATGTTTTGAAGAGATAACAGTAACGTTTGTTTTGTTGTCAAAGTTTGTCTTAATTTTTTATTATTATTATTTTATATTCAATAAATAACACTATGAAAATATTGTCTATCAATGAAGATAAATTGATCATGCTAAAAAGTTGTATTTTTTTTAATCTTTTGCTATGTGACTGAATAGGACAAGTTCATGGTACAGTTAAGTAAAAAATAAATAAAAAACAACAACTGCAAAATACGAACAATGAAAGACTAAGTGACCCTTTATATTTTCTCAAAATATCAGACTCTCAAAGATCAGACATATTTATGTAATTACAATACATATGTGCATTTTTTGTTCAAAGATGGTCTGTAGGATGGCTCTCTACTCTGTCACCCTCTCTGCCTCTCAACCCTCCCCCCTGCAATAATGAGCTTCTCTGTGCCTGACTGAACGCACACACATACTGTAGAGACATTCACCAGAGTGACAGCAGGTTTCTGAGTTATTTTTTTAATTTTCTTTAATTCATTGAAGCTTGTATAAAATTAATATTTCCAGCACTTGCTCAGAATGATTAGATCTCTGTGTGAAAAAAGTTTCAAAGAGTTTGGATGCTGCACTTTAAAGATATAAAAAATTAGGGTTATGTTTTTTACTATATCTTTAAAAAATCACCACGTCAACACCGTTCGAGATATCCAAAATCCGCTCGCAATTTAACATCTTCAGAATCTTCTCTTCATGTTAAAAAAGTTTGGTGTGAACAGCTGGTTGTTCTTAGGAGTAGTGTGAATTTGTTTACTACCTGATTTTTCAAAAAATCCACCTTCAAATCAAAATAGCCGGCTTTCTGTTGGTCTCAGCTAATGAGTTTGATTTAGAAAGTTGTCCAGATTGATGAGAACAATATATGTACAGAGTTTGGTGACTGTAGGAAAAACTAACCCCCCAACTTTTGTCAAAAGATGGCGCTATAGAGTGCCTGCTCCACGCCCATTTATGACCTTTTGCCAGTGTCTAACTATCATTAATATTGATGTGTGGGTTGAGTTTCATGAAATTCTAAGCATGTTATCTGCCTCGAAAAGACAGGAATCTAATTTTAAAGTTTGACACGTTGCCATGGCAACAGCATTTGATTTATCATCGACCCCTTTATATATTCTTATCGGCCGTGTTTTGACATGATTTTGATGAAGTTTAAAGAAAATCGAGTAAAATTAAGAGGCTGATTTCAAAGCATTTTGAAAATGACACGTTTCCTGCTGCCAGTTGGTGGCGCTATAACTTTGACTCATAATAGTCACATTTATGGAATCGGCATCATACAAGGAACAAACTGGTGAAGTTTCATCAGAATCAGGCAATGTGTGCAACAGTTATTAGACACTTCCTGTTTCTCATTTCTCGCCATAACTTTGTCGCCTTGCCACGGCCAAACCGTTCGAGATATCAAAAATCTCCTCGCAATTTAGCGTCCCCAATGTCTTGAGATCATGCTGACCGAGTTTGGTGACAATCCCATGGAATTCCTGCGAGGAGTACGTTAAATTCCAGAGCATGCGCTTTTTAAACAGCCCTAAATATCTCACTTCCTGTTGCGTGGAGCCCATGACATAGAGTACAAAAGTTGTTCAGCTCGATGAGTTCTATATGTGTACCGAGTTTCATATGAGTACGTGCAAGTATGTGTGCGCAGTACATCAAGTTTTCAAACTGTGTTCCAGGGGGCGCTGTAGATGCCCTGAACCACGCCCGGGTCCCAGCCTCTGTGGCATCCGGACGACGGCAGATTCCAACGTGTGTGCAAATTTTCAAGAGTTTTTGAGTATGTTAAGGCCCCCAAAAGTGCCCCAACGGTTGAAAAAAAAAAAAAAAAAAAAAAAAAAAAAAAAAAAAAACAAATAAGAATCCTTAGAAGAACAATAGGGCCTTCGCCCTTTTGGGCTCGGGCCCTAATAATAAACGAAGCAGATCCAATAGGGTCCTCACACCATCGGTGCTCGGGCCCTAATAATAAACGGAGCAGATTCAATAGGGTCCTCACACCATCGGTGCTCGGGCCCTAATAAGAATCCTTAGAAGAACAATAGGGCCTTCGCCCTTTTGGGCTCGGGCCCTAATAAGAAACGGAGCAGATCCAATAGGGTCCTCACACCATCGGTGCTCGGGCCCTAATAAGAAACGGAGCAGATCCAATAGGGTCCTCACACCATCGGTGCTCGGGCCCTAATAAGAAACGGAGCAGATCCAATAGGGTCCTCACACCATCGGTGCTCGGGCCCTAATAATAATAATAAACGGAGCAGATTCAATAGGGTCCTCACACCATCGGTGCTCGGGCCCTAATAATTAAAGCTGCAAGCAGCGATGGGAGGGCCCTCGCACCGGGCTCACCGCCGACCTGTGGCGAATGGAGGGCACTATGCTTTTAACATAGTAAATTTAGGAGTTTTATGTGGAAGTCATTTAGATGTGTCAGATTTCTTGCTGCCACCTGGTGGCGCTATGTGTATAACTGAATATTGGCATGCGGATGTGTTCAGGCCAGCAATTGTATCAAACATATGAAGTTTGGTGCAGCTTGAACATGGCATGCTTGAGTGTAATACATGACATATCCTGCTGCCAACAGGTGGCGCAATTACGGAATATTGGGTTTTAGATGTCTTCAGGCCAGGACTATTGCCAAACATGTCAAGTTTGGTGCAAATTGTAAATTGCATGTTTAAGTTAGTGTAAAACAAGTAATTTGCTGTTGCCAGCTGGTGGCGCTATGACTATAACTGAATATTGGCATGTAAATGTATTCAGGCCAGGACTCTTATCAAACAAATTAAGTTTGGGGCTGATTGGACATTGCATGCCTGAGTTACAGTAACTTCCTGTTTCATTGCATTAAGATTATGCTTTAGCACTTAGCTAAATGTTGGAAACATGTTTCTAGCATGTTGCTACCCTATTTAACACTTGTTGATATTTTTAAGATGTTGCTGGGCTTCCACAACAGTATTAAACATGTGACTTCCTGTTGCCAGTAGGTGGCACTATGACTATAACTGAATATGGGCATGGGCTTGTGTTCAGACCAGCACTCTTATCAAACATATTAAGCTTGGGTCAGATTGGACATTGTATGCATGAGTTACACTTATTTTTCTTTGTATTAATATCATGCTTTAGCTTTTAGCTAAGTGATGCTAGTATTTTTTACATGATTGTAGCATGATGCTAGCCTATTTAAAACTTGCTAACACTTTTTAATATATTGCCAGGAGTCCGTAACACCATTAAACGTCACTTCCTGTTGTCAGCAGGTTGCGCTGTGACTATAACTGAATATGGGCATGTATATATCTTCAGGCCAGGACTCTTATCAAACATGTGAAGTTTGGGACTGATTGGACATTGCATGCCTGAGTTACAGTAACTTCCTGTTTCGTTGCATTAAGAGCATGCTTTAGCACTTAGCTAAATGTTGCTAACATGTTATAGCATGTTTCTAGCATGTTGCTATACTGTTTAACACTTGTTGATATTTTTAAAATGTTGCTAGGCATCCACAACAGTATTAAACATGTGGCTTCCTGTTACCAGCTGGTGGCGCTATGACTATAACTGAATACGGGCATGGGCGTGTGTTCAGGCCTGGACTCTTATCAAACATGTTAAGTTTGGGGCTGATTGGACATTGTATGCCTGAGTTAAAGTAACTTCCTGTTTCACTGTATTATTAGCATGCTTTAGCATATTAGCTAAGTGTTGCTAGCTGGCTTTACTATGTTTGTAGCATGTTGAATATTAAGTTTGGGTCAGATTCGACATTATATACATGAGTTACAGCAATTTCCTTTTGCATTTGTATTAATAGCATGCTTTAGCTCTTAGCTAAGTGTTGCTAACATGTTTTAGCATATTTGTAGCATGTTGCTAGCCTATTTAAGACTTGTTAACGCTTTTCAATATGTTGCTAGGAGTCCGTAACAGTGTTAAACATGTCACTTCCTGTTGTCAGCAGGTGGCGCTATGACTATAACTGAATATGGGCATTGACGTGTGTTCAGGACCGGACTGTTATCAAACATGTGAAGTTTGAGGCAGATCGGACATCGTATGCCTGAGTTATAGCAACTTCCTTTTTCATGGCGAAACATCAAAGTTTGTCCGGCCGCCACGGACACGCCCTTTGACGAAAACTCTAAAGCTTCGCAATTTAACATCGCAAAGGCCTTATGATGACACTCAGCAAATTTGAAGATGATCGGATAAAAACTGTAGGAGGAGTTCGTTAAAGTACGAGGCCTGAAAATGGCAAAAACTGCACAAAAATCGTACAGGAAATTCAATATAACGGACTTCCTGTTGGGTTTCGGATGTTGCACCAGGAGACTTTTTTGTAGGTGCTGGTGTGTTACATATGTGTACCGAGTTTCGTACATGTACGTGAAACGCAGCTCGAGGCGCACTCCGTTGAAATTTTATAGGTGGCGCTATCGAGCCATTTTGGCACTCCCACTTCTGAAAACCATATCAGATGTAAATTTTCGCCAGGTCTGATGCGTGTGCAAAGTTTCGTGAGTTTTCGGGCATGTTTAGGCCCTCAAAAAGACTTTTCATTTTGGAGAAGAAGAAGAATCAGAAGAAGAATAATAATTAAAGCTGCAAGCAGCGATGAACGGGCCCTCGCACACGGGCTCACCGCCGACCGGTGGCTTTTTGGACACAGCTAATGGTGGGCAGTATGCTTTTAATACAGTAAAAATACGAAAAATATGTCAAAGTCACTTAAATGTGCCAAATTTCCTGCTGCCAGCTGGTGGCGCTATGCCTATAACTGATTATTGGCATGTAGATGTGTTCAGGCTGGCACTTCCATCAAACATATGAAGTTTGGTGCAGATTGACCTTGGTATGTTTGAGTTAGTGAAATATATGATATATCCTGCTGCCAACAGGTGGCGCTATGATAATATCTGAATATTGGCCTTTAGGTGTCTTCAGGCCAGGACTCTTACAAAACCTGTGAAGTTTGAGGCAGATCAGACATTTTATGGCTGAGTTATAACAACTTCTATGTCCATGGCGAAACATCAAACTTTGTGACGCCGCCACGGACACGCCCTTTAACGAAAACTCAAGATCTTCACAATTTAACATCTCTAAGGCCTCTAGATCAGACTGAGCAAATATAAAGTTGATATCATTAAATCTCTAGGAGGAGTTTGCTACAAGTCATTTCCTGTTGCCAACAGGTGGCGCTGTGATTATAATAGAATATTGGCCTTCAGATTTGTTCAGGCCAGGACTATTATCGAATATGTGAAGTTTGAGGCAAATCGGACATTTTATGGCTGAGTTATAACAAGTTTTATATCCATGGCGAGACCTAGAAATTTGTCAGGCCGCCATGGACACGCCCTTCAACGAAAACTCAAGATCTTCGCAATTAAACATCACTAAAGCCTTTATATTAGACTGACCGATTTTGGTGTTGATATGTATAAATCTCTAGGAGGAGTTTGTTGCAGAGTACAGCATGACACTTCCTGTTGCCAGCAGGTGGCGCTATCACTATTACTGAATATGGACATATAGATGTTATCAGGTCAGGAGTGTTATCACACATGTGAAGTTTGGGGCAGATCGGACATTTTGTGCCTGAGTTATAACAACTTCCTTTTTCATGGCGAAGCATCGAAATTTGCCAGGCCGCCACGGACACGCCCTCCGATGAAAACTCTAGATCTTCGCAATTTAACGTCACAAAGGGCTTTAGATTAGACTCAGCAAATTTGGCGTTGATCCGAATAAATCTCTAGGAGGAGTTCGTTCAAGTATGACGCCTGAAAATGGCAAAAATGACACAAAATTTGCTGAGAAAATTAAAAATAACCGACTTCCTGTTGGGTGTCAAATTTTGCTCCAAGAGGCTTTTTTGTAGGTATTGGTGAGTTACATGTGTGTACCGATTTTCGTGCATGTACGTTAATCACAACTGAAAGCGCACACCGCGGAACGTGTAAAGGTGGCGCTATCGAGCCATTTTGCCACACCCATCTCTGAACCCCATATCAGACGTACATTTTCGCCAGGTTTGATGTGTGTGCAAAGTTTCATGAGTTTTCGGGTATGTTTAGGCCCTCAAAAATGCGATTCATTCCGGAGAAGAAGAATAATAATAATTAAAGCTGCGAGCAGCGATGAACGGGCCCTCGCACCCGGGCTCACCGCCGACCGGTGGCTTCAGGAAAACAGCAAACGGGGGGCAGTATGCTTTTAATACAGTAAATGTAGGAGAAATATGTCAAAGTCACTTAAATGTGCCAAACTTGCCGCTGCCAGCTGGTGGCGCTATGCCTATAACTGATTATTGGCATGTAGATGTGTTCAGGCCAGCACTATTATCAAACATATGAAGTTTGGTGCAGATTGACCTTGGTATGTTTGAGTTAGTGAAATATATGAGATATCCTGCTGCCAACAGGTGGCGTTAGGATAATATCTGAATATTGGTCTTTAGGTGTCTTCAGGCCAGGACTCTTACCAAACCTGTGAATTTTGTGGCAGATCAGACATTTTCAGGCTAAGTTATAACCACTTCTATGTCTATGCAGAAACATCAAACTTTGTCAGGCCACCACGGACATGCCCTTTAATGAAAACTCAAGATCTTCACAATTTAACATCTCTAAGGCCTCAAGATCAGACTGACCAAATATAATGTTGATTTAACTAAATGCAATCAATGCAAGGACTTCAGATAAATGCCAACTGTGAACCAGTATGCTACAAATTGCCTATTTTCTGATGATGATCATAAGAACATGATTCATGATGATAGCAAAATGTTATTATTGCTTGCTTTACATCCACCACTTCTGCTTAAATGTCATTGTTACCTATCTGAACAATTTTTGTGTGGATATTGCTTTGCTGGTGACTCCTGTTATAAGACATCACTCTTAAGTGCTACATAACTAAGAATCAATAAGGAAGACGGTGCCCAGTTGGCACATGCATTCACAGTAACCATCTGCTAGTTTTGATTTTAAGTTTACAGAATTGAAAGGGTTACACTTTAAAATCAACACACAGACACATACACACAAAATATAAAATGTTGCCATCCAGTTTCATTTGTTAAAATTAACTATATTAGTTAACATGACCAATAAATAAATAGCATTTATTAATGTTAATTAATATTAAGCTAAAAAAAGTATTCATATAAAGTTTATGTACTGTGAATTAACATGAACATGAACACAGTTCATGTGGGTGTACAGCAATACACAATAAAGTGCTCTATAAACGCTTCATTCTTTCAAAATATCTTTAAAAATCAAGTTGAGTATTGAAAGGGGCGATATATATATATATATATATATATAACTGATCTTAAAATTATGGTTTTCAGATGTTTTGAAGAGATAACAGTAACGTTTGTTTTGTTGTCAAAGTCTGTCTTAATTTTTTATTATTATTATTTTATATTCAATAAATAACACTATGTAAATATTGTCTATCAATGAAGATAAATTGATCATGCTAAAAAGTTGTATTTTTAAATCTTTTGCTATGTGACTGAATAGGACAAGTTCATGGTACAGTTAAGTAAAAAATAAATAAAAAACAACAACTGCAAAATACGAACAATGAAAGACTTAGTGACCCTTTATATTTTCTCAAAATATCAGACTCTCAAAGATCAGACATATTTATGTAATTACAATACATACAGTATGTGCATTTTTTGTTCAAAGATGGTCTGTAGGATGGCTCTCTACTCTGTCACCCTCTCTGCCTCTCACCCCTCCCCCCTGCAATAATGAGCTTCTCTGTGCCTGACTGAACGCACACACATACTGTAGAGACATTCACCAGAGTGACAGCAGGTTTCTGAGTTATTTTTTTAATTTTCTTTAATTCATTGAAGCTTGTATAAAATTTATATTTCCAGCACTTGCTCAGAATGATTAGATCTCTGTGTGAAAAAAGTTTTAAAGAGTTTGGATGCTGCACTTTAAAGATATAAAAAATTAGGGTTATGTTTTTTACTACATCTTTAAAAAATCACCACGTCAACACCGTTCGAGATATCCAAAATCCGCTCGCAATTTAACATCTTCAGAATCTTCTCTTCATGTTCAAAAAGTTTGGTGTGAACAGCTGGTTGTTCTTAGGAGTAGTGTGAATTTGTTTACAGCCTGATTTTTCAAAAAATCCACCTTCAAATCAAAATAGCCGGCTTTCTGTTGGTCTTAGCTAATGAGTTTGATTTAGAAAGTTGTCCAGATTGATGAGAGCAATATAAGTACAGAGTTTGGTGACTGTAGGAAAAACTAACCCCCCAACTTTTGTCAAAAGATGGCGCTATAGAGTGCCTGCTCCACGCCCATTTATGACCTTTTGCCAGTGTCTAACTATAATTAATATTGATGTGTGTGTTGAGTTTCATGAAATTCTAAGCATGTTATCTGCCTCGAAAAGACAGGAATGTAATTTTAAAGTTTGACACGTTGCCATGGCAACAGCATTTGATTTATCATCGACCCCTTTACATATTCTTTATCGGCCGTGTTTTGTCATGATTTTGATGAAGTTTAAAGAAAATCGAGTAAAATTAAGAGGCTGATTTCAAAGCATTTTGAAAATGACACGTTTCCTGCTGCCAGTTGGTGGCGCTATAACTTTGACTCATAATAGTCACATTTATGGAATCGGCATCATACAAGGAACAAACTGGTGAAGTTCCATCAGAATCAGGCAATGTGTGCAACAGTTATTAGACACTTCCTGTTTCTCATTTCTCGCCATAACTTTGTCGCCTTGCCACGGCCAAACCGTTCGAGATATCAAAAATCTCCTCGCAATTTAGCGTCCCCAATGTCTTGAGATCATGCTGACCGAGTTTGGTGACAATCCCATGGAATTCCTGGGAGGAGTACGTTAAATTCCAGAGCATGCGCTTTTTAAACAGCCCTAAATATCTCACTTCCTGTTGCGTGGAGCCCATGACATAGAGTACAAAAGTTGTTCAGCTCGATGAGTTCTATATATGTACCGAGTTTCATATCAATACGCGCAAGTATGTGTGCGCAGTACATCAAGTTTTCAAACTGTGTTCCAGGGGGCGCTGTAGAGGCCCTGAACCACGCCCGGGTCCCAGCCTCTGTGGCGTCCGGACGACGGCAGATTCCGACGTGTGTGCAAATTTTCAAGAGTTTTTGAGTATGTTAAGGCCCCCAAAAGTGCCCCAACGGTTGAAAAAAAATAAAAAAAAAAAAATAAATAAAAAAAAAAAAAACAAATAAGAATCCTTAGAAGAACAATAGGGCCTTCGCCCTTTTGGGCTCGGGCCCTAATTAAAGCTGCAAGCAGCGATGACCGGGCCCTCGCCGACTGTGCAGTCGCCATCCCGATAGCATCAGGAAAACGGTGCCCAGTTGGCACATGCATTCACAGTAACCATTTGGACTAACCGTAACTGTCTTTCCTCCTCTCTGACTCTTTCTCTTACCACCCATCCCCCCTCCTTACACTCAGCCACTTACCACACAAACAAGAGTGCAGAGCAGAGTGAGATCAGATAAGTTTTTTTTATTTTCTTTCATTCGTGGAGTTTTGTATAATTATGAAATGTACTGTGTTTGATCAGAATGAATAGTTATTTTTTTGGAAAAAAGTTTCAAAGAGGTAGGATGCTGCACTTTAAATATATAATAAATCATTGAAAATTGAAAATGTAAAATGAAATTCTATGCACGCTATCTGCCTCAAAAACACAGGAAACAAATATTTCAATTTATTTTTTGTTTTATTTATTTGCCATGGCAACAGCATTTGATACATCAGGGACGCCCTTTACAGACTCTCATCGGCAGTGTTTTTACATTATTCTGATGAAGTTTGAAGAAAATCGATTACAAATATATTGTTCGTTGTTAATTCATGTTTGTTAGTTCATTAACCATTGTTAACAAAAGAGACCCTATTTTAAATAGTTACCATGTTTTATGGTCTACAAGCATTTTTAAATAGTATTTTAATAATCTATAAGCATCTGTGAAATAATTATAAACAAATATATTAAAAATAAATACATATTAACTTAGTTGATTTGTTTGGCCTTTTTGTATTTGTTTCTCATTCTAATTAAGTGAACTGAGCAGTATAGTGTCATACTTATAAAATATTTTGTTCTATCAGTGAGAGTGTATATATGTATTTAAATCATATAATTTTTCCTTAAAAGATAAAAAAAAAAGATTTTAATGCTCTTTAAGCACCTATACAAAATAATTATGTAAAATTACACTGACAGTACAGTATATATCAACTGATTCTATGGATTATTGTCATTCTTATACACTGACAATGAGCTAAATAGCATTAGAGGTCAAACGATTCCTTATCTTATGAGGACCTCTAGTGTTCATCTCTGGTATTAGAGCTTTAATCTGAAAAATTTATATGACACTTTTAATGTTTTTGGGGCCTCTGAGCATGATAACATTTTGAAACTACACGTATTTCCTAAGAATTTCTTGTTCTTTATATGTAAAAAGTTTTGATGAGTTAGAATAATGCAATTTAAAGATATATGAAAATAACTCTTCATCTTTTTTATTGTTACTTTCATAAATCACCACATCAACACCGTTCAAGATATCCCAAAGCCGTTCACAATATAGGGAACATTTTCCCAATATTCTGATGATGATGATAAGAACATGTAATTCATGATGATAACAAAATGTTATTATTGCTTGCTTTACGTCCACCACTTCTGCTTAAATGTCATCGTTACCTATCTATTCAATTTGTGTGTGGACATTGCTTTGCAGGTAACTCCTGTTATAAGACATCACTTTTAAGCGCTACATAACTAAGAAAGAATCAATTAGGAAAACGGTGCCCAGTTGGCACATGCATTCACAGTAACCCTCTGACAGTTTGGATTTAAAGTTTACTGAATTGAAAGGGTTAGACTTTAAAATCAACACACAGACACATACACACAATATATAAAATTGCCAACCAGTTTCATTTGTTAACATTAACTATATTAGTTAACATGAACAATAATTAAATAGTATTTATTAATGTTAATTAATATTAACCTAAAAAAAGTATTCATATATTGTTTAATGGTAAAATAGTATATTTTAACATTAGTTTATGTACTGTGAATTAACATGAACATGAACACAGTTCATGTGGGTGTACAGCAATACACAAAGTGCTCTATAAACGCTTCTTTCTTTCAAAATATCTTTAAAAATCAAGTTTAGTATTGTAATGGGGCGATATATATATGGTATAATGGTATAATTTTCAGATGTTTTGAACAGATAACAGCAAAGTTTTTCTTGAAATTGTTAATTTAAATTTTATATTCAATAAATAACACTATGAAAATAAATGTCTATCAATGAAGATAAATCGCTCATGATAAAAAGCTGTATTTTTCTTAATCTTTTGCTATGTGACTGAATAGGACAAGTTCATGGTACAGTTCAGTAAAAAATAAATAAAAAAAACAACTGCAAAATACAAACAATGAAAGACTTAGTGACCCTTTATATTTTCTCAAAATATCAGACTCTCAAAGATCAAACATATTTATGTAACATCAATGTGCATTTTTTCCTCAAAGATGGTCTTTAGCAAGACAGCATGTTCTACTCTCTCTCCCTCTCTCCCTTTCACCCCTCCCCCTTCAGTCTCTCTTCAGTCACTCAATGGTGACTGAACACAGACACTCAAGGCAGAGTGACAGCAGGTTTCTGATTTCTTTTTTTAATTTTCTTTAATTCGTAGAAGCTTGAATTAAATTAATATTTACAGCACTTGCTCAGAATGATAAGATCTCTGTGTGAAAAAAGTTTTAAATAGTTAAGATGCTGCACTTTAAAGATATAGAAAATGACGGTTATACATCTTTAAAAAATCACCACGTCAACACCGTTCAAGATATCCCAAAACTGCTCGCAATTTAACATCTTCTGAATCTTCTCTCCATGTTAAAAAAGTTTGGTGTGAACAGCTTGTTCTTCTTAGGAGGAGTATAAATTTGTTTACAGCCTGATTTTTCCAAAAATCCACATTCAAATCAAAATAGCCGGCTTCCTGTTGGTCTTAGCTAATGAGTTTAATTTAGAAAGTTGTCCAGATTGATGAGAACAATATATGTACAGAGTTTGGTGACTGTAGGAAAAACTAACCCCCCAACTTTTGTCAAAAGATGGCGCTATAGAGTGCCTGCTCCACGCCCATTTATGACCTTTCGCCAGTGTCTAACTATCATTAATATTGATGTGTGTGTTGAGTTTCATGAAATTCTAAGCATGTTATCTGCCTCGAAAAGACAGGAATCTAATTTTAAAGTTTGACATGTTGCCATGGCAACAGCATTTGATTTATCATCGACCCCTTTACATATTCTTATCGGCCGTGTTTTGACATGATTTTGATGAAGTTTAAAGAAAATCAAGTAAAATTAAGAGGCTGATTTCAAAGCATTTTGAAAATGACACGCTTCCTGCTGCCAGTTGGTGGCGCTATAACTTTGACTCATAATAGTCACCTTTATGGAATCGGCATCATACAACGAACAATCTGGTGAAGTTTCATCAGAATCAGGCAATGTGTGCAACAGTTATTAGACACTTCCTGTTTCTCATTTCTCGCCATAACTTTGTCGCCTTGCCACGGCCAAACCGTTCAAGATATCAAAAATCCCCTCGCAATTTAGCGTCCCCAATGTCTTGAGATCATGCTGACCAAGTTTGGTGACAATCGTATGGAAATCCTGGGAGGAGTACGTTAAATTCCAGAGCATGCACTTTTTATACAGCCCTAAATATCTCACTTCCTGTTGCATTGAGAAAATGACATAGAGTACAAAAGTTGTTCAGCTCAATGAGTTCTATATGTGTACCGAGTTTCATATGTGTACGTTCAAGTATGTGTGCTATATGGCCCTCAAAATTCCAGGGGGCGCTGTAGAGTCCCCTTGCCACGCCCCGGTACCAGCCTCTGTGGCGTCCTGATGGCCGCAGTTTCCGACATGTGTGCAAATTTTCAAGAGTTTTTGAGTATGTTAAGACCCCCTTAAGTGCCCGGAAGGTTAACAAAAAAAAAAAAAAAAAAAAAAAAAATAAGAATCCTTAGAAGAACAATAGGGCCTTCGCCCTTTTGGGCTCGGGCCCTAATAAGAAACGGAGCAGATCCAATAGGGTCCTCACACCATCGGTGCTCGGGCCCTAATTAAAGCTGCGAGCAGCGATGAACGGGCCCTCGCACCTGGGCTCACCGCCGACCGGTGGCTTCAGGAAATCAGCAAACGGTGGGCAGTATGCTTTTAAAACAGTAAATATAGAAAAAATATGTCATAAGTCATTTAAACGTGCCAAACTTGCCGCTGCCAGATGGTGGCGCTATGCCTATAACTGATTATTGGCATGTAGATGTGTTCAGGCCAGCACTATTATCAAACATATGAAGTTTGGTGCAGATTGACCTTGGTATGTTTGAGTTAGTGAAAGATATGATATATCCTGCTGCCAACAAGTGGCGCTATGATAATATCTGAATATTGGCCTTTAGGTGTCTTCAGGCCAGGACTCTTACCAAACCTGTGAATTTTGTGGCAGATCAGAAATTTTATGGCTAAGTTATAACAACTGAATGAAAACTCAAGATCCTCACAATTTAACATCTCTAAGGCCTCAAGATCAGACTGACCAAATATAATGTTGATTTAATTAAATGCAATCAATGCAAGGACTTCAGATAATGCCAACTGTGAACCAATATGCAAAATTTTCCCTATACTCTGATGATGATGATAAGAACATGATTCATGATGATAACAAAATGTTATTATTGCTTGCTTTAGGTCCACCACTTCTGCTTAAATGTCATTGTTACCTATCTGTACAAGTTTTGTGTGGATATTGCTTTGCTGGTGACTCCTCCTGTTACAAGGCATCACTCTTAAGCGCTACATAACTAAGAATCAATAAGGAAAACGGTGCCCAGTTGGCACATGCATTCACAGTAACCCTCTGCTAGTTTGGATTTTAAGTTTACAGAATTGAAAGGGTTAGACTTTAAAATCAACACACAGACACATACACACAAAATATAAAATGTTGCCATCCAGTTTCATTTGTTAAAATTAACTATATTAGTTAACATGACCAATACATAAATAGCATTTATTAATGTTAATTAATATTAAGCTAAAAGAAGTATTCATATAAAGTTTATGTACTGTGTATTAACATGAACATGAACACAGTTCATGTGGGTGTACAGCAATACACAATAAAGTGCTCTATAAATGCTTCATTCTTTCAAAATATCTTTAAAAATCAAGTTGAGTATTTTAACGGGGTGATACATATATATATATATATATATATAACTGATCTTAAAATTATGGTTTTCAGATGTTTTGAAGAGATATCAGTAACGTTTGTTTTGTTGTCAAAGTTTGTCTTAATTTTTTATTATTATTATTTTATATTCAATAAATAACACTATGTAAATATTGTCTATCAATGAAGATAAATTGATCATGCTAAAAAGTTGTATTTTTTAAATCTTTTGCTATGTGACTGAATAGGACAATTTCATGGTAAAGTTAAGTAAAAAATAAATAAAAAACGACAACTGCAAAATACGAACAATGAAAGACTTAGTGACCCTTTATATTTTCTCAAAATATCAGACTCTCAAAGATCAGACATATTTATGTAATTACAATACATATGTGCATTTTTTGTTCAAAGATGGTCTGTAGGATGGCTCTCTACTCTGTCACCCTCTCTGCCTCTCACCCCTCCCCCCTGCAATAATGAGCTTCTCTGTGCCTGACTGAACGCACACACATACTGTAGAGACATTCACCAGAGTGACAGCAGGTTTCTGAGTTATTTTTTTTTAATTTTCTTTAATTCATTGAAGCTTGTATAAAATTTATATTTCCAGCACTTGCTCAGAATGATTAGATCTCTGTGTGAAAAAAGTTTTAAAGAGTTTGGATGCTGCACTTTAAAGATATAAAAAATTAGGGTTATGTTTTTTACTACATTTTTAAAAATCACCACGTCAACAACGTTCGAGATATCCAAAATCCGCTCGCAATTTAACATCTTCAGAATCTTCTCTTCATGTAAAAAAAGTTTGGTGTGAACAGCTGGTTGTTCTTAGGAGTAGTGTGAATTTGTTTACTACCTGATTTTTCAAAAAATCCACCTTCAAATCAAAATAGCCGGCTTTCTGTTGGTCTTAGCTAATGAGTTTGATTTAGAAAGTTGTCCAGATTGATGAGAACAATATAAGTACAGAGTTTGGTGACTGTAGGAAAAACTAACCCCCCAACTTTTGTCAAAAGATGGCGCTATAGAGTGCCTGCTCCACGCCCATTTATGACCTTTTGCCAGTGTCTAATTATTATTAATATTGATGTGTGTGTTGAGTTTCATGAAATTCTAAGCATGTTATCTGCCTCGAAAAGACAGGAATGTAATTTTAAAGTTTGACACGTTGCCATGGCAACAGCATTTGATTTATCATCGCCCCCTTTACATATTCTTATTGGCCGTGTTTTGACATGATATTGATGAAGTTTAAAGAAAATCGATTAAAATTAAGAGGCTGATTTCAAAGCATTTTGAAAATGACACGTTTCCTGCTGCCAGTTGGTGGCGCTATAACTTTGACTCATAATAGTCACATTTATGGAATCGGCATCATACAAGGAACAAACTGGTGAAGTTTCATCAGAATCAGGCAATGTGTGCAACAGTTATTAGACACTTCCTGTTTCTCATTTCTCGCCATAACTTTGTCGCCTTGCCACGGCCAAACCGTTCGAGATATCAAAAATCTCCTCGCAATTTAGCGTCCCCAATGTCTTGAGATCTTGCTGACCGAGTTTGGTGACAATCCCATGGAATTCCTGGGAGGAGTACGTTAAATTCCAGAGCATGCGCTTTTTAAACAGCCCTAAATATCTCACTTCCTGTTGCGTGGAGCCCATGACATAGAGTACAAAAGTTGTTCAGCTCGATGAGTTCTATATGTGTACCGAGTTTCATATCAATACACGCAAGTATGTGTGCGCAGTACATCAAGTTTTCAAACTGTGTTCCAGGGGGCGCTGTAGAGGCCCTGAACCACGCCCGGGTCCCAGCCTCTGTGGCGTCCTGATGGCCGCAGATTCCGACGTGTGTGCAAATTTTCAAGAGTTTTTGAGTATGTTAAGGCCCCCAAAAGTGCCCAGAAGGTTTAAAAAAAAAAAAATAAAAAAAAAAATAAGAACCCTTAGAAGAACAATAGGGCCTTCGCCCTTTTGGGCTCGGGCCCTAATAATAATAAACGGAGCAGATTCAATAGGGTCCTCACACCATCGGTGCTCGGGCCCTAATAATTAAAGCTGCAAGCAGCGATGAACGGGCCCTCGCACACGGGCTCACCGCCGACCGGTGGCTTTAGGAACACAGCAAATGGTGGGTAGTATGCTTTTAATACAGTAAAAATAGGAGAAATATGTCAAAGTCACTTAAATGTGCCAAATTTCCTGCTGCCAGCTGGTGGCGCTATGCCTATAACTGATTATTGGCATGTAGATGTGTTCAGGCCACCACTTTCATCAAACATATGAAGTTTGGTGCAGATTGACCTTGGTATGTTTGAGTTAGTGAAAGATATGATATATCTTGCTGCCAACAGGTGGCGCTATGATAATATCTGAATATTGGCCTTTAGGTGTCTTCAGGCCAGGACTCTTACCAAACCTGAGAAGTTTGAGGCAGATCGGACATTTTATGGCTGAGTTATAACAACTTCTATGTCCATGGCGAAACATCAAACTTTGTCACGCCGCCACAGACACGCCCTTTAACGAAAACTCAAGATCTTCGCAATTTAACATCTCTAAGGCCTCTAGATCAGACTGTCCAAATATAATGTTGATATCATTAAATCTCTAGGAGGAGTTTGATACAAGTCATTTCCTGTTGCCAACAGGTGGCGCTGTGATTATAATAGAATATTGGCCTTCAGATTTGTTCAGGCCAGGACTCTTATCTAATATGTGAAGTTTGAGGCAAATCGGACATTTTATGGCTGAGTTATAACAAGTTTTATATCCATGGCGAGACCTCGAAATTTGTCAGGCCACTACGGACACGCCCTTTACCGAAAACTCAAGATCTTCACAATTTAACATCGCTACGGCCTTTATATTAGACTGACCGATTTTGGTGTTGATCTGAATAAATCTCTAGGAGGAGTTGGTTGTAGAGTACAGCATGACACTTCCTGTTGCCTGCAGGTGGCGCTATGACTATAACTGAATATGGGCATGTAGATGTCTTCAGGTCAGGAGTGTTATCACACATGTGAAGTTTGGGACAGATAGGACATTGTATGCCTGAGTTATAGCAACTTCCTTTTTCATGGCGAAACATCGAAATTTGCGAGGCCGCCACGGACACGCCCTCCGATGAAAACTCTAGATCTTCACAATTTAACGTCACAAAGGACTTTAGACTAGACTCAGCAAATTTGGCGTTGATCCGAATAAATCTGTAGGAGGAGTTCGTTCAAGTACGACACCTGAAAAAGGCAAAAATGACACAAATTTTGTTGAGAATATGAATATTAACCGACTTCCTGTTGGGTTCCGGATTTTGCTCCAAGAGGCTTTTTTGTAGGTTTTGGTGTGTTACATGTGTGTACCGATTTCCGTGCATGTACGTGAATCACAGCTGAAAGCGCACACCGCTGAACGTCTAAAGGTGGCGCTGTCGAGCCATTTTGCCACACCCACTTCTGAAACCCAAATCAGACGTAAATTTTCGCCAGGTTTGATGTGTGTGCAAAGTTTTGTGAGTTTTCGGGAATGTTTAGGTCCTCTAAAATGCGATTCACTTTGGAGAAGAATAATAATAATAATTAAAGCTGCAAGCAGCGATGAACGGGCCCTCGCACACGGGCTCACCGCCGACCGGTGGCTTTAGGAACACAGCAAACGGTGGGCAGTATGCTTTTAATACAGTAAATGTAGGAAAAATAGATCAAAGTCACTTAAATGTGCCAAACTTCCTGCTGCCAGCTGGTGGCGCTATGCCTATAACTGATTATTGGCATGTAGATGTGTTCAGGCCAGCACTTTGATCAAACATATGAAGTTTGGTGCAGATTGACCTTGGTATGTGTGAGTTAGTGCAAGATATGATATATCCTGCTGCCAATAGGTGGCGCTATAATAATATCTGTATATTGGCCTTTAGATGTCTTCAGGCCAGGACTTTTACCAAACATGTGAAGTTTGAGGCAGATCGGACATTTTATGGCTGAGTTATAACAACTTTTATGTCCATGGCGAAACATCAAACTTTGTCAGGCCGCCATGGACACGCCCTTTAACGAAAACTCAAGATCTTCACAATTTAACATCTCTAAGGCCTCGAGATCAGACTGACCAAATATAATGTTGATATCATTAAATCTCTAGGAGGAGTTTGGTACAAGTCATTTCCTATTGCCAACAGGTGGCGCTGTGATTATAATAGAATATAGGCCTTCAGATTGGTTCAGGCCAGGACTCTTATCGAACATGTGAAGTTTGAGGCAAATCGGACATTTTATGGCTGAGTTATAACAAGTTTTATATCCATGGCGAGACCACGAAATTTGCCAGGTCGCCACGGACACACCCTTCAACGAAAACTCAAGATCTTCGCTATTTAACATCATTAAGGCCTTTATATTAGACTGACCGATTTTGGTGTTGATCTGATTAAATCTTTTGGAGGAGTTTGTTGCAGAGTACAGCATGACACTTCCTGGTGCCAGCAGGTGGCGCTATGAGTAAAACAGAATATGGACATGTAGATGTCATCAGGTCAGGAGTGTTATCACACATGTGAAGTTTGGGGCAGATCGGGCATTTTATGCCTGAGTTATAGCAACTTCCTTTTTCATGGCGAAGCATCGAAATTTGCCAGGCCGCCACGGACACGCCCTCCGATGAAAACTCTAGATCTTCGCAATTTAACGTCACAAAGGGCTTTAGATTAGACTCACCAAATTTGCCGTTGATCCGAATAAATCTCTAGGAGGAGTTCGTTCAAGTACGAGGCCTGAAAATGGCAAAAATGACACAAATTTTGCTGAGAAAATTAAAAATAACCGACTTCCTGTTGGGTGTCAAATTTTGCTCCAAGAGGCTTTTTTGTAGGTATTGGTGTGTTACATCTGTGTACCTATTTTCGTGCATGTACGTGAATCACAGTTGAATGCGCACACCGCGGAACGTGTAAAGGTGGCGCTGTCGAGCCGTTTTGCCACACCCACTTCTGCAACCCATATCAGACGTAAATTTTCGCCAGGTCTGATGTGTGTGCGAAGTTTCATGAGTTTTCGGGTATGTCTAAGCCCTCAAAAATGCGATTCATTTTGGAGAAGAATAATAATAATAATTAAAGCTGCAAGCAGCGATGAACGGGCCCTCGCACACGGGCTCACCGCCGACCGGTGGCTTTAGGAACACAGCAAATGGAGGGTAGTATGCTTTTAATACAGTAAAAATATGAGAAATATGTCAAAGTCACTTAAATGTGCCAAATTCCCTGCTGCCAGCTGGTGGCGCTATGCCTATAACTGATTATTGGCATGTAGATGTGTTCAGGCTGGCACTTTCATCAAACATATGAAGTTTGGTGCAGATTGACCTTGGTATGTTTGAGTTAGTGAAAGATATGATATATCCTGATGCCAACAGGTGGCGCTATGATAATATCTGAATATTGGCCTTTAGGTGTCTTCAGGCCAGGACTCTTACCAAACCTGTGAAGTTTGAGGCAGATCGGACATTTTATGGCTGAGTTATAACAACTTCTATGTCCATGGCGAAACATCAAACTTTGTCACGCCGCCACAGACACGCCCTTTAACGAAAACTCAAGATCTTCGCAATTTAACATCTCTAAGACCTCTAGATCAGACTGACCAAATATAATGTTGATATCATTAAATCTCTAGGAGGAGTTTTATACAAGTCATTTCCTGTTGCCAACAGGTGGCGCTGTGATTATAATAGAATATTGGCCTTCAGATGTGTTCAGGCCAGGACTCTCACCAAACCTGTGAAGTTTGAGGCAGATCGGACATTTTATGGCTGAGTTATAACAACTTCTATTTCCATGGCGAAACATCAAACTTTGTCATGCAGCCACAGACACGCCCTTTAACGAAAACTCAAGATCTTCGCAATTTAACATCTTTAAGGCCTCTAGATCAGACTGACCAAATATAATGTTGATATCATTAAATCTCTAGGAGGAGTTTGATACAAGTCATTTCCTGTTGCCAACAGGTGGCGCTGTGATTATAATAGAATATTGGCCTTCAGATTGGTTCAGGCCAGGACTCTTATCGAACATGTGAAGTTTGAGGCAAATCGGACATTTTATGGCTGAGTTATAACAAGTGTATTATCCATGGCGAGACCTCGAAATTTGCCAGGCCGCCACGGACACGCCCTTCAACGAAAACTCAAGATCTTCGCAATTTAACATCGCTAAAGCCTTTTTATTAGACTGACCGATTTTGGTGTTGATCTGATAAAATCTCTTGGAGGAGTTTGTTGCAGAGTACAGCATGACACTTCCTGTTGCCAGCAGGTGGCGCTATGAGTAAAACTGAATATGGGCATGTAGATGTCATCAGGTCAGGAGTGTTATCACACATGTGAAGTTTGGGACGGATCGGACATTGTATGCCTGAGTTATAGCAACTTCCTTTTTCATGGCGAAACATCGAAATTTGCGAGGCCGCCATGGACACGCCCTCCGATAAAAACTCTAGATCTTCACAATTTAACGTCACAAAGGGCTTTAGACTAGACTCTGCAAATTTGGTGTTGATCCGAATAAATCTCTAGGAGGAGTTCGTTCAAGTACGACGCCTGAAAATGGCAAAAATGACACACATTTTGTTGAGAATATTAATATTAACCGACTTCCTGTTGGGTTCCGGATTTTGCTCCAAGAGGCTTTTTTGTAGGTATTGGTGTGTTACATGTGTGTACCGATTTCCGTGCAAGTACGTGAATTACAGCTGAAAGCGCACACCGCGGAACGTGTAAAGGTGGCGCTGTCGAGCCATTTTGCCACACCCACTTCTGAAACCCATATCAGACGTAAATTTTCGCCAGGTCTGATGTGTGTGCGAAGTTTCATGAGTTTTCGGGTATGTCTAAGCCCTCAAAAATGCGATTCATTTTGGAGAATAATAATAATAATAATAATAATAATAATAATAATAATAATAAACGAAGCAGATCCAATAGGGTCCTCACACCATCGGTGCTCGGGCCCTAATAAACGAAGCAGATCCAATAGGGTCCTCACACCATCGGTGCTCGGGCCCTAATAATAAACGGAGCAATTCCAATAGGGTCCTCGCACTGTAGTGCTCGGGCCCTAATAATAATTAAAGCTGCAAGCAGCGATGGTAGGGCCCTCGCACTCGGGCTCACCGCCGATCGGTGGCGAATGGTGGGCACTATGCTATTAACACAGAAAATGTAGGAGGAATATGTCAAAGTCATTGATATGTGCCAATCTTCCTTCTGCCAGCTGGTGGCGCTATGCCTATAACTGAATATTGGCATGCAGATGTGTTCAGGCCAGTGCTTTTATCAAACATATGAAGTTTGGTGAAGCTTGAACATGGCATGCTTGAGTGTAAGTCATGACATATCCTGCTGCCAACAGGTGGCGCTATTACAAAATATTGGCTTTTAGATGTCTTCAGGCCAGGACTATTGGCAAACATGTCAAGTTTGGTGCAAATTGTACATTGCATGCTTAAGTTAGTGTAAAACAAGTAATTTGCTGTTGCCAGCTGGTGGCGCTATGACTATAACTAAATATTGGCATGTAAATGTATTCAGGCCAAGACTCTTATCAAACATATTAAGTTTGGGGCTGATTGGACATTGCATGCCTGAGTTACAGTAACTTCCTGTTTCATTGCATTAAGAGTATGCTTTAGCACTTAGCTAAATGTTGCTAACATGTTATAGCATGTTTCTAGCATGTTGCTACCCTGTTTAACACTTGTTGATATTTTTAAAATTTTGGTAGGCATCCACAAGAGTATTGAACATGTGGCTTCCTGTTACCAGCTGGTGGCGCTATGACTATAACTGAATACGGGCATGGGCGTGTGTTCAGGCCAGGCCTCTTATCAAACATGTGAAGTTTGGGGCTGATTGGACATTGTATGCCTGAGTTAGAGTAACTTCCTGTTTCATTGTATTATTAGCATGCTTTAGCATATTAGCTAAGTGTTGCTAGCATGCTTTACTATGTTTGTAGCATGTTGAATATTAAGTTTGGGTCAGATTTGACATTATATGCATGAGTTACAGCAATTTCCTTTTGTATTTGTATTATTAGCATGCTTTAGCATATTAGCTAAGTGTTGCTAGCATGTTTCTAGCATGTTGCTAGCCTATTTAAGACTTGTTAAGGCTTTTCAATATGTTGCTAAGAGTCCGTAACAGTGTTAAACATGTCACTTCCTGTTGTCAGCAGGTGGCGCTATGACTATAACTGAATATGGGCACTGACGTGTGTTCAGGACCGGACTGTTATCAAACATGTGAAGTTTGAGGCAGATCGGACATTGTATGCCTGAGTTATAGCAACTTCCTTTTTCATGGCGAAACATCAAAGTTTGTCCGGCCGCCACGGACACGCCCTTTGACGAAAACTCTAAAGCTTCGCAATTTAACATCGCAAAGGCCTTATGAAGACACTCAGCAAATTTGAAGATGATCGGATAAAAACTGTAGGAGGAGTTCGTTAAAGTACGAGGCATGAAAATGGCAAAAACTGCACAAAAATCGTACAGGAAATTCAATATAACAGACTTCCTGTTGGGTTTCGGATGTTGCACCAGGAGACTTTTTTGTAGGTATTGGTGTGTTACATGTGTGTACCGAGTTTCGTACATGTACGTGAAACGTAGCTCGAGGCGCACTCCGTTGAAATTTTATAGGTGGCGCTATCGAGCCATTTTGGCACACCCACTTCTGAAAACCATATCAGATGTAAATTTTCGCCAGGTCTGATGCGTGTGCAAAGTTTCGTGAGTTTTCGGGCATGTTTAGGCCCTCAAAAAGACTTTTCATTTTGGAGAAGAAGAAGAATAATAATAAACGGAGCAATTCCAATAGGGTCCTCGCACTGCAGTGCTCGGGCCCTAATAAACGGAGCAATTCCAATAGGGTCCTCGCACTGTAGTGCTCGGGCCCTAATAATAATTAAAGCTGCAAGCAGCGATGGGAGGGCCCTCGCACCGGGCTCACCGCCGACCTGTGGCGAATGGTGGGCACTATGCTTTTAACATAGTAAATTTAGGAGTTTTATGTGGAAGTCATTTAGATGTGTCAGATTTCTTGCTGCCACCTGGTGGCGCTATGTGTATAACTGAATATTGGCATGCAGATGTGTTCATGCCAGCGATTGTATCAAACATATGAAGTTTGGTGCAGCTTGAACATGGCATGCTTGAGTGTAATACATGACATATCCTGCTGCCAACAGGTGGCGCAATTACGGAATATTGGGTTTTAGATGTCTTCAGGCCAGGACTATTGCCAAACATGTCAAGTTTGGTGCAAATTGTACATTGCATGTTTAAGTTAGTGTAAAACAAGTAATTTGCTGTTGCCAGCTGGTGGCGCTATGACTATAACTGAATATTGACATGTAAATGTATTCAGGCCAGGACTCTTATCAAACATATTAAGTTTGGGGCTGATCGGACATTGCATGCCTGAGTGACAGTAACTTCCTGTTTTATGTCTTTAATAACATGCTTTAGCACTAAGTAAGTGTTGCTAGCATGTTTGAGTACGTTTTAAAGTAGTTTAGCACTCAATGGCTTTTTTTGTGTGTTGCTAATAGTGTATCACAGTGTTAAACATGTCACTTCCTGTTGACAGTAGGTGGCGCTATGACTATAACTGAATATTGGCATGTAGATATCTTCAGGTCAGGACTGTTATCAAACATGTGAAGTTTGGGGATGATTGGACATTGCATGCCTGAGTTACAGTAACTTCCTGTTTCATTGCATTAAAAGTATGCTTTAGCACTTAGCTAAATGTTGCTAACATGTTTCTAGCATGTTGGTACCCTATTTAACACTTGTTGATATTTTTAAAATGTTGCTGGGCTTCCACAACAGTATTAAACATGTGACTTCCTGTTACCAGCAGGTGGCACTATGACTATAACTGAATATTGGCATGGGCTTGTGTTCAGACCAGGACTCTTGTCAAACATATTAAGCTTGGGTCAGATTGGACATTGTATGCATGAGTTACACTTATTTTTCTTTGTATTAATATCATGCTTTAGCTCTTAGCTAAGTGTTGCTAGCATGTTTTAACATGATAGTAGCATGATGCTAGCCTATTTAACACTTGCTAACACTTTTTAATATGTTGCTAGGAGTCCGTAACACCATTAAAGGTCACTTCCTGTTGTCAGCAGGTGGCGCTGTGAATATAACTGAATATGGGCATGTATATATCTTCAGGCCAGGAGTCTTATCAAACATGTGAAGTTTGGGGCTGATTGGACATTGCATGCCTGAGTTACAGTAACTTCCTGTTTCATTGCATAAAGAGTATGCTTTAGCACTTAGCTAAATGTTGCTAACATGTTTCTAGCATGTTGCTACCCTATTTAACACTTGTTGATATTTTTAAAATGTTGCTGGGCTTCCACAACAGTATTAAACATGTGACTTCCTGTTGCCAGCAGGTGGCACTATGACTATAACTGAATATTGGCATGGGCTTGTGTTCAGACCAGGACTCTTATCAAACATATTAAGCTTGGGTCAGATTGGACATTGTATGCATGAGTTACACTTATTTTTCTTTGTATTAATATCATGCTTTAGCTCTTAGCTAAGTGATGCTAGCATTTTTTACATGACTGTAGCATGATGCTAGCCTATTTAAAACTTGCTAACACTTTTTAATATGTTGCTAGGAGTCCGTAACACCAGTAAACGTCACTTCCTGTTGTCAGCAGGTGGCGCTGTGACTATAACTGAATATGGGCATGTATATCTCTTCAGGCCAGGACTCTTATCAAACATGTGAAGTTTGGGGCTGATTGGACATTGCATGCCTGAGTTACAGTAACTTCCTGTTTCATTGCATTAAGAGCATGCTTTAGCATTTAGCTAAATGTTGCTAACATGTAATAGCATGTTTCTAGCATGTTGCCACCCTGTTTAACACTTGTTGATATTTTTAAAATGTTGCTAGACATCCACAACAGTATTAAACATGTGGCTTCCTATTACCAGCAGGTGGCGCTATGACTATAACTGAATACGGGCATGGGCGTGTGTTCAGGCCAGGACTCTTATCAAACATGTTAAGTTTGGGGCTGATTGGACATTGTATGTCTGAGTAAGAGTAACTTGCTGTTTCATTGTATTATTAGCATGCTTTAGCATATTAGCTAAGTGTTGCTAGCATGCTTTACTATGTTTGTAGCATGTTGAATATTAATTTTGTGTCAGATTCGACATTATATACATGAGTTAAAGCAATTTCCTTCTGCATTTGTATTAATAGCATGCTTTAGCTGTTAGCTAAGTGTTGCTAGCATGTTTTAGCATGTTTGTAGCATGTTGCTAGCCTATTTAAGACTTGTTTACGCTTTTCAATATGTTGCTAGGAGTCCGTAACAGTGTTAAACATGTCACTTCCTGTTGTCAGCAGGTGGCGCTATGACTATAACTGAATATGGGCACTGACGTGTGTTCAGGACCGGACTGTTATCAAACATGTGAAGTTTGAGGCTGATCGGACATTGTATGCCTGAGTTATAGCAACTTCCTTTTTCATAGCGAAACATCAAAGTTTGTCCGGCCGCCACGGACACGCCCTTTGACGAAAACTCTAAAGCTTCGCAATTTAACATCGCAAAGGCCTTATGATGACACTCAACAAATTTGAAGATGATCGGATAAAAACTGTAGGAGGAGTTTGTTAAAGTACGAGGCCTGAAAATGGCAAAAACTGCACAAAAATCGTACAGGAAATTCAATATAACGGACTTCCTGTTGGGTATCGGATGTTGCACCAGGAGACTTTTTTGTAGGTATTGGTGTGTTACATATGTGTACCGAGTTTCGTACATGTACGTGAAACGCAGCTCGAGGCGCACTCCGTTGAAATTTTATAGGTGGCGCTATGGAGCCATTTTGGCACACCCACTTCTGAAAACCATATCAGATGTAAATTTTCGCCAGGTCTGATGTGTGTGCAAAGTTTCGTGAGTTTTCGAGCATGTTTAGGCCCTCAAAAAGACTTTTCATTTTGGAGAAGAAGAAGAAGAAGAAGAAGAATTAAAGCTGCGAGCAGCGATGAACGGGCCCTCGCACCCGGGCTCACCGCCGACCAGTGGCTTCAGGAAAACAGCAAACGGGGGGGCAGTATGCTTTTAATACAGTAAATGTAGGAGAAATATGTCAAAGTCACTTAAATGTGCCAAACTTGCCGCTGCCAGCTGGTGGCGCTATGTCTATAACTGATTATTGGCATGTAGATGTGTTCAGGCCAGCACTATTATCAAACATATGAAGTTTGGTGCAGATTGACCTTGGTATGTTTGAGTTAGTGAAATATATGAGATATCCTGCTGCCAACAGGTGGCGCTATGATAATATCTGAATATTGGTCTTTAGGTGTCTTCAGGCCAGGACTCTTACCAAACCTGTGAATTTTGTGGCAGATCAGACATTTTCAGGCTAAGTTATAACCACTTCTATGTCTATGCAGAAACATCAAACTTTGTCAGGCCACCACGGACATGCCCTTTAATGAAAACTCAAGATCTTCACAATTTAACATCTCTAAGGCCTCAAGATCAGACTGACCAAATATAATGTTGATTTAACTAAATGCAATCAATGCAAGGACTTCAGATAAATGCCAACTGTGAACCAGTATGCTACAAATTGCCTATTTTCTGATGATGATGATAAGAACATGATTCATGATGATAGCAAAATGTTATTATTGCTTGCTTTACGTCCACCACTTCTGCTTAAATGTCATTGTTACCTATCTGAACAATTTTTGTGTGGATATTGCTTTGCTGGTGACTCCTGTTATAAGACATCACTCTTAAGTGCTACATAACTAAGAATCAATAAGGAAGACGGTGCCCAGTTGGCACATGCATTCACAGTAACCATCTGCTAGTTTTGATTTTAAGTTTACAGAATTGAAAGGGTTACACTTTAAAATCAACACACAGACACATACACACAAAATATAAAATGTTGCCATCCAGTTTCATTTGTTACAATTAACTATATTAGTTAACATGACCAATAAATAAATAGCATTTATTAATGTTAATTAATATTAAGCTAAAAAAAGTATTCATATAAAGTTTATGTACTGTGAATTAACATGAACATGAACACAGTTCATGTGGGTGTACAGCAGTACACAATAAAGTGCTCTATAAACGCTTCATTCTTTCAAAATATCTTTAAAAATCAAGTTGAGTATTTTAACGGGGTGATATATATATATATATATATATAACTGATCTTAAAATTATGGTTTTCAGATGTTTTGAAGAGATAACAGTAACGTTTGTTTTGTTGTCAAAGTCTGTCTTAATTTTTTATTATTATTATTTTATATTCAATAAATAACACTATATAAATATTGTCTATCAATGAAGATAAATTGATCATGCTAAAAAGTTGTATTTTTAAATCTTTTGCTATGTGACTGAATAGGACAAGTTCATGGTACAGTTAAGTAAAAAATAAATAAAAAACAACAACTGCAAAATACGAACAATGAAAGACTTAGTGACCCTTTATATTTTCTCAAAATATCAGACTCTCAAAGATCAGACATATTTATGTAATTACAATACATACAGTATGTGCATTTTTTGTTCAAAGATGGTCTGTAGGATGGCTCTCTACTCTGTCACCCTCTCTGCCTCTCACCCCTCCCCCCTGCAATAATGAGCTTCTCTGTGCCTGACTGAACGCACACACATACTGTAGAGACATTCACCAGAGTGACAGCAGGTTTCTGAGTTATTTTTTTAATTTTCTTTAATTCATTGAAGCTTGTATAAAATTTATATTTCCAGCACTTGCTCAGAATGATTAGATCTCTGTGTGAAAAAAGTTTTAAAGAGTTTGGATGCTGCACTTTAAAGATATAAAAAATTAGGGTTATGTTTTTTACTACATCTTTAAAAAATCACCACGTCAACACCGTTCGAGATATCCAAAATCCGCTCGCAATTTAACATCTTCAGAATCTTCTCTTCATGTTAAAAAGGTTTGGTGTGAACAGCTGGTTGTTCTTAGGAGTAGTGTGAATTTGTTTACAGCCTGATTTTTCAAAAAATCCACCTTCAAATCAAAATAGCCGGCTTTCTGTTGGTCTTAGCTAATGAGTTTGATTTAGAAAGTTGTCCAGATTGATGAGAGCAATATAAGTACAGAGTTTGGTGACTGTAGGAAAAACTAACCCCCCAACTTTTGTCAAAAGATGGCGCTATAGAGTGCCTGCTCCACGCCCATTTATGACCTTTTGCCAGTGTCTAACTATAATTAATATTGATGTGTGTGTTGAGTTTCATGAAATTCTAAGCATGTTATCTGCCTCGAAAAGACAGGAATGTAATTTTAAAGTTTGACACGTTGCCATGGCAACAGCATTTGATTTATCATCGACCCCTTTACATATTCTTTATCGGCCGTGTTTTGACATGATTTTGATGAAGTTTAAAGAAAATCGAGTAAAATTAAGAGGCTGATTTCAAAGCATTTTGAAAATGACACGTTTCCTGCTGCCAGTTGGTGGCGCTATAACTTTGACTCATAATAGTCACATTTATGGAATCAGCATCATACAAGGAACAAACTGGTGAAGTTCCATCAGAATCAGGCAATGTGTGCAACAGTTATTAGACACTTCCTGTTTCTCATTTCTCGCCATAACTTTGTCGCCTTGCCACGGCCAAACCGTTCGAGATATCAAAAATCTCCTCGCAATTTAGCGTCCCCAATGTCTTGAGATCATGCTGACCGAGTTTGGTGACAATCCCATGGAATTCCTGGGAGGAGTACGTTAAATTCCAGAGCATGCGCTTTTTAAACAGCCCTAAATATCTCACTTCCTGTTGCGTGGAGCCCATGACATAGAGTACAAAAGTTGTTCAGCTCGATGAGTTCTATATGTGTACCGAGTTTCATATCAGTACGCGCAAGTATGTGTGCGCAGTACATCAAGTTTTCAAACTGTGTTCCAGGGGGCGCTGTAGAGGCCCTGAACCACGCCCGGGTCCCAGCCTCTGTGGCGTCCGGACGACGGCAGATTCCGACGTGTGTGCAAATTTTCAAGAGTTTTTGAGTATGTTAAGGCCCCCAAAAGTGCCCCAACGGTTGAAAAAAAATAAAAATAAAAAAAAAAACAAAAAAAAACAAATAAGAATCCTTAGAAGAACAATAGGGCCTTCGCCCTTTTGGGCTCGGGCCCTAATTAAAGCTGCAAGCAGCGATAAACGGGCCCTCGCACACGGGCTCACCGCCGACCGGTGGCTTTAGGAACACAGCAAACGGTGGGCAGTATGCTTTTAATACAGTAAATGTCGGAAAAATAGATCAAAGTCACTTAAATGTGCCAAATTACCTGCTGCCAGCTGGTGGCGCTATGCATATAACTGATTATTGGCATGTAGATGTGTTCAGGCCACCACTTTCATCAATCATATGAAGTTTGGTGCAGATTGACCTTGGTATGTTTGAGTTAGTGAAAGATATGATATATCCTGCTGCCAACAGGTGGCACTATGATAATATCTGAATATTGGCCTTTAGGTGTCTTCAGGCCAGGACTCTTACCAAACCAGTGAAGTTTGAGGCAGATCGGACATTTTATGGCTGAGTTATAACAACTTATATGTCTATGGCGAAACATCAAACTTTGTCATGCCGCCACAGACACGCCCTTTAACGAAAACTCAAGATCTTCACAATTTAACATCTCTAAGGCCTCTAGATCAGAATGGCCAAATATAATGTTGACATCATTAAATCTCTAGGAGGAGTTTGATACAAGTCATTTCCTGTTGCCAACAGGTGGCGCTGTGATTATAATAGAATATTGGCCTTCAGATGTGTTCAGGCCAGGACTCTTATCGAATATGTGAAGTTTGAGGCAAATCGGACATTTTATGGCTGAGTTATAACAAGTTTTATATCCATGGCGAGACCTCGAAATTTGTCAGGCCGCCACGGACACGCCCTTTACCGAAAACTCAAGATCTTCACAATTTAACATCGCTACGGCCTTTATATTAGACTGACCGATTTTGGTGTTGATCTGAATAAATCTCTAGGAGGAGTTGGTTGTAGAGTACAGCATGACACTTCCTGTTGCCTGCAGGTGGCGCTATGACTATAACTGAATATGGGCATCTAGATGTCTTCAGGTCAGGAGTGTTATCACACATGTGAAGTTTGGGACAGATAGGACATTGTATGCCTGAGTTATAGCAACTTTCTTTTTCATGGCGAAACATCGAAATTTGCGAGGCCGCCACGGACACGCCCTCCGATGAAAACTCTAGATCTTCACAATTTAACGTCACAAAGGGCTTTAGACTAGACTCTGCAAATTTGGCGTTGATCCGAATAAATCTGTAGGAGGAGTTCGTTCAAGTACGACACCTGAAAAAGGCAAAAATGACACAAATTTTGCTGAGAATATTAATATTAACCGACTTCCTGTTGGGTTCCGGATTTTGTTCCAAGAGGCTTTTTTGTAGGTATTGGTGAGTTACATGTGTGTACCGATTTCGGTGCATGTACGTGAATCACAGCTGAAAGCGCACACCGCTGAACGTCTAAAGGTGGCGCTGTCGAGCCATTTTGCCACACCCACTTCAGAAACCCAAATCAGACATAAATTTTCGCCAGGTTTGATGTGTGTGCAAAGTTTTGTGAGTTTTCGGGAATGTTTAGGTCCTCTAAAATGCGATTCACTTTGGAGAAGAAGAAGAATAATAATAATTAAAGCTGCAAGCAGCGATGAACGGGCCCTCGCACCCGGGCTCACCGCCGACCGGTGGCTTTAGGAACACAGCAAATGGTGGGTAGTATGCTTTTAATACAGTAAAAATATGAGAAATATGTCAAAGTCACTTAAATGTGCCAAATTTCCTGCTGCCAGCTGGTGGCGCTATGCCTATAACTGATTATTGGCATGTAGATGTGTTCAGGCCACCACTTTCATCAAACATATGAAGTTTGGTGCAGATTGACCTTGGTATGTTTGAGTTAGTGAAAGATATGATATATCCTGCTGCCAACAGGTGGCGCTATGATAATATCTGAATATTGGCCTTTAGGTGTCTTCAGGCCAGGTCTCTTACCAAACCTGTGAAGTTTGAGGCAGATCGAACATTTTATGGCTGAGTTATAACAACTTCTATGTCCATGGCGAAACATCAAACTTTGTCACGCCGCCACAGACACGCCCTTTAACGAAAACTCAAGATCTTCGCAATTTAACATCTCTAAGGCCTCTAGATCAGACTGACCAAATATAATGTTGATATCATTAAATCTCTAGGAGGAGTTTGATACAAGTCATTTCCTGTTGCCAACAGGTGGCGCTGTGATTATAATAGAACATTGGCCTTCAGATGTGTTCAGGCCAGGACTCTTATCGAATATGTGAAGTTTGAGGCAAATCGGACATTTTATGGCTGAGTTATAACAAGTTTTATATCAATGGCGAGACCTCGAAATTTGTCAGGCCGCCACGGACACGCCCTTTACCGAAAACTCAAGATCTTCACAATTTAACATCACTAAGGCCTTTATATTAGACTGACCGATTTTGGTGTTGATCTGTATAAATCTCTAGGAGGAGTTGGTTGTAGAGTACAGCATGACACTTCCTGTTGCCAGCAGGTGGCGCTATGACTATAACTGAATATGGATATGTAGATGTCATCAGGTCAGGAGTGTTATCACACATGTGAAGTTTGGGACAGATCAGACATTTTATGCCTAAGTTATAGCAACTTACTTTTTCATGGCGAAACATCGAAATTTGCGAGGCCGCCACGGACACGCCCTCCGATGAAAACTCTAGATCTTCACAATTTAACGTCACAAAGGGCTTTAGATTAGACTCACCAAATTTGCTGTTGATCGGAGTAAATCTCTAGGAGGAGTTCGTTCAAGTACGACGCCTGAAAATGGCAAAAATGACACAAATTTTGCTAAGAAAATTAATAATAACCGACTTCCTGTTGGGTTTCGGATTTTGTCCCAGGAGGCTTTTTTGTAGGTATTGGTGAGTTACATGTGTGTACCGATTTTCATGCATGTACGTGAATCATAGCTGAAAGCGCACACCGCGGAACGTGTAAAGGTGGCGCTATCGAGCCGTTTTGCCACACCCATCTCTGAAACCCATATCAGACATCCATTTTCGCCAGGTTTGATGTGTGTGCAAAGTTTCATGAGTTTTCGGGTATGTTTAGGCCCTCAAAAATGCGATACATTCCGGAGAAGAAGAATAATAATAATAATTAAAGCTGCAAGCAGCGATGAACGGGCCCTCGCACACGGGCTCACCGCCGACCGGTGGCTTTAGGAACACAGCAAACGGTGGGCAGTATGCTTTTAATACAGTAAATTTAGGAAAAATAGATCAAAGTCACTTAAATGTGGCAAACTTCCTGCTGCCAGCTGGTGGCGCTATGCCAATAACTGATTATTGGCATGTAGATGTGTTCAGGCCAGCACTTTCATCAAACATATGAAGTTTGGTGCAGATTGACCTTGGTATGTGTGAGTTAGTGCAAGATATATATCCTGCTGCCAATAGGTGGCACTATAATAATATCTGTATATTGGCCTTTAGATGTCTTCAGGCCAGGACTCTTACCAAACATGTGAAGTTTGAGGCAGATCGGACATTTTATGGCTGAGTTATAACAACTTTTATGTCCATGGCGAAACATCAAACTTTGTCAGGCCGCCATGGACACGCCCTTTAACGAAAACTCAAGATCTTCACAATTTAACATCTCTAAGGCCTCGAGATCAGACTGACCAAATATAATGTTGATATCATTAAATCTCTAGGAGGAGTTTGGTACAAGTAATTTCCTGTTGCCAACAGGTGGCGCTGTGATTATAATAGAATATAGGCCTTCAGATTGGTTCAGGCCAGGACTCTTATCGGACATGTGAAGTTTGAGGCAAATCGGACATTTTATGGCTGAGTTATAACAAGATTTATATCCATGGCGAGACCACGAAATTTGCCAGGCCGCCACGGACACGCCCTTCAACGAAAACTCAAGATCTTCGCAATTTAACATCGCTAAAGCCTTTTTATTAGACTGACCGATTTTGGTGTTGATCTGATTAAATCTCCAGGAGGAATTTGTTGCAGAGTACAGCATGACACTTCCTGGTGCCTGCAGGTGGCGCTATGAGTAAAACTGAATATGGGCATGTAGATGTCTTCAGGTCAGGAGTGTTATCACACATGTGAAGTTTGGGGCAGATCGGGCATTTTATGCCTGAGTTATAGCAACTTCCTTTTTCATGGCGAAACATCGAAATTTGCGAGGCCGCCACGGACACGCCCTCTGATGAAAACTCTAGATCTTCGCAATTTAACGTCACAAAGGGCTTTAGATTAGACTCACCAAATTTGGTGTTGATCCGAATAAATCTCTAGGAGGAGTTCGTTCAAGTATGACGCCTGAAAATGGCAAAAATGACACAAATTTTGCTAAGAAAATTAATAATAACCGACTTCCTGTTGGGTTTCGGATTTTGTCCCAGGAGGCTTTTTTGTAGGTATTGGTGAGTTACATGTGTGTACCGATTTGCGTGCATGTACGTGAATCACAGCTGAATGCGCACACCGCGGAACGTGTAAAGGTGGCGCTATTGAGCCATTTTGCCACACCCACTTCTGCAACCCATATCAGACGTCCATTTTCGCCAGGTTTGATGTGTGTGCAAAGTTTCATGAGTTTTCGGGTATGTTTAGGCCCTCAAAAATGCGATTCATTCCGGAGAAGAAGAATAATAATAAGAAGAAACGGAGCAGATCCAATAGGGTCCTCACACCATCGGTGCTCGGGCCCTAATTAAAGCTGCAAGCAGCGATGACCGGGCCCTCGCCGACTGTGCAGTCGCCATCCCGATAGCATCAGGAAAACAGTGCCCGGTTGGCACATGCATTCACAGTAACCCTTTGGACTAACCCTAACTGTCTCTACTCCTCTCTGATTCTTTCTCTTACCACCCATCCCCTCTTCTTACACCCAGCCACTTATCACACAAACACACACATAGAGTGCAGAGCAGAGTGAGATCAGATATGTTTTTTTATTTTCTTTCATTCGTGGAGTTTTGTATAAGTATGAAATGAACTGTGTTTGATCAGAATGAATAGTTATTTGTATGAAAAAAGTTTCAAAGAGTTAGGATGCTGCACTTTAAATATATAATAAATCTTTGAAAATTGAAAATGGAACTTGAAATTCTAAGCACGCTATCTGCCTCAAAAACACAGGAAACAAATATTTGAATGTATTTTTTATTTATTTGCCATGGCAACAGTATTTAATGCATCAGGGACGCCTTTACAGACTCTCATCGGCCGTGTTCTTACATTATTCTGATGAAGTTTGAAGAAAATCGAGTACAAATATATTGTTCGTTATTCGTTCGTGTTTGTTAGTTCATTAACCATTGTTAACAAAAAAGACCCTATTTTAAATAGTAACCATGTTTTATGATCTACAACCATTTTTAAATATTATTTTAATGATCTATAAGCATCTGTGAAATAATTATAAACAAATATATTAAAAATAAATACATATTAACTTAGTTGATGTATTTATTTCTCATTCTAATTAAGTGAACTGAGCAGTATAGTGTCATACTTATAAGATTTTTTGTTCTATCAGTGAGAGTGTATATATGTATATAAATCATATAATTTTTCCTTAAAAGATAAAAAAAAGATTTTAATGCTCTTTAAGCACCTATACAAAATAATTCTGTAAACATACACTGACAGTACAGTACATATCAACTGATTCTATGGATTATTGTCATTCTTATACACTGAGAATGAGCTAAATAGCATTAGAGGTCAAACGATTCCTTATCTTATGAGGACCTCTAGTGTTCATCCTTGGTATTAGAGCTTTAATCTGACAAACTTAAATGACACTTTTAATGTTTTTGGGGCCTCTGAGCATGATAACATTTTGAAACTACACGTATATCCTAAGAATTTATTGTTCTTTATATGTAAAAAGTTTTGATGAGTTAGAATAATGCAATTTAAAGATATATGAAAATAACTCTTCATCTTTTTTATTGTTGCTTTCATAAATCACCACATCAACACCGTTCAAGATGTCCCAAAGCCGTTCACAATTTAACATCTTCAGTATCTTGGCATCATGTTGACTAAGTTTGGTGTGAACTGTCTGATTCTGCTATGAGTGATATGAATTTATTCACAGCTATATTTAAAAACACAGGAAACAAATGTTAAAGTTTGACACGTTGCCATGGCAACAGCGTTTGATGTATCAAGGACCCCTTCACAGATTCTCATCGGCCGTGTTTTGATATTATTCTGATGAAGTTTGAAGCAAATTGAGTAAAATTAAGAGGTTGATTTAAAAGCGTTTTGCAAGCAACACACTTCCTGCTGCCAGTTGGTGGCGCTATAACTTTGACTCATAATAGTCACATCTCTGTGATCTGTATCATACGACGAACAAACTGCTAAAGTTTGGTCAAAATCAGATAAAGTGTGTCAAAATTATTAGACATTTCCTGTTTCTCATTTCTCGCCATAATTTGTCGCCCTGCCACGGCCAAACCGTTCGAGATACCAAAAATCCCCTGGCAATTTTGCATTCCCAATATCTGTAGATCATGCTGACCGAGTTTGGTGGCCATCGGTGGAAAGGTCTAGGAGGAGTATTTCAAATTCCACAGCTTGATTTTTCCAAAAATCCATATTTAAATAAAAATAGCTGACTTCCTGTTGGTCATAGCTAATGGGTGTAAATTAGAAAGTTGTCCGGCTTGATGAGTCCAATATATGTACCGAGTTTGGTGACTGTAGGACAAAGTAACCCCCCAACTTTTGTCAAAAGGTGGCGCTATGGAGCGCCTGCTCCACGCCCATTTGTGGGCTTTTATCAGTGTTTAACTGTCATTAATACAGATGTGTGTGTTGAGTTTCATGAAATTCTAAGCATTTTAAGTGGCTCAAAAACACAAAAAAACTAAAGTTAAAGTTTGACACGTTGCCATGGCAACATGATAAAAGTTATGGATAACGCCCTTCACAGATTCTTATCGGTCGTGTTTTGACATTATTGTGATGAAGTTTGAAGCAAATTGAGTAAAATTAAGAGGCTGAGTTTAAAGCGTTTCAAAAACGTCACGCTTTCTGCTGCCAGTTGGTGGCGCTATAACTTTGACTCATAATAGTCACATCTCTGTGATCGGCATCAGACGACGAACAAACTGCTGAAGTTTGGTCAAAATAGACATAGTATGTCAAAGTTATTAGGCACTTCCTGTTTCTCATTTCTCGCCATAAATTTGTCGCCCCGTCACGGTCAAACCGTTCGAAATATCAAAAATCCCCTGGCAATTTTGCATCCCCAATGTCTTGAGATCATGCTGACCGAGTTTGGTGGCCATCGGTGGAAAGGCCTAGTAGGAGTATTTCAAATTCCATTGCATGCACTTTTTAGACATCCCTGAATAGCCGACTTCCTGTTTGGCGAAGCACGGACTATGAGTGTGAAATTTGTTCGGCCCGATGAGGTCTATATGTGTATGAATTTTGGTGACTGTAGGTCAACCGTTGTGCGCTCCAGAGCCCTTCAAAAGTCACAATTTTTAACGCTGTGCCACGCCCCCCCCAGGTGACCCCCCCATGTCAAAGTCGGTCCGGCCCTGATGGCCGCAGGTTCCAATGTGTGTGCAAAGTTTCAAGAGTTTTCGTGTATGTTAAGGTCCCCGAAATCCCCCAAAACATTGAAAAAAAAATAATAATAATAATAATAATAATAATAATAATCCTTAGAAAAACAATAGGGCCTTCGCCCTTTTGGGCTCGGGCCCTAATAATAAACGAAGCAGATCCAATAGGGTCCTCACACCATCGGTGCTCGGGCCCTAATTAAAGCTGCGAGCAGCGATGAACGGGCCCTCGCACCCGGGCTCACCACCGACCGGTGGCTTCAGGAAATCAGCAAACGGTGGGCAGTATGCTTTTAATACAGTAAATATAGAAAAAATATGTCATAAGTAATTTAAATGTGCCAAACTTGCCGCTGCCAGATGGTGGCGCTATGCCTGTAACTAATTATTGGCATGTAGATGTGTTCAGGCCATCACTATTATCAAACATATGAAGTTTGGTGCAGATTGACCTTGGTATGTTTGAGTTAGTGAAAGGTATGATATATCCTGCTGCCAACAGGTGACGCTATGATAATATCTGAATATTAGTCTTTAGGTGTCTTCAGGCCAGGACTCTTACCAAACCTGTGAATTTTGTGGCAGATCAGACATTTTATGGCTAAGTTATAACAACTTCTATGTCTATGCAGAAACATCAAACTTTGTCAGGCCACCACGGACACGCCCTTTAATGAAAACTCAAGATCTTCACAATTTAACATCTCTAATGCCTCAAGATCAGACTGACCAAATATAATGTTGATTTAATTAAATGCAATCAATGCAAGGACTTCAGATAATGCCAACTGTGAACCAATATGCAAAATTTTCCCTATACTCTGATAATGATGATAAGAACATGATTCATGATGATAACAAAATGTTATTATTGCTTGCTTTACGTCCACCACTTCTGCTTAAATGTCATTGTTACCTATCTGTACAAGTTTTGTGTGGATATTGCTTTGCTGGTGACTCCTCCTGTTATAAGACATCACTCTTAAGCGCTACATAACTAAGAATCAATAAGGAAGACGGTGCCCAGTTGGCACATGCATTCACAGTAACCCTCTGCTAGTTTTGATTTTAAGTTTACAGAATTGAAAGGGTTAGACTTTAAAATCAACACACAGACACATACACACAAAATATAAAATGTTGCCATTCAGTTTCATTTGTTAGCATTAACTATATTAGTTAACATGACCAATAAATAAATAGCATTTATTAATGTTAATTAATATTAAGCTTAAAGTATTCATATATAGTTTATGTACTGTGAATTAACATGAACATGAACACAGTTCATGGGGGTGTACAGCAATACACAATAAAGTGCTCTATAAACGCTTCATTCTTTCAAAATATCTTTATAAACAAGTTGAGTATTGAAAAGGGGCGATATATATATATATATATATATATATATATATATATATTATATATATATATATATATATATATATATATATATGTAACTCATCTTAAAATGGTATAATTTTCAGATGTTTTGAACAGATAACAGCAAAGCTTGTTTTGTTGTCCAAGTTTATCTTGAAATTGTTAATTTAAATTTTATATTCAATAAATAACACTATGAAAATAAATGTCTATCAATGAAGATAAATCGCTAATGCTAAAAGTTGCATTTTTCTTAATCATTTGCTAAGTGACTGAATAGGACAAGTTCATGGTATAGTTCAGTAAAAAAATAAAAAAATAAAAAAACAACAACTGCAAAATACAAACAATGAAAGACATAGTGACCCTTTATATTTTCTCAAAATATCAGACTCTCAAAGATCAGACGTATTTATTTCGATTACACTATATATATATATATATATATATATATATATATATATATATATATGTGCATTTCTCAAAGATGGTCTATAGCAAGATAGCATGTTTCACTTTCTACCCCTCTCTCCCTTTCACCCCTCCCCCCTTTAGTCACTCTAACTGTCCTTCTGCAGTGACTGAACACAGTCAGGCAGAGTGAGGTTTCTGAGTTCTTTTTTTAATTTTCTTTAATTCATTGAAGCTTGTATACATTTTTTATTTACAGCACTTGCTCAGAACGATTAGATCTCTGTGTAAAAAAAAAGTTTTAAAGAGTTTGGATGCTGCACTTTAAAGATATAAAAATATTTTTTACTATATCTTTAAAAAATCACCACGTCCACACCGTTCAAGATATCCAAAATCCGCTCGCAATTTAACATCTTCAGAATCTTCTCTTCATGTTAAAAAAGTTTGGTGTGAACAGCTGCTTGTTCTTAGAAGTAGTGTGAATTTGTTTACAGCCTGATTTTTCCAAAAATCCACATTCAAATCAAAATAGCCAGCTTCCTGTTTGTCTTAGCTAATGAGTTTGATTTAGAAAGTTGTCCAAATTGATGAGATTAATATATGTACAGAGTTTGGTGACTGTAGGAAAAACTAACCCCCCAACTTTTGTCAAAAGATGGCGCTATAGAGTGCCTGCTCCACGCCCATTTATGACCTTTTGCCAGTGTCTAACTATCATAAATATTGATGTGTGTTTTGAGTTTCATGAAATTCTAAGCATGTTAACTGCCTCGAAAAGACAGGAATCTAATTTTAAAGTTTGACATGTTGCCATGGCAACAACATTCGATTTATCATCGACCCCTTTACATATTCTTATCGGCCGTGTTTTGACATGATTTTGATGAAGTTTAAAGAAAATCGAGTAAAATTAAGAGGCTGATTTCAAAGCATTTTGAAAATGACACACTTCCTGCTGCCAGTTGGTGGCGCTATAACTTTGACTCATAATAGTCACATTTATGGAATCGGCATCATACAACGAACAAACTGGTGAAGTTTCATCAGAATCAGGCAATGTGGTCAACAGTTATTAGACACTTCCTGTTTCTCATTTCTCGCCATAACTTTGTCGCCTTGCCACGGCCAAACCGTTCGAGATATCAAAAATCTCCTCGCAATTTAGCGTCCCCAATGTCTTGAGATCATGCTGACCGAGTTTGGTGACAATCCCATGGAATTCCTGGGAGGAGTACGTTAAATTCCAGAGCATGCGCTTTTTAAACAGCCCTAAATATCTCACTTCCTGTTGCGTGGAGCCTATGACATAGAGTACAAAAGTTGTTTGGCTCAGTGAGATCTATATGTGTACCGAGTTTCATATCAGTACGTGCAAGTATGTGTGCGCAGTACATCAAGTTTTCAAACTGTGTTCCAGGGGGCGCTGTAGAGGCCCTGAACCACGCCCGGGTCCCAGCCTCTGTGGCGTCCTGATGGCCGCAGATTCCGACGTGTGTGCAAATTTTCAAGAGTTTTTGAGTATGCTAAGGCCCCCAAAAGTGCCCGGAAGGTGTAAAAAAAAAAAAAAAATAAAAAAAATTAAAGCTGCAAGCAGCGATGGTAGGGCCCTCGCACTCGGGCTCACCGCCGATCTGTGGCGAATGGTGGGCACTATGCTATTAACACAGAAAATGTAGGAGGAATATGTCAAAGTCATTGATATGTGCCAATCTTCCTGCTGCCAGCTGGTGGCGCTATGCCTATAACTGAATATTGGCATGCAGATGTGTTCAGGCCAGTGCTTTCATGAAACATATGAAGTTTGGTGAAGCTTGAACATGGCATGCTTGAGTGTAAGTCATGACATATCCTGCTGCCAACAGGTGGCGCTATTACGAAATATTGGCTTTAAGATGTCTTCAGGCCAGGACTATTGGCAAACATGTCAAGTTTGGTGCAAATTGTACATTGCATGCTTAAGTTAGTGTAAAACAAGTAATTTGCTGTTGCCAGCTGGTGGCGCTATGACTATAACTAAATACTGGCATGTAAATGTATTCAGGCCAGGACTCTTATCAAACATATTAAGTTTGGGGCTGATTGGACATTGCATGCCTGAGATACAGTAACTTCCTGTTTCATTGCATTAAGAGTATGCTTTAGCACTTAGCTAAATGTTGCTAACATGCTTCTAGAATGTTGCTACCCTATTTAACACTTGTTGATATTTTTAAAATGTTGCTTGGCATCCACAACAGTATTAAACATGTGACTTCCTGTTGCCAGCAGGTGGCACTATGACTATAACTGAATATGGTCATGGGCTTGTGTTCAGACCAGGACTCTTATCAAACATATTAAGCTTGGGTCAGATTGGACACTGTATGCATGAGTTACACTTATTTTTATTTGTATTAATATCATGCTTTAGCTCTTAGCTAAGTGTTGCTAGCATGTTTAAACATGATTCTAGCATGATGCTAGCCTATTTAAAACTTGCTAAAGCTTTTTAATATGTTGCTAGGAGTCCGTAACACCATTAAACATCACTTCCTGTTGTCAGCAGGTGGCGCTGTGACTATAACTGAATATGGGCATGTATATATCTTCAGGCCAGGAGTCTTATCAAACATGTGAAGTTTGGGGCTGATTGGACATTGCATGCCTGAGTTACAGTAACTTCCTGTTTTATGTCTTTAACAACATGCTTTAGCACTAAGTAAGTGTTGCTAGCATGTTTGAGTACGTTTTGAACTAGTTTAGCACTCAATGGCTTTTTTAGTGTGTTGCTAATAGTGTGTCACAGTGTTAAACATGTCACTTCCTGTTGACAGTAGGTGGCGCTATAACTATAACTGAATATTGGCATGTAGACATCTTCATGTCACGACTGTTATCAAACATGTGAAGTTTGGGGCTGATTGGACATTGCATGCCTGAGTTACAGTAACTTCCTGTTTCATTGCATTAAGAGCATGCTTTAGCACTTAGCTAAATGTTGCTAACATGTTATAGCATGTTTCTAGCATGTTTCTACCCTTTTTAACAGTTGTTGAATTTTTTTTTAAATGTTGCTAGTCATCCACAACAGTATTAAACATATGGCTTCCTGTTACCAGCTGGTGGCGCTATGACTATAACTGAATACAGGCATGGGCGTGTGTTTAGGCCAGGATTCTTATCAAACATGTTAAGTTTGGGGCTGATTGGACATGGTATGCCTGAGTTAGAGTAACTTCCTGTTTTGTTGTATTATTAGCATGCTTTAGCATATTAGCTAAGTGTTGCTAGCATGCTTTATTATTTTTGTAGCATGTTGAATATTAAGTTTGGGTCAGATTCAACAGTATTTACATGAGTTACAGCAATTTCCTTTTGTATTTGTATTAATAGCATGCTTTAGCTCTTAGCTAAGTGTTGCTAGCATGTTTTAGCATGTTTGTAGCATGTTGCTAGGCTATTTACGACTTGTTAACGCTTTTCAATATGTTGCTAAGAGTCCGTAACAGTGTTAAACATGTCATTTCCTGTTGTCAGCAGGTGGCGCAATGACTATAACTGAATATGGGCACTGACGTGTGTTCAGGACCGGACTGTCATCAAACATGTGAAGTTTGAGGCAGATCGGACATCGTATGCCTGAGTTATAGCAACTTCGTTTTTCATGGATAAACATCAAAGTTTGTCAGGCTGCCACGGACACGCCCATCGACGAAAACTCTAAAGCTTCGCAATTTAACATCGCAAAGGCCTTATGATGACACTCAGCAAATTTGAAGATGATCGGATAAAAACTGTAGGAGGAGTTCGTTAAAGTACGAGGCCTGAAAATGGCAAAAACTGCACAAAAATCGTACAGGAAATTCAATATAACGGACTTCCTGTTGGGCTTCGGATGTTGCACCAGGAGACTTTTTTGTAGGTATTGGTGTGTTACATATGTGTACCGAGTTTCGTACATGTACGTGAAACGTAGCTCGAGGCGCACTCTGTTGAAATTTTATAGGTGGCGCTATCGAGCCATTTTGCCACACCCACTTTTGAAAACCATATCAGATGTAAATTTTCGCCAGGTCTGATGCGTGTGCAAAGTTTCGTGAGTTTTCGGGCATGTTTAGGCCCTCAAAAAGACTTTTCATTTTGGAGAAGAAGAAGAAGAATAATAATAAACGGAGCAATTCCAATAGGGTCCTCGCACTGTAGTGCTCGGGCCCTAATTAAAGCTGCGAGCAGCGATGAACGGGCCCTCGCACCCGGGCTCACCGCCGACCGGTGGCTTCAGGAAAACAGCAATCGGTGGGCAGTATGCTTTTAATACAGTAAATATAGAAAAAATATGTCATAAGTCATTTAAATGTGCCAAAATTGCTGCTGCCAGCTGGTGGCGTTATGCCTATAACTGATTATTGACATGTAGATGTGTTCAGGCCAGCACTATTATCAAACATATGAAGTTTGGTGCAGATTGACCTTGGTGTGTTTGAGTTAGTGAAATATATGAGATATCCTGCTGCCAACAGGTGGCGCTATGATAATATCTGAATATTGGTCTTTAGGTGTCTTCAGGCCAGGACTCTTACCAAACCTGTGAATTTTGTGGCAGATCAGACATTTTCAGGCTAAGTTAAAACCACTTCTATGTCTATGCAGAAACATCAAACTTTGTCAGGCCACCACGGACATGCCCTTTAATGAAAACTCAAGATCTTCACAATTTAACATCTCTAAGGCCTCAAGATCAGACTGACCAAATATAATGTTGATTTAATTAAATGCAATCAATGCAAGGACTTCAGATAGATGCCAACTGTGAACCAGTATGCTACAAATAAGAACATGTATTTCATGATGATAGCAAAATGTTATTATTGCTTCCTTTATATCCACCACTTCTGCTTAAATGTCATTGTTACCTATCTGTACAATTTTTGTATAATATATTTTTGTATAAAATCAATTGTTGTCATAACTAAGAATCAATAAGGAAGACGGTGCCCAGTTGGCACATGCATTCACAGTAACCATCTGCTAGTTTGGATTTTAAGTTTACAGAATTGAAAGGGTTACACTTTAAAATCAACACACAGACACATACACACAAAATATAAAATGTTGCCATCCAGTTTCATTTGTTAAAATTAACTATATCAGTTAACATGACCAATAAATAAATAGCATTTATTAATGTTAATTAATATTAAGCTAAAAAAAGTATTCATATAAAGTTTATGTACTGTGAATTAACATGAACATGAACACAGTTCATGTGGGTGTACAGCAATACACAATAAAGTGCTCTATAAACGCTTCATTCTTTCAAAATATCTTTAAAAATCAAGTTGAGTATTTTAACGGGGTGATACATATATATAACTGATCTTAAAATTATGGTTTTCAGATGTTTTGAAGAGATAACAGTAACGTTTGTTTTGTTGTCAAAGTTTGTCTTAATTTTTTATTATTATGATTTTATATTCAATAAATAACACTATGTAAATATTGTCTATCAATGAAGATAAATTGATCATGCTAAAAAGTTGTATTTTTTAAAATCTTTTGCTATGTGACTGAATAGGACAAGTTCATGGTACAGTTAAGTAAAAAATAAATAAAAAACAACAACTGCAAAAAATGAACAATGAAAGACTTAGTGACCCTTTATATTTTCTCAAAATATCAGACTCTCAAAGATCAGACATATTTATGTAATTACACTACATACAGTATGTGCATTTTGTTCAAAGATGGTCTGTAGGATGGCTCTCTACTCTGTCACCCTCTCTGCCTCTCACCCCTCCCCCCTGCAATAATGAGCTTCTCTGTGCCTGACTGAACGCACACACATACTGTAGAGACATTCACCAGAGTGACAGCAGGTTTATGAGTTCTTTTTTTAATTTTCTTTAATTCATAGAAGCTTGTATACATTTTTTATTTCCAGCACTTGCTCAGAATGATTAGATCTCTGTGTGAAAAAAGTTTTAAAGAGTTTGGATGCTGCAATTTAAAGATATAAAAATATTTTTTACTATATCTTTAAAAAATCACCACGTCCACACCGTTCAAGATATCCAAAATCCGGTCGCAATTTAACATCTTCAGAATATTCTCTTCATGTTAAAAAAGTTTGGTGTGAACAGCTGGTTGTTCTTAGAAGTAGTGTGCATTTGTTTACAGCCTGATTTTTCCAAAAATCCACATTCAAATCAAAATAGCCGGCTTCCTGTTGGTCTCAGCTAATGAGTTTGATTTAGAAATTTGTCCAAATTGATGAGATTAATATATGTACAGAGTTTAGTGACTGTAGGAAAAACTAACCCCCCAACTTTTGTCAAAAGATGGCGCTATAGAGTGCCTGCTCCACGCCCATTTATGACCTTTTGCCAGTGTCTAACTATCATAAATATTGATGTGTGTGTTGAGTTTCATGAAATTCTAAGCATGTTAACTGCCTCGAAAAGACAGGAATCTAATTTTAAAGTTTGACATGTTGCCATGGCAACAGCATTCGATTTATCATCGACCCCTTTACATATTCTTATCGGCCGTGTTTTGACATGATTTTGATGAAGTTTAAAGAAAATCGAGTAAAATTAAGAGGCTGATATCAAAGCATTTTGAAAATGACACACTTCCTGCTGCCAGTTGGTGGCGCTATAACTTTGACTCATAATAGTCGCATTTATGGAATCGGCATCATACAACGAACAAACTGGTGAAGTTTCATCAGAATCAGGCAATGTGGTCAACAGTTATTAGACACTTCCTGTTTCTCATTTCTCGCCATAACTTTGTCGCCTTGCCACGGCCAAACCGTTCGAGATATCAAAAATCTCCTCGCAATTTAGCGTCCCCAATGTCTTGAGATCATGCTGACCGAGTTTGGTGACAATCCCATGGAATTCCTGGGAGGAGTACGTTAAATTCCAGAGCATGCGCTTTTTAAACAGCCCTAAATATCTCACTTCCTGTTGCGTGGAGCCCATGACATAGAGTACAAAAGTTGTTTGGCTCAGTGAGATCTATATGTGTACCGAGTTTCATATCAATACATGCAAGTATGTGTGCGCAGTACATCAAGTTTTCAAACTGTGTTCCAGGGGGCGCTGTAGAGGCCCTGAACCACGCCCGGGTCCCAGCCTCTTTGGCGTCCTGATGGCCGCAGATTCCGACGTGTGTGCAAATTTTCAAGAGTTTTTGAGTATGTTAAGGCCCCCAAAAGTGCCCGGAAGGTTGAAAAAAAAAAAAAAAAAAAAAAAAAAAAAAAAAAAAAAATAATAACCCTTAGAAGAACAATAGGGCCTTCGCCCTTTTGGGCTCGGGCCCTAATAAGAACCCTTAGAAGAACAATAGGGCCTTCGCCCTTTTGGGCTCGGGCCCTAATAAACGGAGCAATTCCAATAGGGTCCTCGCACTGTAGTGCTCGGGCCCTAATAATAAACGGAGCAGATTCAATAGGGTCCTCACACCATCGGTGCTCGGGCCCTAATTAAAGCTGCGAGCAGCGATGAACGGGCCCTCGCACCCGGGCTCACCGCCGACCGGTGGCTTCAGGAAATCAGCAAACGGTGGGCAGTATGCTTTTAATACAGTAAATGTAGGAGAAATATGTCAAAGTCACTTTAATGTGCCAAACTTGCCGCTGCCAGCTGGTGGCACTATGCCTATAACTGATTATTGGCATGTAGATGTGTTCAGGCCAGCACTATTATCAAACATATGAAGTTTGGTGCAGATTGACCTTGGTATGTTTGAGTTAGTGAAATATATGAGATATCCTGCTGCCAACAGGTGGCGCTATGATAATATCTGAATATTGGTCTTTAGGTGTCTTCAGGCCAGGACTCTTACCAAACCTGTGAATTTTGTTGCAGATCAGACATTTTCAGGCTAAGTTATAACCACTTCTATGTCTATGCAGAAACATCAAACTTTGTCAGGCCACCACGGACATGCCCTTTAATGAAAACTCAAGATCTTCACAATTTAACATCTCTAAGGCTTCAAGATCAGACTGACCAAATATAATGTTGATTTAACTAAATGCAATCAATGCAAGGACTTCAGATAAATGCCAACTGTGAACCAGTATGCTACAAATGATGATAAGAACATGATTCATGATGATAGCAAAATGTTATTATTGCTTCCTTTACATCCACCACTTCTGCTTAAATGTCATTGTTACCTATCTGTACAATTTTTGTGTGGATATTGCTTTGCTGGTGACTCCTGTTATAAGACATCACTCTTAAGTGCTACATAACTAAGAATCAATAAGGAAGACGGTGCCCAGTTGGCACATGCATTCACAGTAACCCTCTGCTAGTTTGGATTTTAAGTTTACAGAATTGAAAGGGTTACACTTTAAAATCAACACACAGACACATACACACAAAATATAAAATGTTGCCATCCAGTTTCATTTGTTAAAATTAACTATATTAGTTAACATGACCAATAAATAAATAGCATTTATTAATGTTAATTAATATTAAGCTAAAAAAAGTATTCATATAAAGTTTATGTACTGTGAATTAACATGAACATGAACACAGTTCATGTGGGTGTACAGCAATACACAATAAAATGCTCTATAAACTCTTCATTCTTTCAAAATATCTTTAAAAATCAAGTTGAGTATTTTAACGGGGTGATATATATTTATAACTGATCTTAAAATTATGGTTTTCAGATGTTTTGAAGAAATTAACAGTAACGTTTGTTTTGTTGTCAAAGTTTGTCATAATTTTTTATTATTATTATTTTATATTCAATAAATAACACTATGTAAATATTGTCTATCAATGAAGATAAATTGATCATGCTAAAAAGTTGTATTTTTTTTAATCTTTTGCTATGTGACTGAATAGGACAAGTTCATGGTACAGTTAAGTAAAAAATAAATAAAATACAACAACTGCAAAATACGAACAATGAAAGACTAAGTGACCCTTTATATTTTCTCAAAATATCAGACTCTCAAAGATCAGACATATTTATGTAATTACAATACATATGTGCATTTTTTGTTCAAAGATGGTCTGTAGGATGGCTCTCTACTCTGTCACCCTCTCTGCCTCTCACCCCTCCCCCCTGCAATAATGAGCTTCTCTGTGCCTGACTGAACGCACACACATACTGTAGAGACATTCACCAGAGTGACAGCAGGTTTCTGAGTTATTTTTTTAATTTTCTTTAATTCATTGAAGCTTGTATAAAATTAATATTTCCAGCACTTGCTCAGAATGATTAGATCTCTGTGTGAAAAAAGTTTTAAAGAGTTTGGATGCTGCACTTTAAAGATATAAAAAATTAGGGTTATGTTTTTTACTATATCTTTAAAAAATCACCACGTCAACACCGTTCGAGATATCCAAAATCCGCTCGCAATTTAACATCTTCAGAATCTTCTCTTCATGTTAAAAAAGTTTGGTGTGAACAGCTGGTTCTTCTTAGGAGTAGTGTGAATTTGTTTACTACCTGATTTTTCAAAAAATCCACCTTCAAATCAAAATAGCCGGCTTTCTGTTGGTCTTAGCTAATGAGTTTGATTTAGAAAGTTGTCCAGATTGATGAGAACAATATATGTACAGAGTTTGGTGACTGTAGGAAAAACTAACCCCCCAACTTTTGTCAAAAGATGGCGCTATAGAGTGCCTGCTCCACGCCCATTTATGACCTTTTGCCAGTGTCTAACTATCATTAATATTGATGTGTGTGTTGAGTTTCATGAAATTCTAAGCATGTTATCTGCCTCGAAAAGACAGGAATGTAATTTTAAAGTTTGTCACGTTGCCATGGCAACAGCATTTGATTTATCATCGACCCCTTTACATATTCTTATCGGCCGTGTTTTGACATGATTTTGATGAAGTTTAAAGAAAATTGAGTAAAATTAAGAGGCTGATTTCAAAGCATTTTGAAAATGACACGTTTCCTGCTGCCAGTTGGTGGCGCTATAACTTTGACTCATAATAGTCACATTTATGGAATCGGCATCATACAAGGAACAAACTGGTGAAGTTTCATCAGAATCAGGCAATGTGTGCAACAGTTATTAGACACTTCCTGTTTCTCATTTCTCGCCATAACTTTGTCGCCTTGCCACGGCCAAACCGTTCGAGATATCAAAAATCTCCTCGCAATTTAGCGTCCCCAATGTCTTGAGATCATGCTGACCGAGTTTGGTGACAATCCCATGGAATTCCTGGGAGGAGTACGTTAAATTCCAGAGCATGCGCTTTTTAAACAGCCCTAAATATCTCACTTCCTGTTGCGTGGAGCCCATGACATAGAGTACAAAAGTTGTTCAGCTCGATGAGTTCTATATGTGTACCAAGTTTCATATGAGTACGTGCAAGTATGTGTGCGCAGTACATCAAGTTTTCAAACTGTGTTCCAGGGGGCGCTGTAGATGCCCTGAACCACGCCCGGGTCCCAGCCTCTGTGGCGTCCGGACGACGGCAGATTCCAACGTGTGTGCAAATTTTCAAGAGTTTTTGAGTATGTTAAGGCCCCCAAAAGTGCCCCAACGGTTGAAAAAAAAAAAAAAAAAAAAAAAAATAAGAATCCTTAGAAGAACAATAGGGCCTTCGCCCTTTTGGGCTCGGGCCCTAATTAAAACTGCAAGCAGCGTTGACCGGGCCCTCGCCGTCTGGCAGTCGCCATCCCGATAGCATCAGGAAAACGGTGCCCAGTTGGCACATGCATTCACAATAACCCTTTGGACTAACCCTAACTGTCTCTCCTCCTGTCTGACTCTTTCTCTTACCACCCATCCCACCTCCTTACACTCAGCCACTTACCACACAAACACACACATAGAGTGCAGAGCAGAGTGAGATCAGATTTGTTTTTTAATTTTCTTTCATTCGTGCAGTTTTGTATAATTATGAAATGAACTGTGTTTAATCAGAATGAATAGTTATTTGTATGAAAAAAGTTTCAAAGAGTTAGGATGCTGCACTTTAAATATATAATAAATCATTGAAAATTGAAAATGGAAAATGAAATTCTAGGCACGCTATCTGCCTCAAAAACAAATATTTTTATTTATTTGCCATGGCAACAGCATTTGATTACAGACTCTCATCGGCCGTGTTTTTACATCATTCTGATGAAGTTTGAAGAAAATCGAGTACAAAAATATTGTTCGTTGTTCGTTCGTGAGTTAGTTCATTAACCAATGATAACAAAAGAGACCCTATTTTAAATAGTTACCATGTTTTATGATCTACATCCATTTTTTAATATTATTTTAATGATCTATAAGCATCTGTGAAATAATTATAAACAAATATATTAAAAATAAATACATATTAACTTAGTTGATGTATTTGTTTCTCATTCTAATTAAGTGAACTGAGCAGTATAGTGTCATACTTATAAGATTTTTTATTCTATCAGTGAGATTGTATATATGTATATAAATCATATAATTTTTCCTTAAAAGATTAAAAAAAGATTTTAATGCTCTTTAAGCACCTATACAAAATAATTATGTAAAAGTACACTGACAGTACAGTCTATATCAACTGATTCTATGGATTATTTTCATTCTTATACACTGAGAATGAGCTAAATAGCATTAGAGGTCAAACGATTCCTTATCTTATGAGGACCTCTAGTGTTCATCCCTGGTATTAGAGTTTTAATCTGACAAATTTATGTGACACTTTTAATGTTTTTGGGGCCTCTGAGCATGATAACATTTTGAAACTACACGTATTTCCTAAGAATTTCTTGTTCTTTATATGTAAAAAGTTTTGATGAGTTAGAATAATGCAATTTAAAGATATATGAAAATAACTCTTCGTCTTTTTTATTGTTACTTTCATAAATCACCACATCAACACCGTTCAAGATGTCCCAAAGCCGTTCACAATTTAACATCTTCAGTATCTTGGCATCATGTTGACAAAGTTTGCTGTGAACTGTCTGATTCTGCTATGAGTGATATGAATTTATTCACAGCTATATTTAAAAACACAGGAAACAAATGTTAAAGTTTGACATGTTGCCGTGGCAACAGCATTTGATGTATCAAGGACCCCTTCACAGATTCTCATCGGCCGTGTTTTGATATTATTCTGATGAAGTTTGAAGCAAATTGAGTAAAATTAAGAGGTTGATTTAAAAGCGTTTTGCAAGCAACACACTTCCTGCTGCCAGTTGGTGGCGCTATAACTTTGACTCATAATAGTCACATCTCTGTGATCGGTATCATACGACGAACAAACTGCTTAAGTTTGGTCAAAATCAGATAAAGTGTGTCAAAATTATTAGACATTTCCTGTTTCTCATTTCTCGCCATAATTTGTCGCCCTGCCACGGCCAAACCGTTCGAGATAGCAAAAATCCCCTGGCAATTTTGCATTCCCAATATCTTGAGATCATGCTGACAGAGTTTGGTAGCCATCGGTGGAAAGGTCTAGGAGGAGTATTTCAAATTCCACAGCTTGATTTTTCCAAAAATCCATATTTAAATAAAAATAGCTGACTTCCTGTTGGTCGTAGCTAATGGGTGTAAATTAGAAAGTTGTCCGGCTTGATGAGTCCAATATATGTACCGAGTCTGGTGACTGTAGGACAAAGTAACCCCCCAACTTTTGTCAAAAGGTGGCGCTATGGAGCGCCTGCTCCACGCCCATTTATGGGCTTTTATCAGTGTTTAACTGTCATTAATACAGATGTGTGTGTTGAGTTTCATGAAATTCTAAGCATTTTAAGTGTCTCAAAAACACAAAAAACTAAAGTTAAAGTTTGACACGTTGCCATGGCAACATGATAAAAGTTATGGATAACGCCCTTCACAGATTCTTATCGGTCGTGTTTTGACATTATTGTGATGAAGTTTGAAGCAAATTGAGTAAAATTAAGAGGCTGAGTTTAAAGCGTTTCAAAAACGTTACGCTTTCTGCTGCCAGTTGGTGGCGCTATAACTTTGACTCATAATAGTCACATCTCTGTGATCGGCATCAGACGACGAACAAACTGCTTAAGTTTGGTCAAAATCAGACAAAGTATGCCAAAGTTATTAGGCACTTCCTGTTTCTCATTTCTCGCCATAAATTTGTCGCCCCGTCACGGTCAAACCGTTCAAGATATCAAAAATCCCCTGGCAATTTTGCATCCCCAATGTCTTGAGATCATGCTGACCGAGTTTGGTGGCCATCGGTGGAAAGGCCTAGTAGGAGTATTTCAAATTCCATTGCATGCACTTTTTAGACATCCCTGAATAGCCGACTTCCTGTTTGGCGAAGCACTTACTATGAGTGTGAAATTTGTTCGGCCCGATGAGGTCTATATGTGTATGAATTTTGGTGACTGTAGGTCAACCGTTGTGCACTCCAGAGCCCTTCAAAAGTCGCAATTTTTAACGCTGTGCCATGCCCCCCCCAGGTGACCCCCCCATGTCAAAGTCTGTCCGGCCCTGATGGCCGCAGGTTCCAATGTGTGTGCAAAGTTTCAAGAGTTTTCGTGTATGTTAAGGTCCCCGAAATCCCCCAAAACATTGAAAAAAAAATAATAATAATAATAATTAAAGCTGCAAGCAGCGATGACCGGGCCCTCGCCGACTGTGCAGTCGCCATCCCAATAGCATCAGGAAAACGGTGCCCGGTTGGCACATGCATTCACAGTAACCCTTTGGAGTAACCCTTACTGTCTCTCCTCCTCTCTGACTCTTTCTCTTACCACCCATCCCCCCTCCTTACACTCAGCCACTTACCACACAAACACACACATAGAGTGCAGAGCAGAGTGAGATCAGATATGTTTTTTTATTTTCTTTCATTCGTGGAGTTTTGTATAAGTATGAAATTAACTGTGTTTGATCAGAATGAATAGTTATTTGTATGAAAAAAGTTTCAAAGAGTTAGGATGCTGCACTTTAAATATATAATAAATCATTGAAAATTGAAAATGGAAAATGAAATTCTAAGCACGCTATCTGCCTCAAAAACACAGGAAACAAATATTTGAATGTATTTTTATTTTTTTTATTTTCCATGGCAACAGTATTTAATGCATAAGGGACGCCTTTACAGACTCTCATCGGCCATGTTCTTACATTATTCTGATGAAGTTTGAAGAAAATCGAGTACAAATAAATTGTTCGTTGTTCGTTCGTGTTTGTTAGTTCATTAACCATTGTTAAAAGAGACCCTATTTTAAATAGTAACCATGTTTTATGATCTACAACCATTTTTAAATATTATTTTAATGATCTATAAGCATCTGTAAAATAATTATAAACAAATATATTAAAAATAAATACATATTAACTTAGTTGATTTTTTTGGCCTTTATGTATTTGTTTCTCATTCTAATTAAGTGACCTGAGCAGTATAGTGTCATACTTATAAGATTTTTTGTTCTATCAGTGAGAGTGTACATATGTATATAAATCATATAATTTTTCCTTAAAAGATAAAAAAAAGATTTTAATGCTCTTTAAGCACCTATACAAAATAATTATGTAAAAGTACACTCACAGTACAGTACATATCAACTGATTCTATGGATTATTGTCATTCTTATACACTGAGAATGAGCTAAATAGCATTAGAGGCAAACGATTCCTTATCTTATGAGGACCTCTAGTGTTCATTCCTGGTATAAGAGCCTTAAAATGACAAACATATATTACACTTTTATAATGTTTTTGGGGCCTCTGAGCATGATAACATTTTGAAACTACTCAGATTCCCTAAGAATGTCTTGTTCTTTATAAGTTAAAGTTTTGATGAGTTAGAATAATGCAATTTAAAGATATATGAAGATTACTCTTAATCTTTTTTACTGTTACTTTCATAAATCACCACATCAACACCATTCAAGATATCCCAAAGCCGTTCACAATTTAGCATCTTCAGTATCTTGGCATCATGTTGACAAAGTTTGGTGTGAGATGTCTGATTCTGCTATGAGTGATATGAATTTATTCACAGCTATATTTAAAAACACAGGAAACAAATGTAAAAGTTTGACACGTTGCCATGGCAACAGCGTTTGATGTATCAAGGACCCCTTCACAGATTCTCATCGGCCGTGTTTTGATATTATTCTGATGAAATTTGAAGCAAATTGAGTAAAATTAAGAGGTTGATTTAAAAGCGTTTTGCAAGCAACACACTTCCTGCTGCCAGTTGGTGGCGCTATAACTTTGACTCATAATAGTCACATCTCTGTGATCGGTATCATACGACGAACAAACTGCTAAAGTTTGGTCAAAATCAGATAAAGTGTGTCAAAATTATTAGACACTTCCTGTTTCTCATTTCTCGCCATAATTTGTCGCCCTGCCACAGCCAAACCGTTCGAGATACCAAAAATCCCCTGGCAATTTTGCATTCCCAATATCTGGAGATCATGCTGACCGAGTTTGATAGCCATCGGTGGAAAGGTCTAGGAGTAGTATTTCAAATTCCACAGCTTGATTTTTCCAAAAATCCATATTTAACTAAAAATAGCTGACTTCCTGTTGGTCGTAGCTAATGGGTTTAAATTAGAAAGTTGTCCGTCTTGATGAGTCCAATATATGTACCGAGTTTGGTGACTGTAGGACAAAGTAACCCCCCAACTTTTGTCATAAGGTGGCGCTATGGAGCGCCTGCTCCACGCCCATTTATGGGCTTTTATCAGTGTTTAACTGTCATTAATACAGATGTGTGTGTTGAGTTTCATGAAATTCTAAGCATTTTAAGTGGCTCAAAAACACAAAAAACTAAAGTTAAAGTTTGACACGTTGCCATGGCAACATGATAAAAGTTATGGATAACGCCCTTCACAGATTCTTATCGGTCGTGTTTTGACATTATTGTGATGAAGTTTGAAGCAAATTGAGTAAAATTAAGAGGCTGAGTTTAAAGCGTTTCAAAAACGTCACGCTTTCTGCTGCCAGTTGGTGGCGCTATAACTTTGACTCATAATAGTCACATCTCTGTGATCGGCATCAGACGACGAACAAACTGCTGAAGTTTGGTCAAAATCAGACAAAGTATGCCAAAGTTATTAGGCACTTCCTGTTTCTCATTTCTCACCATAAATTTGTCGCCCCGTCACGGTCAAACCGTTCGAGATATCAAAAATCCCCTGGCAATTTTGCATTCCCAATGTCTTGAGATCATGCTGACCGAGTTTGGTGGCCATCGGTGGAAAGGCCTAGTAGGAGTATTTCAAATTCCATTGCATGCACTTTTTAGACATCCCTGAACAGCCGACTTCCTGTTTGGCGAAGCACGGACTATGAGTGTGAAATTTGTTCGGCCCGATGAGGTCTATATGTGTATGAATTTTGGTGACTGTAGGTCAACCGTTGTGCGCTCCAGAGCCCTTTAAAAGTCGCAATTTTTAACGCTGTGCCACGCCCCCCCCAGGTGACCCCCCATGTCAAAGTCTGTCCGGCCCTGATGGCCGCAGGTTCCAATGTGTGTGCAAAGTTTCAAGAGTTTTCGTGTATGTTAAGGTCCCCGAAATCCCCCAAAACATTGAAAAAAAAAAAAAATAATTAAAGCTGCAAGCAGCGATGAACGGGCCCTCGCACACGGGCTCACCGCCGACTGGTGGCTTTAGGAAAACAGCAAACGGTGGGCAGTATGCTTTTAATACATTAAATGTAGGAAAAATAGATCAAAGTCACTTAAATGTGCCAAACTTCCTGCTGCCAGCTTGTGGCGCTATGCCTATAACTGATTATTGGCATGTAGATGTGTTCAGGCCAGCACTTTCATCAAACATATGAAGTTTGGTGCAGATTGACCTTGGTATGTTTGAGTTAGTGAAAGATATTATATATATTGCTGCCAACAGGTGGCGCTATGATAATATCTGAATATTGGCCTTTAGGTGTCTTCAGGTCAGGACTCTTACTAAACCTGTGAAGTTTGAGGCAGATCGGACATTTTATGGCTGAGTTATAACAACTTCTATGTCCATGGCGAAACATCAAACTTTGTGACGCCGCCACGGACACGCCCTTTAACGAAAACTCAAGATCTTCACAATTTAACATCTCTAAGGCCTCTAGATCAGACTGACCAAATTTAATGTTGATATCATTAAATCTGTAGGAGGAGTTTGCTACAAGTCATTTCCTGTTACCAACAGGTGGCGCTGTGATTATAACAGAATATTGGCTTTCAGATGTTTTCAGGCCAGGACTTTAATCGAACATGTGAAGTTTGAGGCAAATCGGACATTTTATGGCTGAGTTATAACAAGTTTTATATCCATGGCGAGACCTCGAAATTTGTCAGGCCGCCACGGACACTCCCTTCAACGAAAACTCAAGATCTTCACAATTTAACATCACTAAAGCCTTTATATTAGACTGACCGATTTTGGTGTTGATCTGTATAAATTTCTAGGAGGAGTTTGTTGCAGAGTACAGCATGACACTTCCTGTTGCCAGCAGGTGGCGCTATGAGTATAACTGAATATGGACATGTAGATGTCATCAGGTCAGGAGTGTTATCACACATGTGAAGTTTGGGGCAGATCGGACATTTCATGCCTGAGTTATAGCAACTTCCTTTTTTATGGCGAAACATCGAAATTTGCCAGGCCGCCACGGACACGCCCTCCGATGAAAACTCTAGATCTTCGCAATTTAACTTCACAAAGGGCTTTAGATTAGACTCACCAAATTTGGCTTTGATCCGAATAAATCTCTAGGAGGAGTTCGTTCAAGTACGACGCCTGAAAATGGCAAAAATGACACAAATTTTGTTGAGAATATTAATATTAACCGACTTCCTGTTGGGTTCCGGATTTTGCTCCAAGAGGCTTTTTTGTAGGTATTGGTGTGTTACATGTGTGTTCCGATTTCCGTGCATGTACGTGAATCACAGCTGAAAGCGCACACCGCTGAACGTCTAAAGGTGGCGCTGTCGAGCCATTTTGCCACACCCACTTCTGAACCCCATATCAGACGTAAATTTTCGCCAAGTTTGATGTGTGTGCAAAGTTTTGTGAGTTTTCGGGAATGTTTAGGTCCTCTAAAATGCGATTCATTTTGGAGAAGAATAATAATAATTAAAGCTGCAAGCAGCGATGGTAGGGCCCTCGCACTCGGGCTCACCGCCGATCGGTGGCGAATGGTGGGCACTATGCTATTAACACAGAAAATGTAGGAGGAATATGTCAAAGTCATTGATATGTGTCAATCTTCCTTCTGCCAGCTGGTGGCGCTATGCCTATAACTGAATATTGGCATGCAGATGTGTTCAGGCCAGTGCTTTTATCAAACATATGAAGTTTGGTGAAGCTTGAACATGGCATGCTTGAGTGTAAGTCATGACATATCCTGCTGCCAACAGGTGGCGCTATTACAAAATATTGGCTTTTAGATGTCTTCAGGCCAGGACTATTGGCAAACATGTCAAGTTAGGTGCAAATTGTACATTGCATGCTTAAGTTAGTGTAAAACAAGTAATTTGCTTTTTCCAGCTGGTGGCGCTATGACTATAACTAAATATTGGCATGTAAATGTATTCAGGCCAAGACTCTTATCAAACATATTAAGTTTGGGGCTGATTGGACATTGCATGCCTGAGTTACAGTAACTTCCTGTTTCATTGCATTAAGAGTATGCTTTAGCACTTAGCTAAATGTTGCTAACATGTTTCTAGCATGTTGCTACCCTATTTAACACTTGTTGATATTTTTAAAATGTTGCTGGGCATCCACAACAGTATTAAACATGTGACTTCCTGTTGCCAGCAGGTGGCACTATGACTATAACTGAATATGGGCATGGGCTTGTGTTCAGACCAGGACTCTTATCAAACATATTAAGCTTGGGTCAGATTGGACATTGTATGCATGAGTTACACTTATTTTTCTTTGTATTAATATCATGCTTTAGCTCTCAGCTAAGTGTTGCTAGCATGTTTTAACAAGATTCTAGCATGATGCTAGCCTATTTAAAACTTGCTGACGCTTTTTATTATGTTGCTAGGAGTCCGTAACACCATTAAACGTCACTTCCTGTTGTCAGCAGGTGGCGCTGTGACTATAACTGAATATGGGCATGTATATATCTTCAGGCCAGGACTCTTATCAAACGTGAAGTTTGGGGCTGATTGGACATTGCATGTCTGAGTTACAGTAACTTCCTGTTTTATGTCTTTAACAACATGCTTTAGCACTAAGTAAGTGTTGCTAGCATGTTTGAGTACGTTTTAAACTAGTTTAGCACTCAATGGCTTTTTTAGTGTGTTGCTAATAGTGTGTCACAGTGTTAAACATGTCACTTCCTGTTGACAGTAGGTGGCGCTATAACTATAACTGAATATTGGCATGTAGATATCTTCAGGCCAGGACTGTTATCAAACATGTGAAGTTTGGGGCTGATTGGACATTGCATGCCTGAGTTACAGTAACTTCCTGTTTCATTGCATTAAGAGTATGCTTTAGCACTTAGCTAAATGTTGCTAACATGTTATAGCATGTTTCTAGCATGTTGCTACCCTGTTTAACAGTTGTTGAATTTTTTTAAAATGTTGCTAGGCATCCACAACAGTATTAAACATGTGGCTTCCTGTTACCAGCTGGTGGCGCTATGACTATAACTGAATACGGGCATGGGAGTGTGTTTAGGCCAGGATTCTTATCAAACATGTTAAGTTTGGGGCTGATTGGACATTGTATGCCTGAGTTAGAGTAACTTCCTGTTTCATTGTATTATTAGCATGCTTTAGCATATTAGCTAAGTGTTGCTAGCATGCTTTATTATTTTTGTAGCATGTTGAATATTAAGTTTGGGTCAGATTCAACATTATATACATGAGTTACAGCAATTTCCTTTTGTATTTGTATTAATAGCATGCTTTAGCTCTTAGCTAAGTGTTGCTAGCATGTTTTAGCATGTTTGTAGCATGTTGCTAGCCTATTTAAGACTTGTTAACGCTTTTCAATATGTTTCTAGGAGTCCGTAACAGTGTTAAACATGTCATTTCCTGTTGTCAGCAGGTGGCGCTATGACTATAACTGAATATGGGCACTGACGTGTGTTCAGGACCGGACTGTCATCAAACATGTGAAGTTTGAGGCAGATCGGACATCGTATGCCTGAGTTATAGCAACTTCCTTTTTCATGGCGAAACATCAAAGTTTGTCCGGCCGCCACGGACACGCCCTTCGACGAAAACTCTAAAGCTTCGCAATTTAACATCGCAAAGGCCTTATGATGACACTCAGCAAATTTGAAGATGATCGGATAAAAACTGTAGGAGGAGTTCGTTAAAGTATGAGGCCTGAAAATGGCAAAAACTGCACAAAAATCGTACAGGAAATTCAATATAACGGACTTCCTGTTGAGTTTCGGATGTTGCACCAGGAGACTTTCTTGTAGGTATTGGTGTGTTACATATGTGTACCGAGTTTCGTACATGTACGTGAAACGTAGCTCGAGGGGCACTCCGTTGAAATTTTATAGGTGGCGCTATCGAGCCATTTTGCCACACCCACTTTTGAAAACCATATCAGATGTAAATTTTCGCCAGGTCTGATGCGTGTGCAAAGTTTCGTGAGTTTTCGGGCATGTTTAGGCCCTCAAAAAGACTTTTCATTTTGGAGAAGAAGAAGAAGAAGAAGAATAATTAAAGCTGCGAGCAGCGATGAACGGGCCCTCGCACCCGGGCTCACCGCCGACCGGTGGCTTCAGGAAAACAGCAAACGGTGGGCAGTATGCTTTTAATACAGTAAATGTAGGAGAAATATGTCAAAGTCACTTAAATGTGCCAAACTTGCCGCTGCCAGCTGGTGGCGCTATGCCTATAACTGATTATTGGCATGTAGATGTGTTCAGGCCAGCACTATTATCAAACATATGAAGTTTGGTGCAGATTGACCTTGGTATGTTTGAGTTAGTGAAATATATGAGATATCCTGCTGCCAACAGGTGGCGCTATGATAATATCTGAATATTGGTCTTTAGGTGTCTTCAGGCCAGGACTCTTACCAAACCTGTGAATTTTGTGGCAGATCAGACATTTTCAGGCTAAGTTATAACCACTTCTATGTCTATGCAGAAACATCAAACTTTGTCAGGCCACCACGGACATGCCCTTTAATGAAAACTCAAGATCTTCACAATTTAACATCTCTAAGGCTTCAAGATCAGACTGACCAAATATAATGTTGATTTAATTAAATGCAATCAATGCAAGGACTTCAGATAAATGCCAACTGTGAACCAGTATGCTACAAATGATGATAAGAACATGATTCATGATGATAGCAAAATGTTATTATTGCTTCCTTTACATCCACCACTTCTGCTTAAATGTCATTGTTACCTATCTGTACAATTTTTGTGTGGATATTGCTTTGCTGGTGACTCCTGTTATAAGACATCACTCTTAAGCGCTACATAACTAAGAATCAATAAGGAAGACGGTGCCCAGTTGGCACATGCATTCACAGTAATCCTCTGCTAGTTTGGATTTTAAGTTTACAGAATTGAAAGGGTTACACTTTAAAATCAACACACAGACACATACACACAAAATATAAAATGTTGCCATCCAGTTTCATTTGTTAGCATTAACTATATTAGTTAACATGACCAATAAATAAATAGCATTTATTAATGTTAATTAATATTAAGCTAAAAAAAGTATTCATATAAAGTTTATGTACTGTGAATTAACATGAACATGAACACAGTTCATGTGGGTGTACAGCAATACACAATAAAGTGCTCTATAAACTCTTCATTCTTTCAAAATATCTTTAAAAATCAAGTTGAGTATTTTAACGGGGTGATATATATATATTTATAACTGATCTTAAAATTATGGTTTTCAGATGTTTTGAAGAGATAACAGTAACGTTTGTTTTGTTGTCAAAGTTTGTCATAATTTTTTATTATTATTATTTTATATTCAATAAATAACACTATGTAAATATTGTCTATCAATGAAGATAAATTGATCATGCTAAAAGTTGTATTTTTTTAAATCTTTTGCTATGTGACTGAATAGGACAAGTTCATGGTACAGTTAAGTAAAAAATAAATAAAAAACAACAACTGCAAAATACGAACAATGAAAGACTAAGTGACCCTTTATATTTTCTCAAAATATCAGACTCTCAAAGATCAGACATATTTATGTAATTAAAATACATATGTGCATTTTTTGTTCAAAGATGGTCTGTAGAATGGCTCTCTACTCTGTCACCCTCTCTGCCTCTCACCCCTCCCCCCTGCAATAATGAGCTTCTCTGTGCCTGACTGAACGCACACACATACTGTAGAGACATTCACCAGAGTGACAGCAGGTTTCTGAGTTATTTTTTTAATTTTCTTTAATTCATTGAAGCTTGTATAAAATTAATATTTCCAGCACTTGCTCAGAATGATTAGATCTCTGTGTGAAAAAAGTTTTAAAGAGTTTGGATGCTGCACTTTAAAGATATAAAAAATTAGGGTTATGTTTTTTACTATATCTTTAAAAAATCACCACGTCAACACCGTTCGAGATATCCAAAATCCGCTCGCAATTTAACATCTTCAGAATCTTCTCTTCATGTTAAAAAAGTTTGGTGTGAACAGCTGGTTGTTCTTAGGAGTAGTGTGAATTTGTTTACTACCTGATTTTTCAAAAAATCCACCTTCAAATCAAAATAGCCTGCTTTCTGTTGGTCTTAGCTAATGAGTTTGATTTAGAAAGTTGTCCAGATTGATGAGAACAATATATGTACAGAGTTTGGTGACTGTAGGAAAAACTAACCCCCCAACTTTTGTCAAAAGATGGCGCTATAGAGTGCCTGCTCCACGCCCATTTATGACCTTTTGCCAGTGTCTAACTATCATTAATATTGATGTGTGTGTTGAGTTTCATGAAATTCTAAGCATGTTATCTGCCTCGAAAAGACAGGAATGTAATTTTAAAGTTTGACACGTTGCCATGGCAACAGCATTTGATTTATCATCGACCCCTTTACATATTCTTATCGGCCGTGTTTTGACATGATTTTGATGAAGTTTAAAGAAAATCGAGTAAAATTAAGAGGCTGATTTCAAAGCATTTTGAAAATGACACGTTTCCTGCTGCCAGTTGGTGGCGCTATAACTTTGACTCATAATAGTCACATTTATGGAATCGGCATCATACAAGGAACAAACTGGTGAAGTTTCATCAGAATCAGGCAATGTGTGCAACAGTTATTAGACACTTCCTGTTTCTCATTTCTCGCCATAACTTTGTCGCCTTGCCACGGCCAAACCGTTCGAGATATCAAAAATCTCCTCGCAATTTAGCGTCCCCAATGCCTTGAGATCATGCTGACCGAGTTTGGTGACAATCCCATGGAATTCCTGGGAGGAGTACGTTAAATTCCAGAGCATGCGCTTTTTAAACAGCCCTAAATATCTCACTTCCTGTTGCGTGGAGCCCATGACATAGAGTACAAAAGTTGTTCAGCTCGATGAGTTCTATATGTGTACCGAGTTTCATATGAGTACGTGCAAGTATGTGTGCGCAGTACATCAAGTTTTCAAACTGTGTTCCAGGGGGCGCTGTAGATGCCCTGAACCACGCCCGGGTCCCAGCCTCTGTGGCGTCCGGACGACGGCAGATTCCAACGTGTGTGCAAATTTTCAAGAGTTTTTGAGTATGTTAAGGCCCCCAAAAGTGCCCCAACGGTTGAAAAAAAATAAAAATAAAAAAAAAAAAAAAAACAAATAAGAATCCTTAGAAGAACAATAGGGCCTTCGCCCTTTTGGGCTCGGGCCCTAATTAAAGCTGCGAGCAGCGATGAACGGGCCCTCGCACCCGGGCTCACCGCCGACCGGTGGCTTCAGGAAAACAGCAATCGGTGGGCAGTATGCTTTTAATACAGTAAATATAGAAAAAATATGTCATAAGTCATTTAAATGTGCCAAAATTGCTGCTGCCAGCTGGTGGCGTTATGCCTATAACTGATTATTGACATGTAGATGTGTTCAGGCCAGCACTATTATCAAACATATGAAGTTTGGTGCAGATTGACCTTGGTGTGTTTGAGTTAGTGAAATATATGAGATATCCTGCTGCCAACAGGTGGCGCTATGATAATATCTGAATATTGGTCTTTAGGTGTCTTCAGGCCAGGACTCTTACCAAACCTGTGAATTTTGTGGCAGATCAGACATTTTCAGGCTAAGTTATAACCACTTCTATGTCTATGCAGAAACATCAAACTTTGTCAGGCCACCACGGACATGCCCTTTAATGAAAACTCAAGATCTTCACAATTTAACATCTCTAAGGCCTCAAGATCAGACTGACCAAATATAATGTTGATTTAATTAAATGCAATCAATGCAAGGACTTCAGATAGATGCCAACTGTGAACCAGTATGCTACAAATAAGAACATGTAATTCATGATGATAGCAAAATGTTATTATTGCTTCCTTTATATCCACCACTTCTGCTTAAATGTCATTGTTACCTATCTGTACAATTTTTGTATAATATATTTTTGTATAAAATCAATTGTTGTCATAACTAAGAATCAATAAGGAAGACGGTGCCCAGTTGGCACATGCATTCACAGTAACCATCTGCTAGTTTGGATTTTAAGTTTACAGAATTGAAAGGGTTACACTTTAAAATCAACACACAGACACATACACACAAAATATAAAATGTTGCCATCCAGTTTCATTTGTTAAAATTAACTATATCAGTTAACATGACCAATAAATAAATAGCATTTATTAATGTTAATTAATATTAAGCTAAAAAAAGTATTCATATAAAGTTTATGTACTGTGAATTAACATGAACATGAACACAGTTCATGTGGGTGTACAGCAATACACAATAAAGTGCTCTATAAACGCTTCATTCTTTCAAAATATCTTTAAAAATCAAGTTGAGTATTTTAACGGGGTGATACATATATATAACTGATCTTAAAATTATGGTTTTCAGATGTTTTGAAGAGATAACAGTAACGTTTGTTTTGTTGTCAAAGTTTGTCTTAATTTTTTATTATTATGATTTTATATTCAATAAATAACACTATGTAAATATTGTCTATCAATGAAGATAAATTGATCATGCTAAAAAGTTGTATTTTTTAAAATCTTTTGCTATGTGACTGAATAGGACAAGTTCATGGTACAGTTAAGTAAAAAATAAATAAAAAACAACAACTGCAAAAAATGAACAATGAAAGACTTAGTGACCCTTTATATTTTCTCAAAATATCAGACTCTCAAAGATCAGACATATTTATGTAATTACACTACATACAGTATGTGCATTTTGTTCAAAGATGGTCTGTAGGATGGCTCTCTACTCTGTCACCCTCTCTGCCTCTCACCCCTCCCCCCTGCAATAATGAGCTTCTCTGTGCCTGACTGAACGCACACACATACTGTAGAGACATTCACCAGAGTGACAGCAGGTTTCTGAGTTCTTTTTTAAATTTTCTTTAATTCATAGAAGCTTGTATACATTTTTTATTTCCAGCAATTGCTCAGAATGATTAGATCTCTGTGTGAAAAAAGTTTTAAAGAGTTTGGATGCTGCACTTTAAAGATATAAAAATATTTTTTACTATATCTTTAAAAAATCACCACGTCCACACCGTTCAAGATATCCAAAATCCGGTCGCAATTTAACATCTTCAGAATATTCTCTTCATGTTAAAAAAGTTTGGTGTGAACAGCTGGTTGTTCTTAGAAGTAGTGTGCATTTGTTTACAGCCTGATTTTTCCAAAAATCCACATTCAAATCAAAATAGCCGGCTTCCTGTTGGTCTCAGCTAATGAGTTTGATTTAGAAAGTTGTCCAAATTGATGAGATTAATATATGTACAGAGTTTAGTGACTGTAGGAAAAACTAACCCCCCAACTTTTGTCAAAAGATGGCGCTATAGAGTGCCTGCTCCACGCCCATTTATGACCTTTTGCCAGTGTCTAACTATCATAAATATTGATGTGTGTGTTGAGTTTCATGAAATTCTAAGCATGTTAACTGCCTCGAAAAGACAGAAATCTAATTTTAAAGTTTGACATGTTGCCATGGCAACAGCATTCGATTTATCATCGACCCCTTTACATATTCTTATCGGCCGTGTTTTGACATGATTTTGATGAAGTTTAAAGAAAATCGAGTAAAATTAAGAGGCTGATATCAAAGCATTTTGAAAATGACACACTTCCTGCTGCCAGTTGGTGGCGCTATAACTTTGACTCATAATAGTCGCATTTATGGAATCGGCATCATACAACGAACAAACTGGTGAAGTTTCATCAGAATCAGGCAATGTGGTCAACAGTTATTAGACACTTCCTGTTTCTCATTTCTCGCCATAACTTTGTCGCCTTGCCACGGCCAAACCGTTCGAGATATCAAAAATCTCCTCGCAATTTAGCGTCCCCAATGTCTTGAGATCATGCTGACCGAGTTTGGTGACAATCCCATGGAATTCCTGGGAGGAGTATGTTAAATTCCAGAGCATGCGCTTTTTAAACAGCCCTAAATATCTCACTTCCTGTTGCGTGGAGCCCATGACATAGAGTACAAAAGTTGTTTGGCTCAGTGAGATCTATATGTGTACCGAGTTTCATATCAATACATGCAAGTATGTGTGCGCAGTACATCAAGTTTTCAAACTGTGTTCCAGGGGGCGCTGTAGAGGCCCTGAACCACGCCCGGGTCCCAGCCTCTTTGGCGTCCTGATGGCCGCAGATTCCGACATGTGTGCAAATTTTCAAGAGTTTTTGAGTATGTTAAGGCCCCCAAAAGTGCCCGGAAGGTTGAAAAAAAAAAAAAAAAAAAAAAAAAAAAAATAATAATAACCCTTAGAAGAACAATAGGGCCTTCGCCCTTTTGGGCTCGGGCCCTAATAATTAAAGCTGCAAGCAGCGATGACCGGGCCCTCGCCGTCTGTGCAGTCGCCATCCCGATAGCATCAGGAAAACGGTGCCCAGTTGGCACATGCATTCACAGTAACCCTTTGGACTAACCCTTACTGTCTCTCCTCCTCTCTGACTCTTTCTCTTACAACCCATCCCCCCTCCTTACACTCAGCCACTTACCACACAAACACACACAGAGAAGAGTGAGATCAGATATGTTTTTTTTATTTTCTTTCATTCGTGGAGTTTTATATAATTATGAAATGATCTGTGTTTGATCAGAATGGATAGTTATTTGTATGAAAAAAGTTTCAAAGAGTTAGGATGCTGCACTTTAAATATATAATAAATCATTGAAAATGTAAAAATGAAAATGAAATTCTAAGCATGATATCTGCCTCAAAAACACAGGAAACAAATATTTGAATCTATTTTTTATTTTTATTTATTTGCCATGGCAACAGCATTTGATGCATCAGGGACGCCTTTACAGACTCTCATCGGTTGTTTTTTTTTTCATTATTCTGATGAAGTTTGAAGAAAATCGAGTACAAATATATTGTTCGATGTTTGTTCGTGTTTGTTAGTTCATTAACCATTGTTAACAAAAGAGACCCTATTTTAAATAGTTACCATGTTTTATGGTCTACAATCATTTTTAAATTTTATTTTAATAATCTATAAGAATCTGTGAAATAATTATAAACAAATACATTAAAAATAAATACATATTTACTTAGTTGATTTTTTTGGTCTTTTTGTATTTGTTTCTCATTCTAATTAAGTGAACTGAGCAGTATAGTGTCATACTTATAAGATTTTTTGTTCTATCAGTGAGAGTGTATATATGTATTTAAATCATATAACTTTTCCTTAAAAGATAAAAAAAAAAGATTTTAATGCTCTTTAAGCACCTATACAAAATAATTATGTATAAGTACACTGACAATACAGTACAAATCAACTGATTCTATGGATTATTGTCATTCTTATACACTGACAATGAGCTAAATAGCATTAGAGGTCAAACGATTCCTTATCTTATGAGGACCTCTAGTGTTCATCCCTGGTATTAGAGCTTTAATCTGACGAATTTATTTGACACTTTTAATGTTTTTGGGGCCTCTGAGCATGATAACATTTTGAAACTACACGTATTTCCTAAGAATTTCTTGTTCTTTATATGTAAAAAGTTTTGATGAGTTAGAATAATGCAATTCAAAGATATATGAAAAAACTCTTCATCTTTTTTATTGTTACTTTCATAAATCACCACATCAACTCCGTTCAAGATATCCCAAAGCCGTTCACAATATAGGGAACATTTTCACAATATTCTGAGGATGACGATAAGAACAAGTAATTCATGATGATAACAAAATGTTATTATTGCTTGCTTTACGTCCACCACTTCTGCTTAAATGTCATCGTTACCTATCTGTCCAATTTGTGTGTGGATATTGCTTTGCAGGTGACTCCTGTTATAAGACATCACTTTTAAGCGCTACATAACTAAGAATCAATTAGGAAAACGGTGCCCAGTTGGCACATGCATTCACATTAACCCTCAGCCAGTTTGGATTTAAAGTTTGAATTGAAAGGGTAAAATTTTAAAATCAACACACAGACACATACACACTAAATGTACAATTTTACCATCCAGTTTCATTTGTTAACATTAACTATATTAGTTAACATGAACAATAATTAAATAGCATTTATTAATGTTAATTAATATTAACCTAAAAAAAGTATATTGTTTAAAGGTAAATTAGTATCTTTTAACATAGTGTATGTACTGTGAATTAACATGAACATGAACACAGTTCATGTGGGTGTACAGCAATACACAATAAAGTGCTCAATAAACCCTTCATTCTTTAAAAATATCTTTAAAAATCAAGTTGGGTATTGTAATGGGGCGATATATAAATATAACTCATCTTAAAATGGTACAATTTTCAGATGTTTTGAACAGATAACAGCAAAGTTTGTCTTGAAATTGTTAGTGTTTTTTTTATTCAATCTAAAATTTAAATTATGAAAATAAATGTCTATCAATGAAGATAAATCGCTCATGCTAAAAAGTTGTATTTTTCTTAATCTTTTGCTATGTGACTGAATAGGACAAGTTCATGGTATAGTTCAGTAAAAAATAAATAAACAACTGCAATATACAAAGAATGAAAGAGTTTGTGACCCTTTATATTTTCTTAAAGATCAGACTCTCAAAGTTCAGACATATTTATCTAGATTAAACTACAGCAATGTGTAATGTGCAATGAGCATCTTCCTCAAAGATGGTCTGAAGCAAAACAGCATGTTCCACTGGTCTCTCTCCCTTTCACCCCTCCCCCCTTCAGTCACTCTTAGTGTCAACACAGACAGTCAGCCCAGTGACAGCAGGTTACTGAGTTCTTATTTTAATTTTCTTTAATTCATAGAAGCGTGATTAGTTATGATATTACCAGCACTTGCTCATGATGATTAGATCTTTGTGTGAAAAAAGTTTTAAAGAGTTTGGATGCTGCACTTTAAAGATATAAAAAATTAGGGTTATGTTTTTTACTATATCTTTAAAAAATCACCACGTCAACACCGTTCAAGATATCCCAAATCCGCTCGCAATTTAACATCTTCAGAATCTTCTCTTCATGTTAAAAAAGTTTGGTGTGAAAAGCTTTTTTTTCTTAGAAGGAGTATGAATTTGTTTACAGCCTGATTTTTCAAAAAATCCACATTCAAATCAAAATAGCCGGCTTCCTGTTGGTCTTAGCTAATGAGTTTAATTTAGAAAGTTGTCCAGATTGATGAGAACAATATATGTACAGAGTTTGGTGACTGTAGGAAAAACTAACCCCCCAACTTTTGTCAAAAGATGGCGCTATAGAGTGCCTGCTCCACGCCCATTTATGACCTTTTGCCAGTGTCTAACTATCATTAATATTGATGTGTGTGTTGAGTTTCATGAAATTCTAAGCATGTTATCTGCCTCGAAAAGAAAGGAATCTAATTTTAAAGTTTGAGACGTTGCCATGGCAACAGCATTTGATTTATCATCGACCCCTTTACATATTCTCATCGGCCGTGTTTTGACATGATTTTGATGAAGTTTAAAGAAAATCAAGTAAAATTAAGAGGCTGATTTCAAAGCATTTTGAAAATGACACGCTTCCTGCTGCCAGTTGGTGGCGCTATAACTATGACTCATAATAGTCACATTTATGGAATCGGCATCATACAACGAACAAACTGGTGAAGTTTCATCAGAATCAGGCAATGTGTACAACAGTTATTAGACACTTCCTGTTTCTCATTTCTCGCCATAACTTTGTCGCCTTGCCATGGCCAAACCGTTCGAGATATCAAAAATCCCCTCGCAATTTAGCGTCCCCAATGTCTTGAGATCATGCTGACCGAGTTTGGTGACAATCCTATGGAAACCCTGGGAGGAGTACGTTAAATTCCAGAGCATGCGCTTTTTAAACAGCCCTAAATATCTCACTTCCTGTTGCGTGGAGCCCATGACATAGAGTACAAAAGTTGTTCAGCTCGATGAGTTCTATATGTGTACCGAGTTTCATATCAATACGTGTAAGTATGTGTGCGCAGTACATCAAGTTTTCAAACTGTGTTCCAGGGGGCGCTGTAGAGGCCCTGAACCACGCCCGGGTCCCAGCCTCTGTGGCGTCCGGACGACGGCAGATTCCAACGTGTGTGCAAATTTTCAAGAGTTTTTGAGTATGTTAAGGCCCCCAAAAGTGCCCCAACGGTTGAAAAAAAAAAAAAAAAAAAAAAAAATTAAAGCTGCAAGCAGCGATGAACGGGCCCTCGCACCCGGGCTCACCGCCGACCGGTGGCTTTAGGAAAACAGCAAACGGTGGGCAGTATGCTTTTAATACAGTAAATATATGAGAAATATGTCATAAGTCATTTAAATGTGCCAAACTTCCCATTGGCAGCTGGTGGCGCTATGCCTATAAATAGCATGTAGATGTGTTCAGGCCAGCACTATTATCAAACATATGAAGTTTGGTGCAGATTGACCTTGGTATGTTTGAGTTAGTGAAAGATATGATATATCCTGGTGTCAACAGGTGGCGCTATGATAATATCTGAATATTGGCCTTTAGGTGTCTTCAGGCCAGGACTCCTACCAAACCTCTGAAGTTTGAGGCAGATCAGACATTTTATGGCTGAGTTATTACACCTATGTCCATGGCAAAACATCAAACTTTGTCAGGCCGCCACGGACACGCCCTTTACTGAAACTCAAGATCTTCACAATTTAACATCTCTAAGGCCTCTAGATCAGACTGACCAAATATAATATTGATTTCATTAAATGTCTAGGAGGAGTTTGCTATAAACCTAATCCCCTGCAAGGACTTCAGATAATGCCAACTGTGAGCCAAATGTGAACATTTTCACTATATTCTGATGATGATGATAAGAACATGTAATTCATGATGATAACAAAATGTTATTATTGCTTGCATTACATTCACCACTTCTGCTTAAATCGTTACCTATCTGTACAATTTGTATGTGGATATTGCTTTGCTGGTGACTCCTGTTATAAGACATCACTCTTAAGCGCTACATAACTAAGAATCAATAAGGAAAACGGTGCACAGTTGGCAAATGCATTCACAGTAACCCTCTGCTAGTTTGGATTTTAAGTTTACTGAATTGAAAGGGTTACACTTTAAAATCAACACAGAGACACATACACACAAAATATAAAATGTTGCCATCCAGTTTCATTTGTTAACATTAGCTATATTAGTTAACATGAACAATAATTAAATAGCATTTATTAATGTTAATTAATATTAAGCTAAAAAAAAAGTATTCATATATTGTTTAAAGGTAAATTAGTTTATGTACTGTGAATTAACATGAACATGAACACAGTTCATGTGGGTGTACAGCAGTACACAAAGTGCTCTATAAACGCTTAATTCTTTCAAAATATCTTTAAAAATCAAGTTGAGTGTTTTAATGGGGCGATATATATATAACTGATCTTAAAATGATGGTTTTCGGATGTTTTGAACAGATAACAGCAAAGTTTGTTTTGTTGTCAAAGTTTGTCTTGAAATTTTTAATTATTATAATTTTATATTCAATAAATAACACTATGAAAATATTGTCTACAATGAAGATTATTCACTCATGCTTAAAAGTTGTATTTTTCTTAATCTTTTGCTATGTGACTGAATAGGACAAGTTCATGGTACAGTTCAGTAAAAATAAATAAAAAACAACAACTGCAAAATACAAACAATGAAAGATTTAATGACCCTTTATATTTTCTCAAAATATCAGACATATTTATGTCGATTACGCTACAGCAATGTGCATCTTCCTCAAAGATGGTCTTAAGCAAAACAGCATGTTCCACTGGTCTCTCTCCCTTACACCCCTCCCCCCTTCAGTCACTCTTCAGTGACTCAATGGTGACTGAACACAGACAGGCACAGGCAGAGTGACAGCAGGTTTCTAATTTCTTTTTTTAATTTTCTTTAATTCATAGAAGCTTGTATAAAATTGATATTTACACCACTTGCTCAGAATGATAAGATCTCTGTGTGAAAAAAGTTGTAAAGAGTTTGGATGCTGCACTTTAAAGATATAAAAAAATTACGGTTATGTTTTTTTCCTACATCTTTAAAAAATCACCACGTCAACACCGTTCAAGATATCCCAAATTCGCTCGCAATTTAACATCTTCAGAATCTTCTCTTCATGTTAAAAAAGTTTGGTGTGAATACCTTATTTTTCTTAGAAGGAGTGTGAATTTGTTTACAGCCTGATTTTTCCAAAAATCCACATTCAAATCAAAATAGCCGGCTTCCTGTTGGTCTTAGCTAATGAGTTTGATTTAGAAAGTTGTCCAGATTGATGAGAACAATATATGTACAGAGTTTGGTGACTGTAGGAAAAACTAACCCCCCAACTTTTGTCAAAAGATGGCGCTATAGAGTGCCTGCTCCACGCCCATTTATGACCTTTTGCCAGTGTCTAACTATCATTAATATTGACGTGTGTGTTGAGTTTCATGAAATTCTAAGCATGTTATCTGCCTCGAAAAGACAGGAATCTAATTTTAAAGTTTGACACGTTGCCATGGCAACAGCATTTGATTTATCATCGACCCCTTTACATATTCTCATCGGCCGTGTTTTGACATGATTTTGATGAAGTTTGAAGAAAATCAAGTAAAATTAAGAGGCTGATTTCAAAGGATTTTGAAAATGACACGTTTCCTGCTGCCAGTTGGTGGCGCTATAACTTTGACTCATAATAGTCACATTTATGGAAGCGGCATCATACAACAAACAAACCGGTGAAGTTTCATAAGAATCAAGCAATGTGTGCAACAGTAATTAGACACTTCCTGTTTCTCATTTCTCGCCATAACTTTGTCGCCTTGCCACGGCCAAACCGTTTGAGATATCAAAAATCTGCTCGCAATTTAGCGTCCCCAATGTCTTGAGATCATGCTGACCGAGTTTGGTGACAATCCTCTGGAAACCCTGGGAGGAGTACGTTAAATTCCAGAGCATGCGCTTTTTAAACAGCCCTAAATATCTCACTTCCTGTTGCGTTCAGCCCATGACATAGAGTACAAAAGTTGTTTGGCTCAGTGAGATCTATATGTGTACCGAGTTTCATATCAATACGTGCAAGTATGTGTGCGCAGTACATCAAGTTTTCAAACTGTGTTCCAGGGGGCGCTGTAGAGGCCCTGAACCACGCCCGGGTCCCAGCCTCTGTGGCGTCCTGATGGCCGCAGATTCCGACGTGTGTGCAAATTTTCAAGAGTTTTTGAGTATGTTAAGGCCCCCAAAAGTGCCCAGAAGGTTTAAAAAAATAAAAAAAAAAAAAAAATTAAAGCTGCGAGCAGCGTTGAACGGGCCCTCGCACCCGGGCTCACCGCCGACCGGTGGCTTCAGGAAAACAGCAAACGGTGGGCAGTATGCTTTTAATACAGTAATTATAGAAAAAATATGTCATAAGTCATTTAAATGTGCCAAACTTGCCGCTGCCAGCTGGTGGCGCTATGCCTATAACTGATTATTGGCATGTAGATGTGTTCAGGCCAGCACTATTATCAAACATATGAAGTTTGGTGCAGATTGACCTTGGTATGTTTGAGTTAGTGAAATATATGAGATATCCTGCTGCCAACAGGTGGGGCTATGATAATATCTGAATATTGGTCTTTAGGTGTCTTCAGGCCAGGACTCTTACCAAACCTGTGAATTTTGTGGCAGATCAGACATTTTCAGGCTAAGTTATAACCACTTCTATGTCTATGCAGAAACATCAAACTTTGTCAGGCCACCACGGACATGCCCTTTAATGAAAACTCAAGATCTTCACAATTTAACATCTCTAAGGCCTCAAGATCAGACTGACAAAATATAATGTTGATTTAATTAAATGCAATCAATGCAAGGACTTCAGATAGATGCCAACTGTGAACCAGTATGCTACAAATTCCCTATTTTCTGATGATGATAAGAACATGTAATTCATGATGATAGCAAAATGTTATTATTGCTTCCTTTACATCCACCACTTCTGCTTAAATGTCATTGTTACCTATCTGAACAATTTTTATATAATATATTTTTGTATAAAATCAATTTTTGTCATAACTAAGAATCAATAAGGAAGACGGTGCCCAGTTGACACATGCATTCACAGTAACCATCTGCTAGTTTGGATTTTAAGTTTACAGAATTGAAAGGGTTACACTTTAAAATCAACACACAGACACATACACACAAAATATAAAATGTTGCCATCCAGTTTCATTTGTTAAAATTAACTATATCAGTTAACATGACCAATAAATAAATAGCATTTATTAATGTTAATTAATATTAAGCTAAAAAAAAGTATTCATATAAAGTTTATGTACTGTGAATTAACATGAACATGAACACAGTTCATGTGGGTGTACAGCAATACACAATAAAGTGCTCTATAAACGCTTTCTTTCAAAATATCTTTAAAAATCAAGTTGAGTATTTTAACGGGGTGATATATATATATATATAAAAGATCTTAAAATGATGGTTTTCAGATGTTTTGAAGAGATAACAGTAACGTTTGTTTTGTTGTCAAAGTTTGTATTAATTTTTTATTATTATTATTTTATATTCAATAAATAACACTATGTAAATATTGTCTATCAATGAAGATAAATTGATCATGCTAAAAAGTTGTATTTTTTAAAATCTTTTGCTATGTGACTGAATAGGACAAGTTCATGGTACAGTTAAGTAAAAAATAAATAAAAAACAACAACTGCAAAATACGAACAATGAAAGACTTAGTGACCCTTTATATTTTCTCAAAATATCAGACTCTCAAAGATCAGACATATTTATGTAATTACACTACATATGTGCATTTTTTGTTCAAAGATGGTCTGTAGGATGGCTCTCTACTCTGTCACCCTCTCTGCCTCTCACCCCTCCCCCCTGCAATAATGAGCTTCTCTGTGCCTGACTGAACGCACACACATACTGTAGAGACATTCACCAGAGTGACAGCAGGTTTCTGAGTTATTTTTTTAATTTTCTTTAATTCATTGAAGCTTGTATAAAATTAATATTTCCAGCACTTGCTCAGAATGATTAGATGTCTGTGTGAAAAAAGTTTTAAAGAGTTTGGATGCTGCACTTTAAAGATATAAAAAATTAGGGTTATGTTTTTTACTACATCTTTAAAAAATCACCACGTCAACACCGTTCAAGATATCCAAAATCCGCTCGCAATTTAACATCTTCAGAATCTTCTCTTCATGTTAAAAAAGTTTGGTGTGAACAGCTGGTTGTTCTTAGGAGTAGTGTGAATTTGTTTACTACCTGATTTTTCAAAAAATCCACCTTCAAATCAAAATAGCCGGCTTTCTGTTGGTCTTAGCTAATGAGTTTGATTTAGAAAGTTGTCCAGATTGATGAGAACAATATATGTACAGAGTTTGGTGACTGTAGGAAAAACTAACCCCCCAACTTTTGTCAAAAGATGGCGCTATAGAGTGCCTGCTCCACGCCCATTTATGACCTTTTGCCAGTGTCTAACTATCATTAATATTGATGTGTGTGTTGAGTTTCATGAAATTCTAAGCATGTTATCTGCCTCGAAAAGACAGGAATGTAATTTTAAAGTTTGACACGTTGCCATGGCAACAGCATTTGATTTATCATCGACCCCTTTACATATTCTTATCGGCCGTGTTTTGACATGATTTTGATGAAGTTTAAAGAAAATCGAGTAAAATTAAGAGGCTGATTTCAAAGCATTTTGAAAATGACACGTTTCCTGCTGCCAGTTGGTGGCGCTATAACTTTGACTCATAATAGTCACATTTATGGAATCGGCATCATACAAGGAACAAACTGGTGAAGTTTCATCAGAATCAGGCAATGTGTGCAACAGTTATTAGACACTTCCTGTTTCTCATTTCTCGCCATAACTTTGTCGCCTTGCCACGGCCAAACCGTTCGAGATATCAAAAATCTCCTCGCAATTTAGCGTCCCCAATGTCTTGAGATCATGCTGACCGAGTTTGGTGACAATCCCATGGAATTCCTGGGAGGAGTACGTTAAATTCCAGAGCATGCGCTTTTTAAACAGCCCTAAATATCTCACTTCCTGTTGCGTGGAGCCCATGACATAGAGTACAAAAGTTGTTCAGCTCGATGAGTTCTATATGTGTACCGAGTTTCATATGAGTACGTGCAAGTATGTGTGCGCAGTACATCAAGTTTTCAAACTGTGTTCCAGGGGGCGCTGTAGAGGCCCTGAACCACGCCCGGGTCCCAGCCTCTGTGGCGTCCGGACGACGGCAGATTCCGACGTGTGTGCAAATTTTCAAGAGTTTTTGAGTATGTTAAGGCCCCCAAAAGTGCCCCAACGGTTGAAAAAAAAAAAAAAAAAAAAAAAAAAAAAAAACAAATAAGAATCCTTAGAAGAACAATAGGGCCTTCGCCCTTTTGGGCTCGGGCCCTAATAAACGGAGCAATTCCAATAGGGTCCTCGCACTGTAGTGCTCGGGCCCTAATTAAAGCTGCAAGCAGCGTTGACCGGGCCCTCGCCGTCTGGCAGTCGCCATCCCGATAGCATCAGGAAAACGGTGCCCAGTTGGCACATGCATTCACAGTAACCCTTTGGACTAACCCTAACTGTCTCTCCTCCTGTCTGACTCTTTCTCTTACCACCCATCCCCCCTCCTTACACTCAGCCACTTACCACACAAACACACACATAGAGTGCAGAGCAGAGTGAGATCAGATTTGTTTTTTAATTTTCTTTCATTCGTGGAGTTTTGTATAATTATGAAATGAACTGTGTTTGATCAGAATGAATAGTTATTTGTATGAAAAAAGTTTCAAAGAGTTAGGATGCTGCACTTTAAATATATAATAAATAATTGAAAATTGAAAATTGAAAATGGAAAATGAAATTCTAGGCACGCTATCTGCCTCAAAAACACAGGAAACAAATATTTGAATGTATTTTGTATTTTTATTTATTTGCCATGGCAACAGCATTTGATGCATCAGGGACGCCTTTACAGACTCTCATCGGCCGTGTTTTTACATCATTCTGATGAAGTTTGAAGAAAATCGAGTACAAACATATTGTTCGTTGTTCGTTCGTGTGTTAGTTTATTAACCATTGTTAACAAAAGAGACCCTATTTTAAATAGTTACCATGTTTTATGATCTACAACCATTTTTAAATATTATTTTAATGATCTATAAGCATCTGTGAAATAATTATAAACAAATATATTAAAAATAAATACATATTAACTTAGTTGATGTATTTGTTTCTCATTCTAATTAAGTGAACTGAGCAGTATAGTGTCATACTTATAAGATTTTTTATTCTATCAGTGAGATTGTATATATGTATATAAATCATATATTTTTTCCTTAAAAGATTAAAAAAAGATTTTAATGCTCTTTAAGCACCTATACAAAATAATTATGTAAAAGTACACTGACAGTACATTATATATCAACTGTTTCTATGGATTATTTTCATTCTTATACACTGAGAATGAGCTAAATAGCATTATTGTTCAAACAATTCCTTATCTTATGAGGACCTCTAGTGTTCATCCCTGGTATTAGAGCTTTAATCTGACAATTTATATGACACTTTTAATGTTTTTGGGGCCTCTGAGCATGATAACATTTTGAAACTACACGTATTTCCTAAGAATTTCTTGTTCTTTATATGTAAAAAGTTTTGATGAGTTAGAATAATGCAATTTAAAGATATATGGAAATAACTCTCCATCTTTTTTACTGTTACTTTCATAAATCACCACATCAACACCGTTCAAGATATCCCAAAGCCGTTCACATTTTAACATCTTCAGTATCTTGGCATCATGTTGACAAAGTTTGGTGTGCACTGTCTGATTCTGCTATGAGTGATATGAATTTATTCAGCTATATTTTTCCAAAAATCCACATTCAAATCAAAATAGCTGACTTCCTGTTGGTCGTAGCTAATGGGTGTAAATTTTTTGCAAAAAAAAATCTGGTGATCAAAAAATATTAGGCTTTAGTTAAGATCTGTTAGTTTTATGGACAGTTAGAATGTTTTGTATATGCAGACAAGGGCTTTATGATGGGCCTGATTTGAATTAAAAAAAATATATATTTCTTAAACATGTTTGAAGTTCTTAATAGATTTCACTGTTGCACATTTAGTCTTTTTATTTTTTTACAGTAATGTGCATTTTGCAGTTTGTTTGCATGGTGTACATTGGATGCACATATTTATGACTTCTTGTTACAGTGTTCATTTAAAATAAAAGTTGTTTAAAATAAACAACTGTGTGCACCCTATTATTAATGTAGATGTGTATTTCAGTAATAAACTTAAGTAGGGGAGTTTTAAGTTACCAGGATTTATATCAAAATAGTGATCCCATGTCTGCAAAACTAACATTTTAAATGAAATATTGATAGCTAATCGATATCGAATCGAATATAATCGAATCGAAACCATAAAAATAACAATCGAATCGAATTGCCAAATTGGTCACAATACCCAGCCCTAATTCACATCCTAATGAATAAACAACCAAGAGTTTAAATATTCCCTTCTATCTCCTCCTCTCTGACTCTCTCTTTCCACCCATCCCCCCTCCCCACTCTCACCCTAACACTCAACAAACACACACCCACTTACCACGCACACACATAAGTGCAGAGCAGAGAGGGATCAGATTTGTTTTTTAATTTTCATTAATTCATAGATCTTTGTATAATTATGAAATGAACGGTGTCTGATCAGAATGACTAGTAGTCTGTATGAAAAAAGTTTCAAAGACTTTGGATGCTGCACTTTAAAGATATAATAAAATTACGGCTATCTTGTTTTACTCCGATTTCAATCAATCACCACATCAACACCGTTCAAGATATCCTAAATCTGCTCGCAATTTAGAATCTTCAGAATGTTGGCAATATGTCAAAAAAGTTTGGTGTGAATTGGTTGGTTTTCCTGAGAGAAGTATATAAAATTCCACAGCCTGATTTTTCCAAATATCCACATTCAAATCAAAATAGCCGACTTCCTGTTGATCGTAGCTAATGGGTGTAAATTACAAATGTTTCTGGCTTGATGAGATCAATATATGTACCGAGTTTGGTGACTGTAGGACAAACTAAACCCCCAACTTTTGTCAAAAGGTGGCGCTATGGAGCGCCTGCTCCACGCCCATTTATGGGCTTTTATCAGTGTCTTAATATCATTAATACAGATGTGTGTGTGAAGTTTCATGAAATTCTGAGTATTTTAAGTGGCTTCAAAACACAAAAAGCTAAAGTTAAAGTTTGACACGTTGCCATGGCAACATGATAAAAGTTATCGATAAGGCAATTCACAGATTCTCATTGGCCGTGTTTCAACATTATTGAGATGAAGTTTGAAGCAAATTGAGTAAAATTAAGAGGTTGATTTAAAAGCATTTAGAAAACGTTGCGCTTTGTGTTGCCAGTTGGTGGCGCTATAACTTTGACTCCTAATAGTCACATCTCTGTGATTGGCATCATAAGATGAACAAACTGCTGATGTTTGGTCAAAATCAGACAAAGTGTGTTAAAGTAATTAGACACTTCCTGTTTCTCATTTCTCGCCATAACTTTGTGGCCCCGCCACGGCCAAACCGTTCGAGATATCAAAAATACCCTGGCAATTTTGCGTCCCCAATGTCTTGAGATCATGCTGACCGAGTTTGGTGGCCATCGGTTGGAAGGTCTAGGAGGAGTATTTCAAATTCCATTGCATGCGCTTTTTAGACATCCCTGAATAGCTGACTTCCTGTTTGGTGAAGCACGGACTGTGAGCACGGAAGTTGTTCGGCCCGATGAGGTCTATATGTGTATGAATTTTGGTGACTGTAGATCAATTGGTGTGCGCTCCAGAGTCCCTCAAAAGTCGCAATTTTTAACGCTGTGCCACGCCCCCCCCAGGTGACCCCCCCATGTCAAAGTCTGTCCGGCCCTGATGGCCGCAGGTTCCAATGTGTGTGCAAATTTTCAAGAGTTTTCGTGTATGTTAAGGGCCCCAAAATCACCCAAAACATTGAAAAAAAAATAATAATAATTAAAGCTGCAAGCAGCGATGAACGGGCCCTCGCACACGGGCTCACCGCCGACCGGTGGCTTTAGGAACACAGCAAATGGTGGGTAGTATGCTTTTAATACAGTAAAAATAGGAGAAATATGTCAAAGTCACTTAAATGTGCCAAATTTCCTGCTGCCAGCTGGTGGCGCTATGCCTATAACTGATTATTGGCATGTAGATGTGTTCAGGCCACCACTTTCATCAAACATATGAAGTTTGGTGCAGATTGACCTTGGTATGTTTGAGTTAGTGAAAGATATGATATATCCTGCTGCCAACAGGTGGCGCTATGATAATATCTGAATTTTGGCCTTTAGGTGTCTTCAGGCCAGGACTCTTACCAAACCTGTGAAGTTTGAGGCAGATCGGACATTTTATGGCTGAGTTATAACAACTTCTATGTCCATGGCGAAACATCAAACTTTGTCAGGCCGCCACGGACACGCCCTTTAACGAAAACTCAAGATCTTCGCAATTTAACATCTTTAAGGCCTCTAGATCAAAATGACCAAATATAATGTTGATATCATTAAATCTCTAAGAGGAGTTTGATACAAGTCATTTCCTGTTGCCAACAGGTGGCGCTGTGATTATAATAGAATGTTGGCCTTGAGATGTGTTCAGGCCAGGACTCTTATCGAATATGTGAAGTTTGAGGCAAATCGGACATTTTATGGCTGAGTTATAACAAGTTTTATATCCATGGCGAGACCTCGAAATTTGTCAGGCCGCCACGCACACGCCCTTTACCGAAAACTCAAGATCTTTACAATTTAACATCGCTAAAGCCTTTATATTAGACTGACCGTTTTTGGAGTTGATCTGTATAAATCTCTAGGAGGAGTTTGTTGTAGAGTACAGCATGACACTTCCTGTTGCCTGCAGGTGGCGCTATGACTATAACTGAATATGGGCATGTAGATGTCTTCAGGTCAGTAGTGTTATCACACATGTGAAGTTTGGTAAAGATCGGACATTTTATGCCTAAGTTATAGCAACTTCCTTTTTCATGGCGAAACATCGAAATTTGCGAGGCCGCCACGGACACGCCCTCCGATGAAAACTCTAGATCTTCACAATTTAACGTCACAAAGGGCTTTAGATTAGACTCACCAAATTTGGTGTTGATCGGAATAAATCTCTAGGAGGAGTTCGTTCAAGTATGACACCTGAAAATGGCAAAAATGACACAAATTTTGCTGAGAAAATTAATAATAACCGACTTCCTGTTGGGTTTCGGATTTTATCTCAAGAGGCTTTTTTGTAGGTGTTGGTGTGTTACATGTGTGTACCGATTTTTGTGCATGTACGATAATCACAGCTGAATGCGCACACCGCGGAACGTGTAAAGGTGGCGCTATTGAGCCATTTTGCCACACCCACTTCTGCAACCCATATCAGATGTCCATTTTCGCCAGGTCTGATGTGTGTGCAAAGTTTCGTTAGTTTTCGGGTATGTTTAGGCCCTCAAAAATGCGATTCATTCCGGATAAGAAGAATAATAATAATTAAAGCTGCAAGCAGCGATGAACGGGCCCTCGCACCCGGGCTCACCGCCGACCGGTGGCTTTAGGAAAACATCAAACGGTGGGCAGTATGCTTTTAATACAGTAAATGTAGGAAAAATAGATCAAAGTCACTTAAATGTGCCAAACTTCCTGCTGCCAGCTGGTGGCGCTATGCCTATAACTGATTATTGGCATGTAGATGTGTTCAGGCCAGCACTTTCATCAAACATATGACGTTTGGTGCAGATCGACCTTGCTATGTTTGAGTTAGTTAAAGATATGATATATCCTGCTGCCAACAGGTGGCGCTATGATAATATTTGAATATTGGCCTTTAGATGTCTTCAGGCCAGGACTCTTACCAAACCTGTGAAGTTTGAGGCAGATCGGATATTTTATGGCTGAGTTATAACAACTTCTATGTCCATGGCGAAACGTCAAATTTTGTCAGGCCACCACGGACATGCCCTTTGACGAAAACTCAAGATCTTCGCAATTTATCATCTCTAAGGCCTCTAGATCAGACTGACCAAATATAATGTTGATATCATTAAATCTCTAGGAGGAGTTTGATACAAGTCATTTCCTGTTGCCAACAGGTGGCGCTGTGATTATAATAGAATATTGGCCTTCAGATGTGTTCAGGCCAGGACTCTTATCGAATATGTGAAGTTTGAGGCTAATTGGACATTTTATGGCTGAATTATAACAAGTTTTATATCCATGGCGAGAACTCGAAATTTGTCAGGCCGCCACGGACACGCCCTTCAACGAAAACTCAAGATCTTCGCAATTTAACATCACTAAAGCCTTTATATTAGACTGACCGATTTTGGTGTTGATCTGTATAAATTTCTAGGAGGAGTTTGTTGCAGAGTACAACATGACACTTCCTGTTGCCAGCAGGTGGCGCTATGACTATAACTGAATATGGGCATGTAGATGTCTTCAGGTCAGGAGTGTTATCACACATGTGAAGTTTGGGACAGATCGGACATTCTATGCCTAAGTTATAGCAACTTCCTTTTTCATGGCGAAACATCGAAATTTGCGAGGCCGCCACGGACACGCCCTCCGATGAAAACTCTAGATCTTCACAATTTAACGTCACAAAGGGCTTTAGATTAGACTCACCAAATTTGGTGTTGATCGGAATAAATCTCTAGGAGGAGTTCGTTCAAGTATGACACCTGAAAATGGCAAAAATGACACAAATTTTGCTGAGAAAATTAATAATAACCGACTTCCTGTTGGGTTTCGGATTTTATCTCAAGAGGCTTTTTTGTAGGTATTGGTGTGTTACATATGTGTACCAATTTTTGTGCATGTACGATAATCACAGCTGAATGCGCACACCGCGGAACGTGTAAAGGTGGCGCTATTGAGCCATTTTGCCACACCCACTTCTGCAACCCATATCAGATGTCCATTTTCGCCAGGTCTGATGTGTGTGCAAAGTTTTGTTAGTTTTCGGGTATGTTTAGGCCCTCAAAAATGCGATTCATTCCGGATAAGAATAATAATAATAATAATAATTAAAGCTGCAAGCAGCGATGAACGGGCCCTCGCACCCGGGCTCACCGCCGACCGGTGGCTTTAGGAAAACAGCAAACGGTGGGCAGTATGCTTTTAATACAGTAAATGTAGGAAAAATAGATCAAAGTCACTTAAATGTGCTAAACTTCCTGCTGCCAGCAGGTGGCGCTATGCCTATAACTGATTATTGGCATGTAGATGTGTTCAGGCAAGCACTTTCATCAAACATATGACGTTTGGTGCAGATCGACCTTGGTATGTTTGAGTTAGTGAAAGATATGATATATCCTGCTGCCAACAGGTGGCGCTATGATAATATTTGAATATTGGCCTTTAGATGTCTTCAGACCAGGACTCTTACCAAACCTGTGAAGTTTGAGGCAGATCGGATATTTTATGGCTGAGTTATAACAACTTCTATGTCCATGGCGAAACGTCAAACTTTGTCAGGCCACCACGGACACGCCCTTTGACGAAAACTCAAGATCTTCGCAATTTAACATCTCTAAGGCCTCTAGATCAGACTGACCAAATATAATGTTGATATCATTAAATCTCTAGGAGGAGTTTGATACAAGTCATTTCCTGTTGCCAACAGGTGGCGCTGTGATTATAATAGAATATTGGCCTTCAGATGTGTTCAGGCCAGGACTCTTATCGAATATGTGAAGTTTGAGGCTAATTGGACATTTTATGGCTGAGTTATAACAAGTTTTATATCCATGGCGAGAACTCGAAATTTGTCAGGCTGCCACGGACACGCCCTTCAATGAAAACTCAAGATCTTCGCAATTTAACATCACTAAAGCCTTTATATTAGACTGACCGATTTTGGTGTTGATCTGTATAAATTTCTAGGAGGAGTTTGTTGCAGAGTACAACATGACACTTCCTGTTGCCAGCAGGTGGCGCTATGACTATAGCTGAATATGGGCATGTAGATGTCTTCAGGTCAGGAGTGTTATCACACATGTGAAGTTTGGGACAGATTGGACATGTTATGCCTAAGTTATAGCAACTTCCTTTTTCATGGCGAAACATCAAAATTTGCGAGGCCGCCACGGACACGCCCTCCGATGAAAACTCTAGATCTTCACAATTTAACGTCACAAAGGGCTTTAGATTAGACTCACCAAATTTGGTGTTGATCGGAATAAATCTCTAGGAGGAGTTCGTTCAAGTATGACACCTGAAAATGGCAAAAATGACACAAATTTTGCTGAGAAAATTAATAATAACTGACTTCCTGTTGGGTTTCGGATTTTATCTCAAGAGGCTTTTTTGTAGGTATTGGTGTGTTACATATGTGTACCGATTTTTGTGCATGTACGATAATCACAGCTGAATGCGCACACCGCGGAACGTGTAAAGGTGGCGCTATTGAGCCATTTTGCCACACCCACTTCTGCAATCCATATCAGATGTCCATTTTCGCCAGGTCTGATGTGTGTGCAAAGTTTCGTTAGTTTTCGGGTATGTTTAGGCCCTCAAAAATGCGATTCATTCCGGATAAGAATAATAATAATAATAATTAAAGCTGCAAGCAGCGATGAACGGGCCCTCGCACACGGGCTCACCGCCGACAGGTGGCTTTTTGAACACAGCTAATGGTGGGCAGTATGCTTTTAATCCAGTAAAAATAGGAAAAATTATGTCAAAGTCACTTAAATGTGCCAAATTTCCTGCTGCCAGCTGGTGGCGCTATGCCTATAACTGATTATTGGCATGTAGATGTGTTCAGGTTGGCACTTTCATCAAACATATGAAGTTTGGTGCAGATTGACCTTGGTATGTTTGAGTTAGTGAAAGATATGATATATCCTGCTGCCAACAGGTGGCGCTATGATAATATCTGAATATTGGCCTTTAGGTATCTTCAGGCCAGGACTCTTACCAAACCTGTGAAGTTTGAGGCAGATCGGACATTTTATGGCTGAGTTATAACAACTTTTATGTACATGGCGAAACATCAAACTTTGTCACGCCGCCACAGACACGCCCTTTAACGAAAACTCAAGATCTTCGCAATGTAACATCTCTAAGGCCTCTAGATCAGACTGAGCAAATATAAAGTTGATATCATTAAATCTCTAGGAGGAGTTTGCTACAAGTCATTTCCTGTTGCCAACAGGTGGCGCTGTGATTATAATAGAATATTGGCCTTCAGATTTGTTCAGGCCAGGACTCTTATCGAACATGTGAAGTTTGAGGCAAATCGGACATTTTATGGCTGAGTTATAACAAGTTTTATATCCATGGCGAGACCTCGAAATTTGTCAGGCCGCCACGGACACGCCCTTTACCAAAAACTCAAGATCTTCACAATTTAACATCACTAAGGCCTTTATATTAGACTGACCGATTTTGGTGTTGATCTGTATAAATCTCTAGGAGGAGTTGGTTGCAGAGTACAGCATGACACTTCCTGTTGCCAGCAGGTGGCGCTATGACTATAACTGAATATGGATATGTAGATGTCATCAGGTCAGGAGTGTTATCACACATGTGAAGTTTGGGACAGATCGGACATTTTATGCCTAAGTTATAGCAACTTCCTTTTTCTTGGCGAAACATCGAAATTTGCGAGGCCGCCACGGACACGCCCTTCGATGAAAACTCTAGATCTTCACAATTTAACGTCACAAAGGGCTTTAGATTAGACTCACCAAATTTGCTGTTGATCGGAGTAAATCTCTAGGAGGAGTTTGTTCAAGTACCACGCCTGAAAATGGCAAAAATGACACAAATTTTGCTAAGAAAATTAATAATAACCGACTTCCTGTTGGGTTTCGGATTTTGTCCCAGGAGGCTTTTTTGTAGGTATTGGTGAGCTACATGTGTGTACCGATTTTCATGCATGTACGTGAATCATAGCTGAAAGCGCACACCGCGGAACGTGTAAAGGTGGCGCTATCGAGCCGTTTTGCCACACCCATCTCTGAAACCCATATCAGACATCCATTTTCGCCAGGTTTGATGTGTGTGCAAAGTTTCATGAGTTTTCGGGTATGTTTAGGCCCTCAAAAATGCAATTCATTCCGGAGAAGAAGAATAATAATAATAATAATAAACGAAGCAGATCCAATAGGGTCCTCACACCATCGGTGCTCGGGCCCTAATAATAAACGGAGCAGATTCAATAGGGTCCTCACACCATCGGTGCTCGGGCCCTAATAATTAAAGCTGCAAGCAGCGATGGTAGGGCCCTCGCACTCGGGCTCACTGCCGATCGGTGGCGAATGGTGGGCACTATGCTATTAACACAGAAAATGTAGGAGGAATATGTCAAAGTCATTGATATGTGCCAATCTTCCTTCTGCCAGCTGGTGGCGCTATGCCTATAACTGAATATTGGCATGCAGATGTGTTCAGGCCAGTGCTTTTATCAAACATATGAAGTTTGGTGAAACTTGAACATGGCATGCTTGAGAGTAAGTCATGACATATCCTGCTGCCAACAGGTGGCGCTATTACAAAATATTGGCTTTTAGATGTCTTCAGGCCAGGACTATTGGCAAACATGTCAAGTTTGATGCAAATTGTACATTGCATGCTTAAGTTAGTGTAAAACAAGTAATTTGCTGTTGCCAGCTGGTGGCGCTGTGACTATAACTGAATATGGGCATGTATATATCTTCAGGCCAGGACTCTTATCAAACGTGAAGTTTGGGGCTGATTGGACATTGCATGTCTGAGTTACAGTAACTTCCTGTTTTATGTCTTTAACAACATGCTTTAGCACTAAGTGTTGCTAGCATGTTTGAGTACGTTTTAAACTAGTTTAGCACTCAATGGCTTTTTTAGTGTGTTGCTAATAGTGTGTCACAGTGTTAAACATGTCACTTCCTGTTGACAGTAGGTGGCGCTATAACTATAACTGAATATTGGCATGTAGATATCTTCAGGCCAGGACTGTTATCAAACATGTGAAGTTTGGGGCTGATTGGACATTGCATGCCTGAGTTACAGTAACTTCCTGTTTCATTGCATTAAGTGCATTCTTTAGCACTTAGCTAAATGTTGCTAACATGTTATAGCATGTTTCTAGCATGTTTCTACCCTTTTTAACAGTTGTTGAATTTTTTTTTAAATGTTGCTAGTCATCCAAAACAGTATTAAACATATGGCTTCCTGTTACCAGCTGGTGGCGCTATGACTATAACTGAATACAGGCATGGGCGTGTGTTTAGGCCAGGATTCTTATCAAACATGTTAAGTTTGGGGCTGATTGGACATGGTATGCCTGAGTTAGAGTAACTTCCTGTTTTATTGTATTATTAGCATGCTTTAGCATATTAGCTAAGTGTTGCTAGCATGCTTTATTATTTTTGTAGCATGTTGAATATTAAGTTTGTGTCAGATTCAACAGTATATACATGAGTTACAGCAATTTCCTTTTGTATTTGTATTAATAGCATGCTTTAGCTCTTAGCTAAGTGTTGCTAGCATGTTTTAGCATGTTTGTAGCATGTTGCTAGCCTATTTACGACTTGTTAACGCTTTTCAATATGTTGCTAAGAGTCCGTAACAGTGTTAAACATGTCATTTCCTGTTGTCAGCAGGTGGCGCTATGACTATAACTGAATTTGGGCACTGACATGTGTTCAGGACCGGACTGTCATCAAACATGTGAAGTTTGAGGCAGATTGGACATCGTATGCCTGAGTTATAGCAACTTCCTTTTTCATGGCGAAACATCAAAGTTTGTCAGGTCGCCACGGACACGCCCATCGACGAAAACTCTAAAGCTTCGCAATTTAACATCGCAAAGGCCTTATGATGACACTCAGCAAATTTGAAGATGATCGGATAAAAACTGTAGGAGGAGTTCGTTAAAGTACGAGGCCTGAAAATGGCAAAAACTGCACAAAAATCGTACAGGAAATTCAATATAACGGACTTCCTGTTGGGTTTCGGATGTTGCACCAGGAGACTTTTTTGTAGGTATTGGTGTGTTACATATTTGTACCGAGTTTCGTACATGTACGTGAAACGTAGCTCGAGGCGCACTCCGTTGAAATTTTATAGGTGGCGCTATCGAGCCATTTTGCCACACCCACTTTTGAAAACCATATCAGATGTAAATTTTCGCCAGGTCTGATGCATGTGCAAAGTTTCGTGAGTTTTCGGGCATGTTTAGGCCCTCAAAAAGACTTTTCATTTTGGAGAAGAAGAAGAAGAAGAATAATTAAAGCTGCAAGCAGCGATGAACGGGCCCTCGCACACGGGCTCATCGCCGACCGGTGGCTTTAGGAACACAGCAAATGGTGGGTAGTATGCTTTTAATACAGTAAAAATAGGAGAAATATGTCAAAGTCACTTAAATGTGCCAAATTTCCTGCTGCCAGCTGGTGGCGCTATGCCTATAACTGATTATTGGCATGTAGATGTGTTCAGGCCACCACTTTCATCAAACATATGAAGTTTGGTGCAGATTGACCTTGGTATGTTTGAGTTAGTGAAAGATATGATATATCCTGCTGCCAACAGGTGGCACTATGATAATATCTGAATATTGGCCTTTAGGTGTCTTCAGGCCAGGACTCTTACCAAACCTGTGAAGTTTGAGGCAGATCGGACATTTTATGGCTGAGTTATAACAACTTCTATGTCCATGGCGAAACATCAAACTTTGTCACGCCGCCACAGACACGCCCTTTAACGAAAACTCAAGATCTTCACAATTTAACATCTCTAAGGCCTCTAGATCAGACTGACCAAATATAATGTTGATATCAATAAATTTCTAGGAGGAGTTTGATACAAGTCATTTCCTGTTGCCAACAGGTGGCGCTGTGATTATAATAGAATATTGGCCTTCAGATGTGTTCAGGCCAGGACTCTTATCGAATATGTGAAGTTTGAGGCAAATCGGACATTTTATGGCTGAGTTATAACAAGTTTTATATCCATGGCGAGACCTCGAAATTTGTCAGGCCGCCACGGACACGCCCTTTACCGAAAACTCAAGATCTTCACAATTTAACATCTCTAAGGCCTTTATATTAGACTGACCGATTTTGGTGTTGATCTGTATAAATCTCTAGGAGGAGTTGGTGGTAGAGTACAGCATGACACTTCCTGTTGCCAGCAGGTGGCGCTATGACTATAACTGAATATGGATATGTAGATGTCATCAGGTCAGGAGTGTTATCACACATGTGAAGTTTGGGACAGATCGGACATTTTATGCCTAAGTTATAGCAACTTCCTTTTTCATGGCGAAACATCGAAATTTGCGAGGCCGCCACGGACACGCCCTCTGATGAAAACTCTAGATCTTCACAATTTAACGTCACAAAGGGCTTTAGATTAGACTCACCAAATTTGCTGTTGATCGGAGTAAATCTCTAGGAGGAGTTCGTTCAAGTACGACGCCTGAAAATGGCAAAAATGACACAAATTTTGCTAAGAAAATTAATAATAACCGACTTCCTGTTGGGTTTCGGATTTTGTCCCAGGAGGCTTTTTTGTAGGTATTGGTGAGATACATGTGTGTACCGATTTTCATGCATGTACGTGAATCATAGCTGAAAGCGCACACCGCGGAACGTGTAAAGGTGGCGCTATCGAGCCGTTTTGCCACACCCATCTCTGAAACCCATATCAGACATCCATTTTCGCCAGGTTTGATGTGTGTGCAAAGTTTCATGAGTTTTCGGGTATGTTTAGGCCCTCAAAAATGCGATTCATTCCGGAGAAGAAGAATAATAATAATAATTAAAGCTGCAAGCAGCGATGGTAGGGCCCTCGCACTCGGGCTCACCGCCGATCGGTGGCGAATGGTGGGCACTATGCTATTAACACAGAAAATGTAGGAGGAATATGTCAAAGTCATTGATATGTGCCAATCTTCCTTCTGCCAGCTGGTGGCGCTATGCCTATAACTGAATATTGGCATGCAGATGTGTTCAGGCCAGTGCTTTTATCAAACATATGATGTTTGGTGAAGCTTGAACATGGCATGCTTGAGTGTAAGTCATGACATATCCTTCTGCCAACAGGTGGCGCTATTACAAAATATTGGCTTTTAGATGTCTTCAGGCCAGGACTATTGGCAAACATGTCAAGTTTGGTGCAAATTGTACATTGCATGCTTAAGTTAGTGTAAAACAAGTAATTTGCTGTTGCCAGCTGGTGGCGCTATGACTATAACTGAATATTGGCATGTAAATGTATTCAGGCCAAGACTCTTATCAAACATATTAAGTTTGGGGCTGATTGGACATTGCATGCCTGAGTTACAGTAACTTCCTGTTTCATTGCATTAAGAGTATGCTTTAGCACTTAGCTAAATGTTGCTAACATGTTTCTAGCATCTTGCTACCCTATTTAACACTTGTTGATATTTTTAAAATGTTGCTTGGCATCCACAACAGTATTAAACATGTGACTTCCTGTTGCCAGCAGGTGGCACTATCACTATAACTGAATATGGGCATGGGCTTGTGTTCAGACCAGGACTCTTATAAAACATATTAAGCTTGGGTCAGATTGGACATTGTATGCATGAGTTACACTTATTTTTCTTTGTATTAATATCATGCTTTAGCTCTCAGCTAAGTGTTGCTAGCATGTTTTAACATGATTCTAGCATGATGCTAGCCTATTTAAAACTTGCTGATGCTTTTTATTATGTTGCTAGGAGTCCGTAACACCATTAAACATCACTTCCTGTTGTCAGCAGGTGGCGCTGTGACTATAACTGAATATGGGCATGTATATATCTTCAGGCCAGGACTCTTATCAAACGTGAAGTTTGGGGCTGATTGGACATTGCATGTCTGAGTTACAGTAACTTCCTGTTTTATGTCTTTAACAACATGCTTTAGCACTAAGTAAGTGTTGCTAGCATGTTTGAGTACGTTTTAAACTAGTTTAGCACTCAATGGCTTTTTTAGTGTGTTGCTAATAGTGTGTCACAGTGTTAAACATGTCACTTCCTGTTGACAGTAGGTGGCGCTATAACTATAACTGAATATTGGCATGTAGATATCTTCAGGCCAGAACTGTTATCAAACATGTGAAGTTTGGGGCTGATTGGACATTGCATGCCTGAGTTAGAGTAACTTCCTGTTTCATTGCATTAAGAGTATGCTTTAGCACTTAGCTAAATGTTGCTAACATGTTATAGCATGTTTCTAGCATGTTGCTACCCTGTTTAACAGTTGTTGAATTTTTTTAAAATGTTGCTAGGCATCCACAACAGTATTAAACATGTGGCTTCCTGTTACCAGCTGGTGGCGCTATGACTATAACTGAATACGGGCATTGGCGTGTGTTTAGGCCAGGATTCTTATCAAACATGTTAAGTTTGGGGCTGATTGGACATTGTATGCCTGAGTTAGAGTAACTTCCTGTTTCATTGTATTATTAGCATGCTTTAGCATATTAGCTAAGTGTTGCTAGCATGCTTTATTATTTTTGTAGCATGTTGAATATTAAGTTTGGGTCAGATTCAACATTATATACATGAGTTACAGCAATTTCCTTTTGTATTTGTAGTAATAGCATGCTTTAGCTCTTAGCTAAGTGTTGCTAGCATGTTTTAGCATGTTTGTAGCATGTTGCTAGCCTATTTAAGACTTGTTAACGCTTTTCAATATGTTTCTAGGAGTCCTTAACTGTGTTAAACATGTCATTTCCTGTTGTCAGCAGGTGGCGCTATGACTATAACTGAATATGGGCACTGACGTGTGTTCAGGACCGGACTGTCATCAAACATGTGAAGTTTGAGGCAGATCGGACATCGTATGCCTGAGTTATAGCAACTTCCTTTTTCATGGCGAAACATCAAAGTTTGTCCGGCCGCCACGGACACGCCCTTCGACGAAAACTCTAAAGCTTCGCAATTTAACATCGCAAAGGCCTTATGATGACACTCAGCAAATTTGAAGATGATCGGATAAAAACTGTAGGAGGAGTTCGTTAAAGTATGAGGCCTGAAAATGGCAAAAACTGCACAAAAATCGTACAGGAAATTCAATATAACGGACTTCCTGTTGGGTTTCGGATGTTGCACCAGGAGACTTTTTTGTAGGTATTGGTGTGTTACATATGTGTACCGAGTTTCGTACATGTACATGAAACGTAGCTCAAGGGGCACTCCGTTGAAATTTTATAGGTGGCGCTATCGAGCCATTTTGCCACACCCACTTTTGAAAACCATATCAGATGTAAATTTTCGCCAGGTCTGATGCGTGTGCAAAGTTTCGTGAGTTTTCGGGCATGTTTAGGCCCTCAAAAAGACTTTTCATTTTGGAGAAGAAGAAGAAGAAGAATAATAATAATAAACGGAGCAATTCCAATAGGGTCCTCGCACTGTAGTGCTCGGGCCCTAATTAAAGCTGCAAGCAGCGATGAACGGGCCCTCGCACCCGGGCTCACCGCCGACCGGTGGCTTTAGGAAAACATCAAACGGTGGGCAGTATGCTTTTAATACAGTAAATGTAGGAAAAAATAGATCAAAGTCACTTAAATGTGCCAAACTTCCTGCTGCCAGCTGGTGGCGCTATGCCTATAACTGATTATTGGCATGTAGATGTGTTCAGGCCAGCACTTTCATCAAACATATGACGTTTGGTGCAGATCGACCTTGGTATGTTTGAGTTAGTGAAAGATATGATATATCCTGCTGCCAACAGATGGCTCAATGATAATATTTGAATATTGGCCTTTAGATGTTTTCAGGCCAGGACTCTTACCAAACCTGTGAAGTTTGAGGCAGATCGGATATTTTATGGCTGAGTTATAACAACTTCTATGTCCATGGCGAAACGTCAAATTTTGTCAGGCCACCGAGGACACGCCCTTTGACGAAAACTCAAGATCTTCGCAATTTAACATCTGTAAGGCCTCTAGATCAGACTGACCAAATATAATGTCGATATCATTAAATCTCTAGGAGGAGTTTGATACAAGTCATTTCCTGTTGCCAACAGGTGGCGCTGTGATTATAATAGAATATTGGCCTTCAGATGTGTTCAGGCCAGGACTCTTTTCGAATATGTGAAGTTTGAGGCTAATTGGACATTTTATGGCTGAGTTATAACAAGTTTTATATCCATGGCGAGAACTCGAAATTTGTCAGGCCGCCACGGACACGCCCTTCAACGAAAACTCAAGATCTTCGCAATTTAACATCACTAAAGCCTTTATATTAGACTGACCGATTTTGGTGTTGATCTGTATAAATTTCTAGGAGGAGTTTGTTGCAGAGTACAACATGACACTTCCTGTTGCCAGCAGGTGGCGCTATGACTATAACTGAATATGGGCATGTAGATGTCTTCAGGTCAGGAGTGTTATCACACATGTGAAGTTTGGGACAGATCTGACATTTTATGCCTAAGTTATAGCAACTTCCTTTTTCATGGCGAAACATCGAAATTTGCGAGGCCGCCACGGACACGCCCTCCGATGAAAACTCTAGATCTTCACAATTTAACGTCACAAAGGGCTTTAGATTAGACTCACCAAATTTGGTGTTGATCGGAATAAATCTCTAGGAGGAGTTCGTTCAAGTATGACACCTGAAAATGGCAAAAATGACACAAATTTTGCTGAGAAAATTAATAATAACCGACTTCCTGTTGGGTTTCGGATTTTATCTCAAGAGGCTTTTTTGTAGGTATTGGTGTGTTACATATGTGTACCGATTTTTGTGCATGTACGATAATCACAGCTGAATGCGCACACCGCGGAACGTGTAAAGGTGGCGCTATTGAGCCATTTTGCCACACCCACTTCTGCAACCCATATCAGATGTCCATTTTCGCCAGGTCTGATGTGTGTGCAAAGTTTTGTTAGTTTTCGGGTATGTTTAGGCCCTCAAAAATGCGATTCATTCCGGATAAGAAGAATAATAATAATAATTAAAGCTGCAAGCAGCGATGAACGGGCCCTCGCACCCGGGCTCACCGCCGACCGGTGGCTTTAGGAAAACAGCAAACGGTGGGCAGTATGCTTTTAATACAGTAAATATATGAGAAATATGTCATAAGTCATTTAAATGTGCCAAACTTCCCATTGGCAGCTGGTGGCGCTATCCCTATAAATGATTATTGGCATGTAGATGTGTTCAGGCCAGCACTATTATCAAACATATGAAGTTTGGTGCAGATTGACCTTGGTATGTTTGAGTTAGTGAAAGATATGATATATCCTGGTGTCAACAGGTGGCGCTATGATAATATCTGAATATTGGCCTTTAGGTGTCTTCAGGCCAGGACTCTTACCAAACCTCTGAAGTTTGAGGCAGATCAGACATTTTATGGCTGAGTTATTACACCTATGTCTATGGCAAAACAACAAACTTTGTCAGGCCGCCACGGACACGCCCTTTACTGAAACTCAAGATCTTCACAATTTAACATCTCTAAGGCCTCTAGATCAGACTGACCAAATATAATGTTGATTTCATTAAATGTCTAGGAGGAGTTTGCTATAAACCTAATGCCCTGCAAGGACTTCAGATAATGCCAACTGTGAACCAAATGTGAACATTTTCCCTATATTCTGATGATGATGATGATAAGAACATGTAATTCATGATGATAACAAAATGTTATTATTGCTTGCATTACATTCACCACTTCTGCTTAAATCGTTACCTATCTGTACAATTTGTCTGTGGATATTGCTTTGGAAAGGAAAGGAAAGGAAAGGAAAGGGGGTGAGTGAGGCCAAGTATGGTGACCCATACAAGGAATTTGTGCTCTGCATTTAACCCATCCAAGTGCACACACACAGTAGTGAACACACACACACCGTGAACACACACCCGGAGCAGTGGGCAGCCATTGCTGCGGCGCCCGGGGAGCAGTTGGGGGATCGGTGCCTTGCTCAAGGGACTCACCTCAGTCGTGGTATTGAGGGTGGAGAGAGTGCTGTACATTCACTCCCCCCACCTACAATCCCTGCCGGACCTGAGACTCGAACCTGCAACCTTTGGGTTACAAGTCCGAATCTCTAACCATTAGGCCACGGCTGCCCTGGTTTGCTGGTGACTCCTGTTATAAGACATCACTCTTAAGCGCTACATAACTAAGAATCAATAAGGAAAACGGTGCACAGTTGGTAAATGCATTCACAGTAACCCTCTGCTAGTTTGGATTTTAAGTTTACTGAATTGAAAGGGTTACACTTTAAAATCAACACAGAGACACATACACACAATATATAAAATGTTGCCATCCAGTTTCATTTGTTAACATTAACTATATTAGTTAACATGAACAATAATTAAATAGCATTTATTAATGTTAATTAATATTAAGCTAAAAAAAAAAGTATTCATATATTGTTTAAAGGTAAATTAGTATCTTTTAGTTTATGTACTGTGAATTAACATGAACATGAACACAGTTCATGTGGGTGTACAGCAATACACAATAAAGTGCTCTATATACGCTTAATTCTTTCAAAATATCTTTAAAAATCAAGTTGAGTGTTTTAATGGGGCGATATATATATAACTGATCTTAAAATGATGGTTTTCGGATGTTTTGAACAGATAACAGCAAAGTTTGTTTTGTTGTCAAAGTTTGTCTTGAAATTTTTAATTATTATAATTTTATATTCAATAAATAACACTATGAAAATATTGTCTACAATGAAGATAAATCACTCATGCTTAAAAGTTGTATTTTTCTTAATCTTTTGCTATGTGACTGAATAGGACAAGTTCATGGTACAGTTCAGTAAAAATAAATAAAAAACAACAACTGCAAAATACAAACAATGAAAGATTTAATGACCCTTTATATTTTCTCAAAATATCAGACATATTTATGTCGATTACGCTACAGCAATGTGCATCTTCCTCAAAGATGGTCTTAAGCAAAACAGCATGTTCCACTGGTCTCTCTCCCTTACACCCCTCCCCCCTTCAGTCACTCTTCAGTGACTCAATGGTGACTGAACACAGACAGGCACAGGCAGAGTGACAGCAGGTTTCTAATTTCTTTTTTTAATTTTCTTTAATTCATAGAAGCTTGTATAAAATTGATATTTACACCACTTGCTCAGAATGATAAGATCTCTGTGTGAAAAAAGTTGTAAAGAGTTTGGATGCTGCACTTTAAAGATATTAAAAAATTACGGTTATGTTTTTTACTACATCTTTAAAAAATCACCACGTCAACACCGTTCAAGATATCCCAAATCCGCTCGCAATTTATTATCTTCAGAATCTTCTCTTCATGTTAAAAAAGTTTGGTGTGAATACCTTGTTGTTCTTAGAAGGAGTGTGATTTTGTTTACAGCCTGATTTTTCCAAAAATCCACATTCAAATCAAAATAGCCTGCTTCCTGTTGGTCTTAGCTAATGAGTTTGATTTAGAAAGCTGTCCAGATTGATGAGAACAATATATGTACAGAGTTTGGTGACTGTAGGAAAAACTAACCCCCCAACTTTTGTCAAAAGATGGCGCTATAGAGTGCCTGCTCCACGCCCATTTATGACCTTTTGCCAGTGTCTAACTATCATTAATATTGATGTGTGTGTTGAGTTTCATGAAATTCTAAGCATGTTATCTGCCTCGAAAAGACAGGAATCTAATTTTAAAGTTTGACACGTTGCCATGGCAACAGCATTTGATTTATCATCGAACCCTTTACATATTCTTATCGGCCGTGTTTTGACATTATTTTGATGAAGTTTGAAGATAATCAAGTAAAATTAAGAGGCTGATTTCAAAGGATTTTGAAAATGACACGCTTCCTGCTGCCAGTTGGTGGCGCTATAACTTTGACTCATAATAGTCACATTTATGGAATCGGCATAATACAACGAACAAACTGGTGAAGTTTCATAAGAATCAGGCAATGTGTGCAACAGTAATTAGACACTTCCTGTTTCTCATTTCTCGCCATAACTTTGTTGCCTTGCCACGGCCAAACCGTTCGAGATATCAAAAATCCCCTCGCAATTTAGCATCCCCAATGTCTTGAGATCATGCTGACCGAGTTTGGTGACAATCCTATGGAAACCCTGGGAGGAGTACGTTAAATTCCAGAGCATGCGCTTTTTAAACAGCCCTAAATATCTCACTTCCTGTTGCGTGGAGCCTATGACATAGAGTACAAAAGTTGTTTGGCTCAGTGAGATCTATATGTGTACCGAGTTTCATATCAGTGCGTGCAAGTATGTGTGCGCAGTACATCAAGTTTTCAAACTGTGTTCCAGGGGGCGCTGTAGAGGCCCTGAACCACGCCCGGGTCCCAGCCTCTGTGGCGTCCTGATGGCCGCAGATTCCGACGTGTGTGCACATTTTCAAGAGTTTTTGAGTATGTTAAGGCCCCCAAAAGTGCCCCAACGGTTGAAAAAAAAAAAAAAAAAAGAACCCTTAGAAGAACAACAGGGCCTTCGCCCTTTTGGGCTCGGGCCCTAATAAGAAGAAACGGAGCAGATCCAATAGGGTCCTCACACCATCGGTGCTCGGGCCCTAATAATAATAAACGGAGCAGATTCAATAGGGTCCTCACACCATCGGTGCTCGGGCCCTAATAATAAACGAAGCAGATCCAATAGGGTCCTCACACCATCGGTGCTCGGGCCCTAATAAACGGAGCAATTCCAATAGGGTCCTCGCACTGTAGTGCTCGGGCCCTAATAATAATAAACGGAGCAGATTCAATAGGGTCCTCACACCATCGGTGCTCGGGCCCTAATAATCCTTAGAAAAACAATAGGGCCTTCGCCCTTTTGGGCTCGGGCCCTAATAAGAACCCTTAGAAGAACAATAGGGCCTTCGCCCTTTTGGGCTCGGGCCCTAATTAAAGCTGCAAGCAGCGTTGACCGGGCCCTCGCCGTCTGGCAGTCGCCATCCCGATAGCATCAGGAAAACGGTGCCCAGTTGGCACATGCATTCACAATAACCCTTTGGACTAACCCTAACTGTCTCTCCTCCTCTCTGACTCTTTCTCTTACCACCCATCCCACCTCCTTACACTCAGCCACTTACCACACAAACACACACATAGAGTGCAGAGCAGAGTGAGATCAGATTTGTTTTTTAATTTTCTTTCATTCGTGGAGTTTTATATAATTATGAAATGAACTGTGTTTAATCAGAATGAATAGTTATTTGTATGAAAAAAGTTTCAAAGAGTTAGGATGCTGCACTTTAAATATATAATAAATCATTGAAAATTGAAAATGGGAAATGAAATTCTAGGCACGCTATCTGCCTCAAAAACACAGGAAACAAATATTTGAATGTATTTTGTATTTTTTTTTTATTTGCCATGGCAACAGCATTTGATGCATCAGGGACGCCTTTACAGACTCTCATCGGCCGTGTTTTTACATCATTCTGATGAAGTTTGAAGAAAATCGAGTACAAATATATTGTTCGTTGTTCGTTCGTGTGTTAGTTCATTAACCAATGTTAACAAAAGAGACCCTATTTTAAATAGTTACCATGTTTTATGATCTACATCCATTTTTTTATATTATTTTAATGATCTATAAGCATCTGTGAAATAATTATAAACAAATATATTAAAAATAAATACATATTTACTTAGTTGATGTATTTGTTTCTCATTCTAATTAAGTGAACTGAGCAGTATAGTGTCATACTTATAATATTTTTTATTCTATCAGTGAGATTGTATATATGTATATAAATCATATAATTTTTCCTTAAAAGATTAAAAAAATATTTTAATGCTCTTTAAGCACCTATACAAAATAATTATGTAAAAGTACACTGACAGTACAGTCTATATCAACTGATTCTATGGATTATTTTCATTCTTATACACTGAGAATGAGCTAAATAGCATTAGAGGTCAAACGATTCCTTATCTTATGAGGACCTCTAGTGTTCATCCCTGGTATTAGAGCTTTAATCTGACAAATTTATGTGACACTTTTAATGTTTTTGGGGCCTCTGAGCATGATAACATTTTGAAACTACACGTATTTCCTAAGAATTTCTTGTTCTTTATATGTAAAAAGTTTTGATGAGTTAGAATAATGCAATTTAAAGATATATGAAAATAACTCTTCATCTTTTTTATTGTTACTTTCATAAATCACCACATCAACACCGTTCAAGATGTCCCAAAGCCGTTCACAATTTAACATCTTCAGTATCTTGGCATCATGTTGACAAAGTTTTGTGTGAACTGTCTGATTCTGCTATGAGTGATATGAATTTATTCACAGCTATATTTAAAAACACAGGAAACAAATGTTAAAGTTTGACATGTTGCCATGGCAACAGCATTTGATGTATCAAGGACCCCTTGACAGATTCTCATCGGCCGTGTTTTGATATTATTCTGAAGAAGTTTGAAGCAAATTGAGTAAAATTAAGAGGTTGATTTAAAAGCGTTTTGCAAGCAACACACTTCCTGCTGCCAGTTGGTGGCGCTATAACTTTGCCTCATAATAGTCACATCTCTGTGATCGGTATCATACGACGAACAAACTGCTTAAGTTTGGTCAAAATCAGATAAAGTGTGTCAAAATTATTAGACATTTCCTGTTTCTCATTTCTCGCCATAATTTGTCGCCCTGCCACGGCCAAACCGTTCGAGATAGCAAAAATCCCCTGGCAATTTTGCATTCCCAATATCTTGAGATCATGTTGACCGAGTTTGGTGGCCATCGGTGGAAAGGTCTAGGAGGAGTATTTCAAATTCCACAGCTTGATTTTTCCAAAAATCCATATTTAAATAAAAATAGCTGACTTCCTGTTGGTCGTAGCTAATGGGTGTAAATTAGAAAGTTGTCCGGCTTGATGAGTCCAATATATGTACCGAGTTTGGTGACTGTAGGACAAAGTAACCCCCCAACTTTTGTCAAAAGGTGGCGCTATGGAGCGCCTGCTCCACGCCCATTTATGGGCTTTTATCAGTGTTTAACTGTCATTAATACAGATGTGTGTGTTGAGTTTCATGAAATTCTAAGCATTTTAAGTGGCTCAAAAACACAAAAAACTAAAGTTAAAGTTTGACACGTTGCCATGGCAACATGATAAAAGTTATGGATAACGCCCTTCACAGATTCTTATCGGTCGTGTTTTGACATTATTGTGATGAAGTTTGAAGCAAATTGAGTAAAATTAAGAGGCTGAGTTTAAAGCGTTTCAAAAACGTCACGCTTTCTGCTGCCAGTTGGTGGCGCTATAACTTTGACTCATAATAGTCACATCTCTGTGATCAGCATCAGACGGTGAACAAACTGCTGAAGTTTGGTCAAAATCAGACAAAGTATGTCAAAGTTATTAGGCACTTCCTGTTTCTCATTTCTCGCCATAAATTTGTCGCCCCGTCACGGTCAAACCGTTCGAGATATCAAAAATCCCCTGGCAATTTTGCGTCCCCAATGTCTTGAGATCATGCTGACCGAGTTTGGTGGCCATCGGTGGAAAGGCCTAGTAGGAGTATTTCAAATTCCATTGCATGCACTTTTTAGACATCCCTGAATAGCCGACTTCCTGTTTGGCGAAGCATGGACTATGAGTGTGAAATTTGTTCGGCCCGATGAGGTCTATATGTGTATGAATTTTGGTGACTGTAGGTCAACCGTTGTGCGCTCCAGAGCCCTTCAAAAGTCGCAATTTTTAACGCTGTGCCATGCCCCCCCCCCAGGTGACCCCCCCATGTCAAAGTCTGTCCGGCCCTGATGGCCGCAGGTTCCAATGTGTGTGCAAAGTTTCAAGAGTTTTCGTGTATGTTAAGGCCCCCGAAATCCTCCAAAACATTGAAAAAAAAAAAAATAATAATAATAATAATTAAAGCTGCAAGCAGCGATGGTAGGGCCCTCGCACTCGGGCTCACCGCCGATCGGTGGCGAATGGTGGGCACTATGCTATTAACACAGAAAATGTAGGAGGAATATGTCAAAGTCATTGATATGTGCCAATCTTCCTTCTGCCAGCTGGTGGCGCTATGCCTATAACTGAATATTGGCATGCAGATGTGTTCAGGCCAGTGCTTTTATCAAACATATGAAGTTTGGTGAAGCTTGAACATGGCATGCTTGAGTGTAAGTCATGACATATCCTGCTGCCAACAGGTGGCGCTATTACAAAATATTGGCTTTTAGATGTCTTCAGGCCAGGACTATTGGCAAACATGTCAAGTTTGGTGCAAATTGTACATTGCATGCTTAAGTTAGTGTAAAACAAGTAATTTGCTGTTGCCAGCTGGTGGCGCTATGACTATAACTAAATATTGGCATGTAAATGTATTCAGGCCAAGACTCTTATCAAACATATTAAGTTTGGGGCTGATTGGACATTGCATGCCTGAGTTACAGTAACTTCCTGTTTCATTGCATTAAGAGTATGCTTTAGCACTTAGCTAAATGTTGCTAACATGTTTCTAGCATGTTGCTACCCTATTTAACACTTGTTGATATTTTTAAAATGTTGCTGGGCATCCACAACAGTATTAAACATGTGACTTCCTGTTGCCAGCAGGTGGCACTATGATTATAACTGAATATGGGCATGGGCTTGTGTTCAGACCAGGACTCTTATCAAACATATTAAGCTTGGGTCAGATTGGACATTGTATGCATGAGTTACACTTATTTTTCTTTGTATCAATATCATGCTTTAGCTCTCAGCTAAGTGTTGCTAGCATGTTTTAACATGATTCTAGCATGATGCTAGCCTATTTAAAACTTGCTGACGCTTTTTATTATGTTGCTAGGAGTCCGTAACACCATTAAACGTCACTTCCTGTTGTCAGCAGGTGGCGCTGTGACTATAACTGAATATGGGCATATATATATATCTTCAGGCCAGGACTCTTATCAAACGTGAAGTTTGGGGCTGATTGGACATTGCATGTCTGAGTTACAGTAACTTCCTGTTTTATGTCTTTAACAACATGCTTTAGCACTAAGTAAGTGTTGCTAGCATGTTTGAGTACGTTTTAAACTAGTTTAGCACTCAATGGCTTTTTTAGTGTGTTGTTAATAGTGTGTCACAGTGTTAAACATGTCACTTCCTGTTGACAGTAGGTGGCGCTATAACTATAACTGAATATTGGCATGTAGACATCTTCAGGTCATGACTGTTATCAAACATGTGAAGTTTGGGGCTGATTGGACATTGCATGCCTGAGTTACAGTAACTTCCTGTTTCATTGCATTAAGAGCATGCTTTAGCACTTAGCTAAATGTTGCTAACATGTTATAGCATGTTTCTAGCATGTCTCTACCCTTTTTAACAGTTGTTGATTTTTTTTAAATGTTGCTAGTCATCCACAACAGTATTAAACATATGGCTTCCTGTTACCAGCTGGTGGCGCTATGACTATAACTGAATACAGGCATGGGCGTGTGTTTAGGCCAGGATTCTTATCAAACGTGTTAAGTTTGGGGCTGATTGGACATGGTATGCCTGAGTTAGAGTAACTTCCTGTTTTATTGTATTATTAGCATGCTTTAGCATATTAGCTAAGTGTTGCTAGCATGCTTTATTATTTTTGTAGCATGTTGAATATTAAGTTTGGGTCAGATTCAACAGTATATACATGAGTTACAGCAATTTTTGTATTTGTATTAATAGCATGCTTTAGCTCTTAGCTAAGTGTTGCTAGCATGTTTTAGCATGTTTGTAGCATGTTGCTAGCCTATTTACAACTTGTTAACGCTTTTCAATATGTTGCTAAGAGTCCGTAACAGTGTTAAACATGTCATTTCCTGTTGTCAGCAGGTGGCGCTATGACTATAACTGAATTTGGGCACTGACATGTGTTCAGGACGAGACTGTCATCAAACATGTGAAGTTTGAGGCAGATCGGACATCGTATGCCTGAGTTATAGCAACTTCCTTTTTCATGGCGAAACATCAAAGTTTGTCAGGCCGCCACGGACACGCCCATCGACGAAAACTCTAAAGCTTCGCAATTTAACATCGCAAAGGCCTTATGATGACACTCAGCAAATTTGAAGATGATCGGATAAAAACTGTAGGAGGAGTTCGTTAAAGTACGAGGCCTGAAAATGGCAAAAACTGCACAAAAATCGTACAGGAAATTCAATATAACGGACTTCCTGTTGGGTTTCGGATGTTGCACCAGGAGACTTTTTTGTAGGTATTGGTGTGTTACATATGTGTACCGAGTTTCGTACATGTACGTGAAACGTAGCTCGAGGTGCACTCCGTTGAAATTTTATAGGTGGCGCTATCGAGCCATTTTGCCACACCCACTTTTGAAAACCATATCAGATGTCAATTTTCGCCAGGTCTGATGCGTGTGCAAAGTTTCGTGAGTTTTCGGGCATGTTTAGGCCCTCAAAAAGACTTTTCATTTTGGAGAAGAAGAAGAATAATAATTAAAGCTGCAAGCAGCGATGAACGGGCCCTCGCACCCGGGCTCACCGCCGACCGGTGGCTTTAGGAAAACAGCAAACGGTGGGCAGTATGCTTTTAATACAGTAAATGTAGGAAAAATAGATCAAAGTCACTTAAATGTGCCAAACTTCCTGCTGCCAGCTGGTGGTGCTATGCCTATAACTGATTATTGGCATGTAGATGTGTTCAGGCCAGCACTTTCATCAAACATATGAAGTTTGGTGCAGATTGACCTTGGTATGTGTGAGTTAGTGCAAGATATGATATATCCTGCTGCCAATAGGTGGCGCTATAATAATATCTGTATATTGTCCTTTAGATGTCTTCAGGCCAGGACTTTTACCAAACCTGTGAAGTTTGAGGCAGATCGGACATTTTATGGCTGAGTTATAACAACTTTTATGTCCATGGCGAAACATCAAACTTTGTCAGGCCGCCACGGACACGCCCTTTAACGAAAACTCAAGATCTTCACAATTTAACATCTCTAAGGCCTCTAGATCAGACTGACCAAATATAATGTTTATATCCTTAAATCTCTAGGAGGAGTTTGGTACAAGCCATTTCCTGTTGCCAACAGGTGGCGCTGTGATTATAATAGAATATAGGCCTTCAGATTGGTTCAGGCCAGGACTTTAATCGAACATGTAAAGTTTGAGGCAAATCGGACATTTTATGGCTGAGTTATAACAAGTTTTATATCCATGGCGAGACCTCGAAATTTGTCAGGCCGCCACGGACACGCCCTTCAACGAAAACTCAAGATCTTCGCAATTTAACATCGCTAAGGCCTTTATATTAGACTGACCGATTTTGGAGTTGATCTGTATAAATCTCTTGGAGGAGTTGGTTGTAGAGTACAGCATGACACTTCCTGTTGCCTGCAGGTGGCGCTATGACTATAACTGAATATGGGCATGTAGATGTCTTCAGGTCAGGAGTGTTATCACACATGTGAAGTTTGGGACAGATCGGACATTTTATGCCTAAGTTATAGCAACTTCCTTTTTCATGGCGAAACATCGAAATTTGCGAGGCCGCCACGGACACACCCTCCGATGAAAACTCTAGATCTTCACAATTTAACGTCACAAAGGGCTTTAGACTAGACTCTGAAAATTTGGTGTTGATCGGAATAAATCTCTAGGAGGAGTTCGTTCAAGTATGACACCTGAAAATGGCAAAAATGACACAAATTTTGCTGAGAAAATTAATAATAACCGACTTCCTGTTGGGTTTCGGATTTTATCTCAAGAGGCTTTTTTGTAGGTATTGGTGTGTTAGATGTGTGTACCGATTTTTGTGCATGTACAATAATCACAGCTGAATGCGCACACCGCGGAACGTGTAAAGGTGGCGCTATTGAGCCATTTTGCCACACCCACTTCTGCAACCCATATCAGACGTCCATTTTCGCCAGGTCTGATGTGTGTGCAAAGTTTCGTTAGTTTTCGGGTATGTTTAGGCCCTCAAAAATGCGATTCATTCCGGATAAGAATAATAATAATAATAATAATAATAATAATAATAATAATAATAAACGGAGCAGATTCAATAGGGTCCTCACACCATCGGTGCTCGGGCCCTAATAAACGGAGCAATTCCAATAGGGTCCTCGCACTGTAGTGCTCGGGCCCTAATTAAAGCTGCAAGCAGCGATGACCGGGCCCTCGCCGACTGTGCAGTCACCATCCCGATAGCATCAAGAAAACGGTGCCCAGTTTGGCACATGCATTCACAGTAACCCTTTGGACTAACCCTAACTGTCTCTCCTCCTCTCTGACTCTTTCTCTTACCACCCATCCCACTTCCTTACACTCAGCCACTTACCTCACAAACAAGAGTGCAGAGCAGAGTGAGATCAGATATGTTTTATTTTTTTATTTTCTTTCATTCGTGGAGTTTTGTATAATTATGAAATGAACTGTGTTTGATCAGAATGAACAGTTATTTGTATGAAAAAAGTTTCAAAGAGTTAGGATGCTGCACTTCAAATATATAATAAATCATTGAAAATTGAAAATGGAAAATGAAATTCTAAGCACGCTCTCTGCCTCAAAAACAGGAAAAAAATATTTGAATGTATTTTTTATTTTTATTTATTTGCCATGGCAACAGCATTTGATGCATCAGGGACGCCTTTACAGACTCTCATCGGCTGTGTTTTTACATTATTCTGATGAAGTTTGAAGAAAATTGAGTACAAATATATTGTTTGTTGTTCGTTCGAGTTTGTTAGTTCATTACCCATTGTTAACAAAAGAGACCCTATTTTAAATAGTTACCATGTTTTATGATCTACATCCATTTTTTTATATTATTTTAATGATCTATAAGCATCTGTGAAATAATTATAAACAAATATATTAAAAATAAATACATATTAACTTAGTTGATGTATTTGTTTCTCATTCTAATTAAGTGAACTGAGCAGTATAGTGTGATACTTATAAGATTTTTTATTCTATCAGTGAGAGTCTATATATGTATATAAATCATATAATTTTTCCTTAAAAGATTAAAAAAAGTTTGTAAAAGCTCTTTAAGCACCTATACAAAATAATTATGTAAAAGTACACTGACAGTACAGTACACATCAACTGATTCTTTGCATTATTGTCATTCTTATACACTGAGAATGAGCTAAATAGCATTAGAGGTCAAACGATTCCTTATCTTATGAGGACCTCTAGTGTTCATCCCTGGTACTAGAGCTTTAATCTGACAAATTTATATCACACTTTTAATGATTTTGGGGCCTCTGATTATGATAACATTTTGAAACTACACGTATTACCTAAGAATTTCTTGTTCTTTATATGTAAAAAGTTTTGATGAGTTAGAATAATGCAATTTAAAGATATATGGAAATAACTCTCCATCTTTTTTACTGTTACTTTCATAAATCACCACATCAACACCGTTCAAGATATCCCAAAGCCGTTCACATTTTAACATCTTCAGTATCTTGGCACCATGTTGACAAAGTTTGGTGTGCACTGTCTGATTCTGCTATGAGTGATATGAATTTATTCAGCTATATTTTTCCAAAAATCCACATTCAAATAAAAATAGCTGACATCCTGTTGGTCGTAGCTAATGGGTGTAAATTTTTTGCAAAAAAAATCTGGTGATCAAAAATGATTAGGCTGTAGTTAAGAACTGTTAGTTTTATGGACAGTTAGAATGTTTTGTATATACAGACAAGGGCTTTATGATGGGCCTGATTTGAATTTAGAAAAATGTTTTATTTCTTAAACATGTTTGAAGTTCTTAATAGATTTCACTGTTGCACATTTAGTCTTTTTATTTTTTTTACAGTAATGTGCATTTTGCAGTTTGTTTACATGGTGTACATTGGATGCACATATTTATGACTTCTTGTTACAGTATTCATTTAAAATAAAAGTTGTTGTCGAATTGCCAAATTGGTCACAATACCCTACCCTAATTCACATCCTAATGAATAAACAACCAAGAGTTTAAATATTCCCTTCTATCTCCTCCTCTCTGACTCTCTTTCCACCCATCCCCCCTCCCCACTCTCACCCTAACACTCAAAAAACACACACCAACTTACCACGCACACACATAAGTGCAGAGCAGAGAGGGATCAGATTTGTTTTTTAATTTTCATTAATTCATAGATCTTTGTATAATTATGAAATGAACGTTGTCTGATCAGAATGACTAGTAGTCTGTATGAAAAAAGTTTCAAAGACTTTGGATGGTGCACTTTAAAGATATAATAAAATTACGGCTATCTTTTTTTACTCCGATTTCAATCAATTACCACATCAACACCGTTCAAGATATCCTAAATCTGCTCGCAAGTTAGCATCTTCAGAATGTTGGCATCATGTCAAAAAAGTTTGGTGTGAATTGGTTGGTTTTCCCGAGAGAAGTATATAAAATTCCACAGCCTGATTTTTCCAAATATCCACATTCAAATCAAAATAGCCAACTTCCTGTCGATCGTAGCTAATGGGTGTAAATTAGAAATGTTTCTGGCTTGATGAGATCAATATATGTACCGAGTTTGGTGACTGTAGGACAAACGAAACCCCCAACTTTTGTCAAAAGGTGGCGCTATGGAGTGCCTGCTCCACGCCCATTTATGGGCTTTTATCAGTGTCTAAATATCATTAATACAGATGTGTGTGTGAAGTTTCATGAAATTCTGAGTATTTTAAGTGGCTCCAAAACACAAAAAGCTAAAGTTAAAGTTTGACACGTTGCCATGGCAACATGATAAAAGTTATCGATAATGCAATTCACAGATTCTCATTGGCCATGTTTCAACATTATTGAGATGAAGTTTGAAGCAAATTGAGTAAAATTAAGAGGTTGATTTAAAAGCATTTAGAAAACGTTGCGCTTTGTGCTGCCAGTTGGTGGCGCTATAACTTTGACTCCTAATAGTCACATCTCTGTGATCGGCATCATAAGATGAACAAACTGCTGAAGTTTGGTCAAAATCAGACAAAGTGTGTTAAAGTTATTAGACACTTCCTGTTTCTCATTTCTCGCCATAACTTTGTCGCCCCGCCACGACCAAACCGTTCGAGATATCAAAAATCCCCTGGCAATTTTGCGTCCCCAATGTCTTGAGGTCATGCTGACCGAGTTTGGTGGCAATTGGTGGAAAGGCTTGGGAGGAGTATTTCAAATTCCATTGCATGCGCTTTTTAGACATCCCTGAATAGCTGACTTCCTGTTGGGCGAAGCACTGACTTTGAGCATGAAAGTTGTTCGGCCCGATGAGGTCTATATGTGTATGAATTTTGATAAATGTAGGTCAACTGGTGTGTGCTCCAGAGTCCCTCAAAAGTAAAAATTGTTAACGCTGTGCCACGCCCCCCCCCAGGTGACCCCCCCATGTCAAAGTTTGTCCGGCCCTGATGGCCGCAGGTTCCAATGTGTGTGCAAAGTTTCAAGAGTTTTCGTGTATGTTAAGGGCCCCGAAATGACCCAAAACATTGATGAAATAATAATAATAATAATAATTAAAGCTGCAAGCAGCGATGGTAGGGCCCTCGCACTCGGGCTCACCGCCGATCGGTGGCGAATGGTGGGCACTATGCTATTAACACAGAAAATGTAGGAGGAATATGTCAAAGTCATTGATATGTGCCAATCTTCCTTCTGCCAGCTGGTGGCGCTATGCCTATAACTGAATATTGGCATGCAGATGTGTTCAGGCCAGTGCTTTTATCAAACATATGAAGTTTGGTGAAGCTTGAACATGGCATTCTTGAGTGTAAGTCATGACATATCCTGTTGCCAACAGGTGGCGCTATTACAAAATATTGGCTTTTAGATGTCTTCAGGCCAGGACTATTGGCAAACATGTCAAGTTTGGTGCAAATTGTACATTGCATGCTTAAGTTAGTGTAAAACAAGTAATTTGCTGTTGCCAGCTGGTGGCGCTTTGACTATAACTGAATATGGGCATGTATATATCTTCAGGCCAGGACTCTTATCAAACGTGAAGTTTGGGGCTGATTGGACATTGCATGTCTGAGTTACAGTAACTTCCTGTTTTATGTCTTTAACAACATGCTTTAGCACTAAGTAAGTGTTGCTAGCATGTTTGAGTACGTTTTAAACTAGTTTAGCACTCAATGGCTTTTTTAGTGTGTTGCTAATAGTGTGTCACAGTGTTAAACATGTCACTTCCTGTTGACAGTAGGTGGCGCTATAACTATAACTGAATATTGGCATGTAGATATCTTCAGGCCAGGACTGTTATCAAACATGTGAAGTTTGGGGCTGATTGGACATTGCATGCCTGAGTTAGAGTAACTTCCTGTTTCATTGCATTAAGAGTATGCTTTAGCACTTAGCTAAATGTTGCTAACATGTTATAGCATGTTTCTAGCATGTTGCTACCCTGTTTAACAGTTGTTAAATTTTTTTAAAATGTTGCTAGGCATCCACAACAGTATTAAACATGTGGCTTCCTGTTACCAGCTGGTGGCGCTATGACTATAACTGAATACGGGCATTGGCGTGTGTTTAGGCCAGGATTCTTATCAAACATGTTAAGTTTGGGGCTGATTGGACATTTTATGCCTGAGTTAGAGTAACTTCCTGTTTCATTGTATTATTAGCATGCTTTAGCATATTAGCTAAGTGTTGCTAGCATACTTTATTATTTTTGTAGCATGTTGAATATTAAGTTTGGGTCAGATTCAACATTATATACATGAGTTACAGCAATGTCCTTTTGTATTTGTATTAATAGCATGCTTTAGCTATTAGCTAAGTGTTGCTAGCATGTTTTAGCATGTTTGTAGCATGTTGCTAGCCTATTTAAGACTTGTTAACGCTTTTCAATATGTTTCTAGGAGTCCGTAACAGTGTTTAACATGTCAATTCCTGTTGTCAGCAGGTGGCGCTATGACTATAACTGAATATGGGCACTGACGTGTGTTCAGGACCGGACTGTTATCAAACATGTGAAGTTTGAGGCAGATCGGACATCGTGTGCCTGAGTTATAGCAACTTCCTTTTTCATGGCGAAACATCAAAGTTTGTCCGGCCGCCACGGACACGCCCTTCGACGAAAACTCTAAAGCTTCGCAATTTAACATCGCAAAGGCCTTATGATGACACTCAGCAAATTTGAAGATGATCGGATAAAAACTGTAGGAGGAGTTCGTTAAAGTACGAGGCCTGAAAATGGCAAAAACTGCACAAAAATCGTACAGGAAATTCAATATAACGGACTTCCTGTTGGGTTTCGGATGTTGCACCAGGAGACTTTTTTGTAGGTATTGGTGTGTTACATATGTGTACCGAGTTTCGTACATGTACATGAAACGTAGCTCGAGGGGCACTCCGTTGAAATTTTATAGGTGGCGCTATCGAGCCATTTTGCCACACCCACTTTTGAAAACCATATCAGATGTAAATTTTCGCCAGGTCTGATGCGTGTGCAAAGTTTCGTGAGTTTTCGGGCATGTTTAGGCCCTCAAAAAGACTTTTCACTTTGGAGAAGAAGAAGAAGAAGAAGAATAATAATAAACGGAGCAATTCCAATAGGGTCCTCGCACTGTAGTGCTCGGGCCCTAATTAAAGCTGCAAGCAGCGTTGACCGGGCCCTCGCCGTCTGGCAGTCGCCATCCCGATAGCATCAGGAAAACGGTGCCCAGTTGGCACATGCATTCACAATAACCCTTTGGACTAACCCTAACTGTCTCTCCTCCTCTCTGACTCTTTCTCTTACCACCCATCCCACCTCCTTACACTCAGCCACTTACCACACAAACACACACATAGAGTGCAGAGCAGAGTGAGATCAGATTTGTTTTTTAATTTTATTTCATTCGTGGAGTTTTATATAATTATGAAATGAACTGTGTTTAATCAGAATGAATAGTTATTTGTATGAAAAAAGTTTCAAAGAGTTAGGATGCTGCACTTTAAATATATAATAAATCATTGAAAATTGAAAATGGGAAATGAAATTCTAGGCACGCTATCTGCCTCAAAAACACAGGAAACAAATATGTATTTTGTATTTTTTTTTTATTTGCCATGGCAACAGCATTTGATGCATCAGGGACGCCTTTACAGACTCTCATCGGCCGTGTTTTTACATCATTCTGATGAAGTTTGAAGAAAATTGAGTACAAATATATTGTTCGTTGTTCGTTCGTGTGTTAGTTCATTAACAAATGTTAACAAAAGAGACCCTATTTTAAATAGTTACCATGTTTTATGATCTACATCCATTTTTTTATATTATTTTAATGATCTATAAGCATCTGTGAAATAATTATAAACAAATATATTAAAAATAAATACATATTTACTTAGTTGATGTATTTGTTTCTCATTCTAATTAAGTGAACTGAGCAGTATAGTGTCATACTTATAATATTTTTTATTCTATCAGTGAGATTGTATATATGTATATAAATCATATAATTTTTCCTTAAAAGATTAAAAAAATATTTTAATGCTCTTTAAGCACCTATACAAAATAATTATGTAAAAGTACACTGACAGTACAGTCTATATCAACTGATTCTATGGATTATTTTCATTCTTATACACTGAGAATGAGCTAAATAGCATTAGAGGTCAAACGATTCCTTATCTTATGAGGACCTCTAGTGTTCATCCCTGGTATTAGAGCTTTAATCTGACAAATTTATGTGACACTTTTAATGTTTTTGGGGCCTCTGAGCATGATAACATTTTGAAACTACACGTATTTCCTAAGAATTTCTTGTTCTTTATATGTAAAAAGTTTTGATGAGTTAGAATAATGCAATTTAAAGATATATGAAAATAACTATTCATCTTTTTTATTGTTACTTTCATAAATCACCACATCAACACCGTTCAAGATGTCCCAAAGCCGTTCACAATTTAACATCTTCAGTATCTTGGCATCATGTTGACAAAGTTTTGTGTGAACTGTCTGATTCTGCTATGAGTGATATGAATTTATTCACAGCTATATTTAAAAACACAGGAAACAAATGTTAAAGTTTGACATGTTGCCATGGCAACAGCATTTGATGTATCAAGGACCCCTTCACAGATTCTCATCGGCCGTGTTTTGATATTATTCTGATGAAGTTTGAAGCAAATTGAGTAAAATTAAGAGGTTGATTTAAAAGCGTTTTGCAAGCAACACACTTCCTGCTGCCAGTTGGTGGCGCTATAACTTTGACTCATAATAGTCACATCTCTGTGATCGGTATCATACGACGAACAAACTGCTTAAGTTTGGTCAAAATCAGATAAAGTGTGTCAAAATTATTAGACATTTCCTGTTTCTCATTTCTCGCCATAATTTGTCGCCCTGCCACGGCCAAACCGTTCGAGATACCAAAAATCCCCTGGCAATTTTGCATTCCCAATATCTTGAGATCATGTTGACCGAGTTTGGTGGCCATCGGTGGAAAGGTCTAGGAGGAGTATTTCAAATTCCACAGCTTGATTTTTCCAAAAATCCATATTTAAATAAAAATAGCTGACTTCCTGTTGGTCGTAGCTAATGGGTGTAAATTAGAAAGTTGTCCGGCTTGATGAGTCCAATATATGTACCGAGTTTGGTGACTGTAGGACAAAGTAACCCCCCAACTTTTGTCAAAAGGTGGCGCTATGGAGCGCCTGCTCCACGCCCATTTATGGGCTTTTATCAGTGTTTAACTGTCATTAATACAGATGTGTGTGTTGAGTTTCATGAAATTCTAAGCATTTTAAGTGGCTCAAAAACACAAAAAACTAAAGTTAAAGTTTGACACGTTGCCATGGCAACATGATAAAAGTTATGGATAACGCCCTTCACAGATTCTTATCGGTCGTGTTTTGACATTATTGTGATGAAGTTTGAAGCAAATTGAGTAAAATTAAGAGGCTGAGTTTAAAGCGTTTCAAAAACGTCACGCTTTCTGCTGCCAGTTGGTGGCGCTATAACTTTGACTCATAATAGTCACATCTCTGTGATCGGCATCAGACGGTGAACAAACTGCTGAAGTTTGGTCAAAATCAGACAAAGTATGTCAAAGTTATTAGGCACTTCCTGTTTCTCATTTCTCGCCATAAATTTGTCGCCCCGTCACGGTCAAACCGTTCGAGATATCAAAAATCCCCTGGCAATTTTGCGTCCCCAATGTCTTGAGATCATGCTGACCGAGTTTGGTGGCCATCGGTGGAAAGGCCTAGTAGGAGTATTTCAAATTCCATTGCATGCACTTTTTAGACATCCCTGAATAGCCGACTTCCTGTTTGGCGAAGCATGGACTATGAGTGTGAAATTTGTTCGGCCCGATGAGGTCTATATGTGTATGAATTTTGGTGACTGTAGGTCAACCGTTGTGCGCTCCAGAGCCCTTCAAAAGTCGCAATTTTTAACGCTGTGCCATGCCCCCCCCAGATGACCCCCCCATGTCAAAGTCTGTCCGGCCCTGATGGCCGCAGGTTCCAATGTGTGTGCAAAGTTTCAAGAGTTTTCGTGTATGTTAAGGCCCCCGAAATCCCCCAAAACATTGAAAAAAAAAAAAAATAATAATAATAATAATAATCCTTAGAAAAACAATAGGGCCTTCGCCCTTTTGGGCTCGGGCCCTAATTAAAGCTGCAAGCAGCGATGGTAGGGCCCTCGCACTCGGGCTCACCGCCGATCGGTGGCGAATGGTGGGCACTATGCTATTAACACAGAAAATGTAGGAGGAATATGTCAAAGTCATTGATATGTGCCAATCTTCCTTCTGCCAGCTGGTGGCGCTATGCCTATAACTGAATATTGGCATGCAGATGTGTTCAGGCCAGTGCTTTTATCAAACATATGAAGTTTGGTGAAGCTTGAACATGGCATGCTTGAGTGTAAGTCATGACATATCCTGCTGCCAACAGGTGGCGCTATTACAAAATATTGGCTTTTAGATGTCTTCAGGCCAGGACTATTGGCAAACATGTCAAGTTTGGTGCAAATTGTACATTGCATGTTTAAGTTAGTGTAAAACAAGTAATTTGCTGTTGCCAGCTGGTGGCGCTATGACTATAACTAAATATTGGCATGTAAATGTATTCAGGCCAAGACTCTTATCAAACATATTAAGTTTGGGGCTGATTGGACATTGCATGCCTGAGTTACAGTAACTTCCTGTTTCATTGCATTAAGAGTATGCTTTAGCACTTAGCTAAATGTTGCTAACATGTTTCTAGCATGTTGCTACCCTATTTAACACTTGTTGATATTTTTAAAATGTTGCTTGGCATCCACAACAGTATTAAACATGTGACTTCCTGTTGCCAGCAGGTGGCACTATCACTATAACTGAATATGGGCATGGGCTTGTGTTCAGACCAGGACTCTTATCAAATATATTAAGCTTGGGTCAGATTGGACATTGTATGCATGAGTTACACTTATTTTTCTTTGTATTAATATCATGCTTTAGCTCTCAGCTAAGTGTTGCTAGCATGTTTTAACATGATTCTAGCATGATGCTAGCCTATTTAAAACTTGCTGACGCTTTTTATTATGTTGCTAGGAGTCCGTAACACCATTAAACGTCACTTCCTGTTGTCAGCAGGTGGCGCTGTGACTATAACTGAATATGGGCATGTATATATCTTCAGGCCAGGAGTCTTATCAAACGTGAAGTTTGGGGCTGATTGGACATTGCATGTCTGAGTTACAGTAACTTCCTGTTTTATGTCTTTAACAACATGCTTTAGCACTAAGTAAGTGTTGCTAGTATGTTTGAGTACGTTTTAAACTAGTTTAGCACTCAATGGCTTTTTTAGTGTGTTGCTAATAGTGTGTCACAGTGTTAAACATGTCACTTCCTGTTGACAGTAGGTGGCGCTATAACTATAACTGAATATTGGCATGTAGATATCTTCAGGCCAGGACTGTTATCAAACATGTGAAGTTTGGGGCTGATTGGACATTGCATGCCTGAGTTAGAGTAACTTCCTGTTTCATTGCATTAAGAGTATGCTTTAGCACCTAGCTAAATGTTGCTAACATGTTATAGCATGTTTCTAGCATGTTGCTACCCTGTTTAACAGTTGTTGAATTTTTTTAAAATGTTGCTAGGCATCCACAACAGTATTAAACATGTGGCTTCCTGTTACCAGCTGGTGGCGCTATGACTTTAACTGAATACGGGCATTGGCGTGTGTTTAGGCCAGGATTCTTATCAAACATGTTAAGTTTGGGGCTGATTGGACATTGTATGCCTGAGTTAGAGTAACTTCCTGTTTCATTGTATTATTAGCATGCTTTAGCATATTAGCTAAGTGTTGCTAGCATGCTTTATTATTTTTGTAGCATGTTGAATATTAAGTTTGGGTCAGATTCAACATTATATACATGAGTTACAGCAATTTCCTTTTGTATTTGTATTAATAGCATGCTTTAGCTCTTAGCTAAGTGTTGCTAGCATGTTTTAGCATGTTTGTAGCATGTAGCTAGCCTATTTAAGACTTGTTAACGCTTTTCAATATGTTTCTAGGAGTCCGTAACAGTGTTAAACATGTCATTTCCTGTTGTCAGCAGGTGGCGCTATGACTATAACTGAATATGGGCACTGACGTGTGTTCAGGACCAGACTGTCATCAAACATGTGAAGTTTGAGGCAGATCGGACATCGTATGCCTGAGTTATAGCAACTTCCTTTTTCATGGCGAAACATCAAAGTTTGTCCGACCGCCACGGACACGCCCTTCGACGAAAACTCTAAAGCTTCGCAATTTAACATCGCAAAGGCCTTATGATGACACTCAGCAAATTTGAAGATGATCGGATAAAAACTGTAGGAGGAGTTCGTTAAAGTATGAGGCCTGAAAATGGCAAAAACTGCACAAAAATCGTACAGGAAATTCAATATAACGGACTTCCTGTTGGGTTTCGGATGTTGCACCAGGAGACTTTTTTGTAGGTATTGGTGTGTTACATATGTGTACCGAGTTTCGTACATGTACGTGAAACGTAGCTCGAGGGGCACTCCGTTGAAATTTTATAGGTGGCGCTATCGAGCCATTTTGCCACACCCACTTTTGAAAACCATATCAGATGTAAATTTTCGCCAGGTCTGATGCGTGTGCAAAGTTTCGTGAGTTTTCGGGCATGTTTAGGCCCTCAAAAAGACTTTTCATTTTGGAGAAGAAGAAGAAGAAGAAGAATAATAATAAACGGAGCAATTCCAATAGGGTCCTCGCACTGTAGTGCTCGGGCCCTAATTAAAGCTGCAAGCAGCGATGGTAGGGCCCTCGCACTCGGGCTCACCGCCGATCGGTGGCGAATGGTGGGCACTATGCTATTAACACAGAAAATGTAGGAGGAATATGTCAAAGTCATTGATATGTGCCAATCTTCCTTCTGCCAGCTGGTGGCGCTATGCCTATAACTGAATATTGGCATGCAGATGTGTTCAGGCCAGTGCTTTTATCAAACATATGAAGTTTGGTGAAGCTTGAACATGGCATGCTTGAGTGTAAGTCATGACATATCCTGCTGCCAACAGGTGGCGCTATTACAAAATATTGGCTTTTAGATGTCTTCAGGCCAGGACTATTGGCAAACATGTCAAGTTTGGTGCAAATTGTACATTGCATGCTTAAGTTAGTGTAAAACAAGTAATTTGCTGTTGCCAGCTGGTGGCGCTATGACTATAACTAAATATTGGCATGTAAATGTATTCAGGCCAAGACTCTTATCAAACATATTAAGTTTGGGGCTGATTGGACATTGCATGCCTGAGTTACAGTAACTTCCTGTTTCATTGCATTAAGAGTATGCTTTAGCACTTAGCTAAATGTTGCTAACATGTTTCTAGCATGTTGCTACCCTATTTAACACTTGTTGATATTTTTAAAATGTTGCTGGGCATCCACAACAGTATTAAACATGTGACTTCCTGTTGCCAGCAGGTGGCACTATGACTATAACTGAATATGGGCATGGGCTTGTGTTCAGACCAGGACTCTTATCAAACATGTGAAGTTTGGGGCTGATTGGACATTGCATGCCTGAGTTACAGTAACTTCCTGTTTTATGTCTTTAACAACATGCTTTAGCACTAAGTAAGTGTTGCTAGTATGTTTGAGTACGTTTTAAACTAGTTTAGCACTCAATGGCTTTTTTAGTGTGTTGCTAATAGTGTGTCACAGTGTTAAACATGTCACTTCCTGTTGACAGTAGGTGGCGCTATAACTATAACTGAATATTGGCATGTAGACATCTTCAGGTCACGACTGTTATCAAACATGTGAAGTTTGGGGCTGATTGGACATTGCATGCCTGAGTTACAGTAACTTCCTGTTTCATTGCATTAAGAGCATGCTTTAGCACTTAGCTAAATGTTGCTAACATGTTATAGCATGTTTCTAGCATGTTTCTACCCTTTTTAACAGTTGTTGATTTTTTTTAAATGTTGCTAGTCATCCACAACAGTATTAAACATATGGCTTCCTGTTACCAGCTGGTGGCGCTATGACTATAACTGAATACAGGCATGGGCGTGTGTTTAGGCCAGGATTCTTATCAAACGTGTTAAGTTTGGGGCTGATTGGACATGGTATGCCTGAGTTAGAGTAACTTCCTGTTTTATTGTATTATTAGCATGCTTTAGCATATTAGCTAAGTGTTGCTAGCATGCTTTATTATTTTTGTAGCATGTTGAATATTAAGTTTGGGTCAGATTCAACAGTATATACATGAGTTACAGCAATTTCCTTTTGTATTTTTATTAATAGCATGCTTTAGCTCTTAGCTAAGTGTTGCTAGCATGTTTTAGCATGTTTGTAGCATGTTGCTAGCCTATTTACGACTTGTTAATGCTTTTCAATATGTTGCTAAGAGTCCGTAACAGTGTTAAACATGTCATTTCCTGTTGTCAGCAGGTGGCGCTATGACTATAACTGAATTTGGGCACTGACATGTGTTCAGGACCAGACTGTCATCAAACATGTGAAGTTTGAGGCAGATCGGACATCGTATGCCTGAGTTATAGCAACTTCCTTTTTCATGGCGAAACATCAAAGTTTGTCAGGCCGCCACGGACACGCCCATCGACGAAAACTCTAAAGCTTCGCAATTTAACATCGCAAAGGCCTTATGATGACACTCAGCAAATTTGAAGATGATCGGATAAAAACTGTAGGAGGAGTTCGTTAAAGTACGAGGCCTGAAAATGGCAAAAACTGCACAAAAATCGTACAGGAAATTCAATATAACGGACTTCCTGTTGGGTTTCGGATGTTGCACCAGGAGACTTTTTTGTAGGTATTGGTGTGTTACATATGTGTACCGAGTTTCGTACATGTACGTGAAACGTAGCTCGAGGCGCACTCCGTTGAAATTTTATAGGTGGCGCTATCGAGCCATTTTGCCACACCCACTTTTGAAAACCATATCAGATGTAAATTTTCACCAGGTCTGATGCGTGTGCAAAGTTTCGTGAGTTTTCGGGCATGTTTAGGCCCTCAAAAAGACTTTTCATTTTGGAGAAGAAGAAGAATAATAATTAAAGCTGCAAGCAGCGATGAACGGGCCCTCGCACACGGGCTCACCACCGACCGGTGGCTTCAGGAACACAGCTAATGGTGGGCAGTATGCTTTTAATAGAGTAAAAATAGGAGAAATATGTCAAAGTCACTTAAAAGTGCCAAATTTCCTGCTGCCAGCTGGTGGCGCTATGCCTATAACTAATTATTGGCATTTAGATGTGTTCAGGCCAGCACTTTTATCAAACATATGAAGTTTGGTGCAGATTGGCCTTGGTATGTTTGAGTTAGTGAAAGATATGATATATCCTGCTGCCAACAGGTGGCGCTATGATAATATATGAATATTGTCCTTTAGGTATCTTCAGGCCAGGACTCTTACCAAACCTGTGTAGTTTGTGGCAGATCGGACATTTTATGGCTGAGTTATAACAACTTCTATGTCCATGGCGAAACATCAAACTTTGCCACGCCGCCACAGGCACGCCCTTTAACGAAAACTCAAGATCTTCGCAATTTAACATCTCTAAGGCCTCTAGATCAGAATGACCAAATATAATGTTGATATCATTAAATCTCTAGGAGGAGTTTGATACAAGTCATTTCCTGTTGCCAACAGGTGGCGCTGTGATTATAATAGAATATTGGCCTTCAGATGTGTTCAGGCCAGGACTCTTATCGAATATGTGAAGTTTGAGGCAAATCGGACATTTTATGGCTGAGTTATAACAAGTTTTATATCAATGGCGAGACCTCGAAATTTGTCAGGCCGCCACGGACCTTTACTGAAAACTCAAGATCTTCACAATTTAACATCGCTAAGGCCTTTATATTAGACTGGCCTATTTTGGTATTGATCTGTATACATTTCTTGGAGGAGTTGGTTGAAGAGTACAGCATGACACTTTCTGTTGCCTGCAGGTGGCGCTATGACTATAACTGAATATGGGCATGTAGATGTCTTCAGGTCAGGAGTGTTATCACACATGTGAAGTTTGGGACAGATCGGACATTTTATGGCTAAGTTATAGCAACTTCCTTTTTTATGGCGAAACATCGAAATTTGCGAGGCCGCCACGGACACGCCCTCCGATGAAAACTCTAGATCTTCGCAATTTAACGTCACAAAGGGCTTTAGATTAGACTCAGCAAATTTGGCGTTGATCCGAATAAATCTCTATTAGGAGTTCGTTCAAGTACGAGGCCTGAAAATGGCAAAAATGACACAAAATTTGCTGAGAAAATTAAAAATAACCGACTTCCTGTTGGGTGTCTAATTTTGCTCCAAGAGGCTTTTTTGTAGGTATTGGTGTGTTACATGTGTGTACCGATTTCCGTGCATGTACGTGAATCACAGCTGAAAGCGCACACCGCTGAACGTCTAAAGGTGGCGCTGTCGAGCCATTTTGCCACACCCACTTCTGCAACCCATATCAGACGTAAATTTTCGCCAGGTCTGATGTGTGTGCGAAGTTTCATGAGTTTTCGGGTATGTCTAAGCCCTCAAAAATGCGATTCATTTTGGAGAATAATAATAATAATAATAATAAACGAAGCAGATCCAATAGGGTCCTCACACCATCGGTGCTCGGGCCCTAATTAAAGCTGCAAGCAGCGATGAACGGGCCCTCGCACACGGGCTCACCGCCGACCGGTGGCTTTAGGAACACAGCAAATGGTGGGTAGTATGCTTTTAATACAGTAAAAATAGGAGAAATATGTCAAAGTCACTTAAATGTGCCAAATTTCCTGCTGCCAGCTGGTGGCGCTATGCCTATAACTGATTATTGGCATGTAGATGTGTTCAGGTCACCACTTTCATCAAACATATGAAGTTTGGTGCAGATTGACCTTGGTATGTTTGAGTTAGTGAAAGATATGATATATCCTGCTGCCAACAGGTGGCGCTATGATAATATCTGAATATTGTCCTTTAGATATCTTCAGGCCAGGACTCTTACCAAACCTGTGAAGTTTGAGGCAGATCGGACATTTTATGGCTGAGTTATAACAACTTCTATGTCCATGGCGAAACATCAAACTTTGTCACGCCACCACAGACACGCCCTTTAACGAAAACTCAAGATCTTTGCAATTTAACATCTCTAAGGCCTCTAGATCAGACTGACCAAATATAATGTTGATATCATTAAATCTCTAGGAGGAGTTTGATACAAGTCATTTCCTGTTGCCAACAGGTGGCGCTGTGATTATAATAGAATATTGGCCTTCAGATTTGTTCAGGCCACGACTCTTATCTAATATGTGAAGTTTGAGGCAAATCGGACATTTTATGGCTGAGTTATAACAAGTTTTATATCCATGGCGAGACCTCGAAATTTGTCAGGCCGCCACGGACACGCCCTTTACCGAAAACTCAAGATCTTCACAATTTAACATCGCTACGGCCTTTATATTAGACTGACCGATTTTGGTGTTGATCTGAATAAATCTCTAGGAGGAGTTGGTTGTAGAGTACAGCATGACACTTCCTGTTGCCTGCAGGTGGCGCTATGACTATAACTGAATATGGGCATGTAGATGTCTTCAGGTCAGGAGTGTTATCACACATGTGAAGTTTGGGACAGATAGGACATTGTATGCCTGAGTTATAGCAACTTCCTTTTTCATGGCGAAACATCGAAATTTGCGAGGCCGCCACGGACACGCCCTCCGATGAAAACTCTAGATCTTCACAATTTAACGTCACAAAGGGCTTTAGACTAGACTCAGCAAATTTGGCGTTGATCTGAATAAATCTGTAGGAGGAGTTCGTTCAAGTACGACACCTGAAAAAGGCAAAAATGACACAAATTTTGTTGAGAATATTAATATTAACCGACTTCCTGTTGGGTTCCGGATTTTGCTCCAAGAGGCTTTTTTGTAGGTTTTGGTGTGTTACATGTGTGTACCGATTTCCGTGCATGTACGTGAATCACAGCTGAAAGCGCACACCGCTGAACGTCTAAAGGTGGCGCTGTCGAGCCATTTTGCCACTCCCACTTCTGAAACCCAAATCAGACGTAAATTTTCGCCAGGTTTGATGTGTGTGCAAAGTTTTGTGAGTTTTCGGGAATGTTTAGGTCCTCTAAAATGCGATTCACTTTGGAGAAGAAGAAGAATAATAATAATTAAAGCTGCAAGCAGCGATGGTAGGGCCCTCGCACTCGGCCTCACCGCCGATCGGTGGCGAATGGTGGGCACTATGCTATTAACACAGAAAATGTAGGAGGAATATGTCAAAGTCATTGATATGTGCCAATCTTCCTTCTGCCAGCTGGTGGCGCTATGCCTATAACTGAATATTGGCATGCAGATGTGTTCAGGCCAGTGCTTTTATCAAACATATGAAGTTTGGTGAAGCTTGAACATGGCATGCTTGAGTGTAAGTCATGACATATCCTGCTGCCAACAGGTGGCGCTATTACGAAACATTGGCTTTTAGATGTCTTCAGGCCAGGACTATTGGCAAACATATCAAGTTTGGTGCAAATTGTACATTGCATGCTTAAGTTAGTGTAAAACAAGTAATTTGCTGTTGCCAGCTGGTGGCGCTATGACTATAACTAAATACTGGCATGTAAATGTATTCAGGCCAGGACTCTTATCAAACATATTAAGTTTGGGGCTGATTGGACATTGCATGCCTGAGTTACAGTAACTTCCTGTTTCATTGCATTAAGAGTATGCTTTAGCACTTAGCTAAATGTTGCTAACATGTTTCTAGCATGTTGCTACCCTATTTAACACTTGTTGATATTTTTAAGATGTTGCTTGGCATCCACAACAGTATTAAACATGTGACTTCCTGTTGCCAGTAGGTGGCACTATGACTATAACTGAATATGGGCATGGGCTTGTGTTCAGACCAGGACTCTTATCAAACATATTAAGCTTGGGTCAGATTGGACATTGTATGCATGAGTTACACTTATTTTTCTTTGTATTAATATCATGCTTTAGCTCTTAGCTAAGTGTTGCTAGCATGTTTTAACATGATTCTAGCATGATGCTAGCCTATTTAAAAATTGCTAACGCTTTTTAATATGTTGCTAGGAGTCCGTAACACCTTTAAACGACACTTCCTGTTGTCAGAAGGTGGCGCTGTGACTATAACTGAATATGGGCATGTATATATCTTCAGGCCAGGAGTCTTATCAAACATGTGAAGTTTGGGTTGATTGGACATTGCATGCCTGAGTTACAGTAACTTCCTGTTTTATGTCTTTAACAACATGCTTTAGCACTAAGTAAGTGTTGCTAGCATGTTTGAGTACGTTTTAAACTAGTTTAGCACTCAATGGCTTTTTTAGTGTGTTGCTAATAGTGTGTCACAGTGTTAAACATGTCACTTCCTGTTGACAGTAGGTGGCGCTATAACTATAACTGAATATTGGCATGTAGACATCTTCAGGCCAGGACTGTTATCAAACATGTGAAGTTTGGGGCTGATTGGACATTGCATGCCTGAGTTACAGTAACTTCCTGTTTCATTGCATTAAGAGCATGCTTTAGCACTTAGCTAAATGTTGCTAACATGTTATAGCATGTTTCTAGCATGTTGCTACCCTATTTAACAGTTGTTGAATTTTTTTTAAATGTTGTTAATCATCCACAACAGTATTAAACATGTGGCTTCCTGTTACCAGCTGGTGGCGCTATGACTATAACTGAATACAGGCATGGGCGTGTGATTAGGCCAGGATTCTTATCAAACATGTTTAGTTTGGGGCTGATTGGACATGGTATGCCTGAGTTAGAGTAACTTCCTGTTTTATTGTATAATTAGCATGCTTTAGCATATTAGCTAAGTGTTGCTAGCATGCTTTATTATTTTTGTAGCATCTTGAATATTAAGTTTGGGTCAGATTCAACAGTATATACATGAGTTACAGCAATTTCCTTTTGTATTTGTATTGATAGCATGCTTTAGCTCTTAGCTAAGTGTTGCTAGCATGTTTTAGCATGTTTGTAGCATGTTGCTAGCCTATTTAAGACTTGTTAACGCTTTTCAATATGTTGCTAAGAGTCCGTAACAGTGTTAAACATGTCATTTCCTGTTGTCAGCAGGTGGCGCTATGACTATAACTGAATATGGGCACTGACGTGTGTTCAGGACCGGACTGTCATCAAACATGTGAAGTTTGAGTCAGATCGGACATTGTATGCCTGAGTTATAGCAACTTCCTTTTTCATGGCGAAACATCAAAGTTTGTCAGGCCGCCACGGACACGCCCTTCGACGAAAACTCTAAAGCTTCGCAATTTAACATCGCAAAGGCCTTATGATGACACTCAGCAAATTTGAAGATGATCGGATAAAAACTGTAGGAGGAGTTCGTTAAAGTACGAGGCCTGAAAATGGCAAAAACTGCACAAAAATCGTACAGGAAATTCAATATAACGGACTTCCTGTTGGGTTTCGGATGTTGCACCAGGAGACTTTTTTGTAGGTATTGGTGTGTTACATATGTGTACCAAGTTTCGTACATGTACGAGAAACGTAGCTCGAGGCGCACTCCGTTGAAATTTTATAGGTGGCGCTATCGAGCCATTTTGCCACACCCACTTTTGAAAACCATATCAGATGTAAATTTTCGCCAGGTCTGATGCGTGTGCAAAGTTTTGTGAGTTTTCGGGCATGTTTAGGCCCTCAAAAAGACTTTTCATTTTGGAGAAGAAGAAGAAGAATAATAATAAACGGAGCAATTCCAATAGGGTCCTCGCACTGTAGTGCTCGGGCCCTAATTAAAGCTGCAAGCAGCGATGAACGGGCCCTCGCACCCGGGCTCACCGCCGACCAGTGGCTTTAGGAAAACAGCAAACGGTGGGCAGTATGCTTTTAATACAGTAAATATATGAGAAATATGTCATAAGTCCAAAATGTGCCAAACTTCCCATTGGCAGCTGGTGGCGCTATGCCTATAAATGGCATGTAGATGTGTTCAGGCCAGCACTATTATCAAACATATGAAGTTTGGTGCAGATTGACCTTGGTATGTTTGAGTTAGTGAAAGATATGATATATCCTGGTGTCAACAGGTGGCGCTATGATAATATCTGAATATTGGCCTTTAGGTGTCTTCAGGCCAGGACTCTTACCAAACCTTTGAAGTTTGAGGCAGATCAGACATTTTATGGCTGAGTTATTACACCTATGTCCATGGCGAAACATCAAACTTTGTCAGGCCGCCACGGACACGCCCTTTACTGAAACTCAAGATCTTCACAATTTAACATCTCTAAGGCCTCTAGATCAGACTGACCAAATATAATGTTGATTTCATTAAATGTCTAGGAGGAGTTTGCTATAAACCTAATCCCCTGCAAGGACTTCAGATAATGCCAACTGTGAACCAAATGTGAACATTTTCCCTATATTCTGATGATGATGATAAGAACATGTAATTCATGATGATAACAAAATGTTATTATTGCTTGCATTACATTCACCACTTCTGCTTAAATCGTTACCTATCTGTACAATTTGTATGTGGATATTGCTTTGCCGGTGACTCCTGTTATAAGACATCACTCTTAAGCGCTACATAACTAAGAATCAATTAGGAAAACGGTGCACAGTTGGCAAATGCATTCACAGTAACCCTCTGCTAGTTTGGATTTTAAGTTTACTGAATTGAAAGGGTTACACTTTAAAATCAACACAGAGACACATACACACAATATATAAAATGTTGCCATCCAGTTTCATTTGTTAACATTAACTATATTAGTTAACATGAACAATAATTAAATAGCATTTATTAATGTTAATTAATATTAAGCTAACAAAAAAAGTATTCATATATTGTTTAAAGGTAAATTAGTTTATGTACTGTGAATTAACATGAACATGAACACAGTTCATGTGGGTGTACAGCAATAGACAAAGTGCTCTATAAACGCTTAATTCTTTCAAAATATCTTTAAAAATCAAGTTGAGTGTTTTAATGGGGCGATATATATATAACTGATCTTAAAATGATGGTTTTCGGATGTTTTGAACAGATAACAGCAAAGTTTGTTTTGTTGTCAAAGTTTGTCTTGAAATTTTTAATTATTATAATTTTATATTCAATAAATAACACTATGAAAATATTGTCTACAATGAAGATTATTCACTCATGCTTAAAAGTTGTATTTTTCTTAATCTTTTGCTATGTGACTGAATAGGACAAGTTCATGGTACAGTTCAGTAAAAATAAATAAAAAACAACAACTGCAAAATACAAACAATGAAAGATTTAATGACCCTTTATATTTTCTCAAAATATCAGACATATTTATGTCGATTACGCTACAGCAATGTGCATCTTCCTCAAAGATGGTCTTAAGCAAAACAGCATGTTCCACTGGTCTCTCTCCCTTACACCCCTCCCCCCTTCAGTCACTCTTCAGTGACTCAATGGTGACTGAACACAGACAGGCACAGGCAGAGTGACAGCAGGTTTCTAATTTCTTTTTTTAATTTTCTTTAATTCATAGAAGCTTGTATAAAATTGATATTTACACCACTTGCTCAGAATGATAAGATCTCTGTGTGAAAAAAGTTGTAAAGAGTTTGGATGCTGCACTTTAAAGATATAAAAAAATTAGGGTTATGTTTTTTACTACATCTTTAAAAAATCACCACGTCAACACCGTTCAAGATATCCCAAATTCGCTCGCAATTTAACATCTTCAGAATCTTCTCTTCATGTTAAAAAAGTTTGGTGTGAATACCTTATTTTTCTTAGAAGGAGTGTGAATTTGTTTACAGCCTGATTTTTCCAAAAATCCACATTCAAATCAAAATAGCCGGCTTCCTGTTGGTCTTAGCTAATGAGTTTGATTTAGAAAGTTGTCCAGATTGATGAGAACAATATATGTACAGAGTTTGGTGACTGTAGGAAAAACTAACCCCCCAACTTTTGTCAAAAGATGGCGCTATAGAGTGCCTGCTCCACGCCCATTTATGACCTTTTGCCAGTGTCTAACTATCATTAATATTGACGTGTGTGTTGAGTTTCATGAAATTCTAAGCATGTTATCTGCCTCGAAAAGACAGGAATCAAATTTTAAAGTTTGACACGTTGCCATGGCAACAGCATTTGATTTATCATCGACCCCTTTACATATTCTCATCGGCCGTGTTTTGACATTATTTTGATGAAGTTTGAAGAAAATCAAGTAAAATTAAGAGGCTGATTTCAAAGGATTTTGAAAATGACACGCTTCCTGCTGCCAGTTGGTGGCGCTATAACTTTGACTCATAATAGTCACATTTATGGAATCGGCATCATACAACGAACAAACTGGTGAAGTTTCATAAGAATCAAGCAATGTGTGCAACAGTAATTAGACACTTCCTGTTTCTCATTTCTCGCCATAACTTTGTCGCCTTGCCACGGCCAAACCGTTCGAGATATCAAAAATCCCCTCGCAATTTAGCGTCCCCAATGTCTTGAGATCATGCTGACCGAGTTTGGTGACAATCCTATGGAATTCCTGGGAGGAGTACGTTAAATTCCAGAGCATGCGCTTTTTAAACAGCCCTAAATATCTCACTTCCTGTTGCGTTCAGCCCATGACATAGAGTACAAAAGTTGTTTGGCTCAGTGAGATCTATATGTGTACCGAGTTTCATATCAATACGTGCAAGTATGTGTGCGCAGTACATCAAGTTTTCAAACTGTGTTCTAGGGGGCGCTGTAGAGGCCCTGAACAACGCCCGGGTCCCAGCCTCTGTGGCGTCCTGATGGCCGCAGATTCCGACGTGTGTGCAAATTTTCAAGAGTTTTTGAGTATGTTAAGGCCCCCAAAAGTGCCCAGAAGGTTTAAAAAAAAAAAAAAAAAAAAAAAATAAGAACCCTTAGAAGAACAATAGGGCCTTTGCCCTTTTGGGCTCGGGCCCTAATAATTAAAGCTGCAAGCAGCGATGAACGGGCCCTCGCACACGGGCTCACCGCCGACCGGTGGATTTAGGAACACAGCAAATGGTGGGTAGTATGCTTTTAATACAGTAAAAATAGGAGAAATATGTCAAAGTCACTTAAATGTGCCAAATTCCCTGCTGCCAGCTGGTGGCGCTATGCCTATAACTGATTATTGGCATGTAGATGTGTTCAGGCCAGCACTTTCATCAAACATATGAAGTTTGGTGCAGATTGACCTTGGTATGTTTGAGTTAGTGAAAGATATGATATATCCTGCTGCCAACAGGTGGCACTATGATACTATCTGAATATTGGCCTTTAGGTGTCTTCAGGCCAGGACTCTTACCAAACCTGTGAAGTTTGAGGCAGATCGGACATTTTATGGCTTAGTTATAACAACTTCTATGTCCATGGCGAAACATCAAACTTTGTCACGCCGCCACGGACACGCCCTTTAACGAAAACTCAAGATCTTCGCAATTTAACATCTCTAAGACCTCTAAATCAGACTGACCAAATATAATGTTGATATCATTAAATCTCTAGGAGGAGTTTGATACAAGTCATTTCCTGTTGCCAACAGGTGGCGCTGTGATTATAATAGAATATTGGCCTTCAGATGTGTTCAGCCCAGGACTTTAATCGAACATGTGAAGTTTGAGGCAAATCGGACATTTTATGGCTGAGTTATAACAAGTTTTATATCCATGGCGAGACCTCGAAATTTGTCACGCCGCCACGGACACGCCCTTCAACGAAAACTCAAGATCTTCGCAATTTAACATCACTAAAGCCTTTTTATTAGACTGACCGATTTTGGTGTTGATCTGTATAAATCTCTAGGAGGAGTTTGTTGCAGAGTACAGCATGACACTTCCTGTTGCCAGCAGGTGGCGCTATGACTATAACTGAATATGGACATGTGGATGTAATCAGGTCAGGAGTGTTATCACACATGTGAAGTTTGGGGCAGATCGGACATTTTATGCCTGAGTTATAGCAACTTCCTTTTTCATGGCGAAACATCGAAATTTGCGAGGCCGCCACGGACACGCCCTCCGATGAAAACTCTAGATCTTCACAATTTAACGTCACAAAGGGCTTTAGATTAGACTCACCAAATTTGGCGTTGATCCGTATAAATCTCTAGGAGGAGTTCGTTCATGTATGACGCCTGAAAATGGCAAAAATGACAGAAATTTTGCTGAGAAAATTAATAATAACCGACTTCTTGTTGGGTTTCGGATTTTATCCCAAGAGGCTTTTTTGTAGGTATTGGTGAGTTACATGTGTGTACCGATTTTCGTGCATGTACGTGAATCACAGCTGAAAGCGCACACCGCGGAACGTGTAAAGGTGGCGCTATCGAGCTATTTTGCCACACCCATCTCTGAAACCCATATCAGACGTACATTTTCGCCAGGTTTGATGTCTGTGCAAAGTTTCATGAGTTTTCGGGTATGTTTAGGCCCTCAAAAATGCGATTCATTCTGGAGAAGAAGAATAATAATAAGAAACGGAGCAGATCCAATAGGGTCCTCACACCATCGGTGCTCGGGCCCTAATTAAAGCTGCAAGCAGCGATGGTAGGGCCCTCGCACTCGGGCTCACCGCCGATCGGTGGCGAATGGTGGGCACTATGCTATTAACACAGAAAATGTAGGAGGAATATGTCAAAGTCATTGATATGTGCCAATCTTCCTTCTGCCAGCTGGTGGCGCTATGCCTATAACTGAATATTGGCATGCAGATGTGTTCAGGCCAGTGCTTTTATCAAACATATGAAGTTTGGTGAAGCTTGAACATGGCATGCTTGAGTGTAAGTCATGACATATCCTGCTGCCAACAGGTGGCGCTATTACAAAATATTGGCTTTTAGATGTCTTCAGGCCAGGACTATTGGCAAACATGTCAAGTTTGGTGCAAATTGTACATTGCATGCTTAAGTTAGTGTAAAACAAGTAATTTGCTGTTGCCAGCTGGTGGCGCTATGACTATAACTAAATATTGGCATGTAAATGTATTCAGGCCAAGACTCTTATCAAACATATTAAGTTTGGGGCTGACTGGACATTGCACGCCTGAGTTACAATAACTTCCTGTTTCATTGCATTAAGAGTATGCTTTAGCACTTAGCTAAATGTTGCTAACATGTTTCTAGCATGTTGCTACCCTATTTAACACTTGTTGATATTTTTAAAATGTTGCTGGGCATCCACAACAGTATTAAACATGTGACTTCCTGTTGCCAGCAGGTGGCACTATGACTATAACTGAATATGGGCATGGGCTTGTGTTCAGACCAGGACTCTTATCAAACATATTAAGCTTGGGTCAGATTGGACATTGTATGCATGAGTTACACTTATTTTTCTTTGTATTAATATCATGCTTTAGCTCTCAGCTAAGTGTTGCTAGCATGTTTTAACATGATTCTAGCATGATGCTAGCCTATTTAAAACTTGCTGACGCTTTTTATTATGTTGCTAGGAGTCCGTAACACCATTAAACGTCACTTCCTGTTGTCAGTAGGTGGCGCTATGACTATAACTGAATATTGGCATGTAGATATCTTCAGGACAGGACTGTTATCAAACATGTGAAGTTTGGGGCTGATTGGACATTGCATGTCTGAGTTACAGTAACTTCCTGTTTTATGTCTTTAACAACATGCTTTAGCACTAAGTAAGTGTTGCTAGCATGTTTGAGTACGTTTTAAACTAGTTTAGCACTCAATGGCTTTTTTAGTGTGTTGCTAATAGTGTGTCACAGTGTTAAACATGTCACTTCCTGTTGACAGTAGGTGGCGCTATAACTATAACTGAATATTGGCATGTAGATATCTTCAGGCCAGGACTGTTATCAAACATGTGAAGTTTGGGGCTGATTGGACATTGCATGCCTGAGTTACAGTAACTTCCTGTTTCATTGCATTAAGACTATGCTTTAGCACTTAGCTAAATGTTGCTAACATGTTATAGCATGTTTCTAGCATGTTGCTACCCTGTTTAACAGTTGTTGAATTTTTTAAAAATGTTGCTAGGCATCCACAACAGTATTAAACATGTGGCTTCCTGTTACCAGCTGGTGGCGCTATGACTATAACTGAATACGGGCATGGGCGTGTGTTTAGGCCAGGATTCTTATCAAACATGTTAAGTTTGGGGCTGATTGGACATTGTATGCCTGAGTTAGAGTAACTTCCTGTTTCATTCTATTATTAGCATGCTTTAGCATATTAGCTAAGAGTTGCTAACATGCTTTATTATTTTTGTAGCATGTTGAATATTAAGTTTGGGTCAGATTCAACATTATATACATGAGTTACAGAAATTTCCTTTTGTATTTGTATTAATAGCATGCTTTAGCTCTTAGCTAAGTGTTGCTAGCATGTTTTAGCATGTTTGTAGCATGTTGCTAGCCTATTTAAGACTTGTTAACGCTTTTCAATATGTTTCTAGGAGTCCGTAACACTGTTAAACATGTCATTTCCTGTTGTCAGCAGGTGGCGCTATGACTATAACTGAATATGGGCACTGACGTGTGTTCAGGACCGGACTGTCATCAAACATGTGAAGTTTGAGGCAGATCGGACATCGTATGCCTGAGTTATAGCAACTTCCTTTATCATGGCGAAACATCAAAGTTTGTCCGGCCGCCACGGACACGCCCTTCGACGAAAACTCTAAAGCTTCGCAATTTAACATCGCAAAGGCCTTATGATGACACTCAGAAAATTTGAAGATGATCGGATAAAAACTGTAGGAGGAGTTCGTTAAAGTATGAGGCCTGAAAATGGCAAAAACTGCACAAAAATCGTACAGGAAATTCAATATAACGGACTTCCTGTTGGGTTTCGGATGTTGCACCAGGAGACTTTTTTGTAGGTATTGGTGTGTTACATATGTGTACCGAGTTTCGTACATGTACATGAAACGTAGCTCGAGGGGCACTCCGTTGAAATTTTATAGGTGGCGCTATCGAGCCATTTTGCCACACCCACTTTTGAAAACCATATCAGATGTAAATTTTCGCCAGGTCTGATGCGTGTGCAAAGTTTCGTGAGTTTTCGGGCATGTTTAGGCCCTCAAAAAGACTTTTCACTTTGGAGAAGAAGAAGAAGAAGAAGAAGAAGAAGAATAATAAACGGAGCAATTCCAATAGGGTCCTCGCACTGTAGTGCTCGGGCCCTAATAATAAACGGAGCAGATTCAATAGGGTCCTCACACCATCGGTGCTCGGGCCCTAATTAAAGCTGCAAGCAGCGATGGTAGGGCCCTCGCACTCGGGCTCACCGCCGATCAGTGGCGAATGGTGGGCACTATGCTATTAACACAGAAAATGTAGGAGGAATATGTCAAAGTCATTGATATGTGCCAATCTTCCTTCTGCCAGCTGGTGGCGCTATGCCTATAACTAAATATTGGCATGTAAATGTATTCAGGCCAGGACTCTTATCAAACATATTAAGTTTGGGGCTGATTGGACATTGCATGCCTGAGTTACAGTAACTTCCTGTTTCATTGCATTAAGAGCATGCTTTAGCACTTAGCTAAATGTTGCTAACATGTTTCTAGCATGTTGCTACCCTATTTAACACTTGTTGATATTTTTAAAATGTTGCTGGGCATCCACATCGGTATTAAACATGTGACTTTCTGTTGCCAGCAGGTGGCACTATGACTATAACTGAATATAGGCATGGGCTTGTGTTCAGACCAGGACTCTTATCAAACATATTAAGCTTGGGTCAGATTGGACATTGTATGCATGAGTTACACTAATTTTTCTTTGTATTAATATCATGCTTTAGCTCTTAGCTAAGTGTTGCTAGCATGTTTTAACATGATTCTAGCATGATGCTAGCCTATTTAAAACTTGCTAGCGCTTTTTAATATGTTGCTAGGAGTCCGTAATACCATTAAATGTCACTTCCTGTTGTCAGCAGGTGGCGCTGTGATTATAACTGAATATGGGCATGTATATATCTTCAGGCCAGAAGTCTTATCAAACATGTGAAGTTTGGGGCTGATTGGACATTGCATGCCTGAGTTACCGTAACTTCCTGTTTTATGTCTTTAACAACATGCTTTAGCACTAAGTAAGTGCTGCTAGCATGTTTGGGTACGTTTTAAACTAGTTTAGCACTCAATGGCTTTTTTAGTGTGATGCTAATAATGTGTCACAGTGTTAAACATGTCACTTCCTGTTGACAGTAGGTGGCGCTATGACTATAACTGAATATTGGCATGTAGATATCTTCAGGTCAGGACTGTTATCAAACATGTGAAGTTTGGGGCTGATTGGACATTGCATGCCTGAGTTAGAGTAACTTCCTGTTTCATTGCATTAAGAGTATGCTTTAGCACTTAGCTAAATGTTGCTAACATGTTATAGCATGTTTCTAGCATGTTGCTACCCTGTTTAACAGTTGTTGAATTTTTTTAAAATGTTGCTAGGCATCCACAACAGTATTAAACATGTGGCTTCCTGTTACCAGCTGGTGGCGCTATGACTATAACTGAATACAGGCATTGGCGTGTGTTTAGACCAGGATTCTTATCAAACATGTTAAGTTTGGGGCTGATTGGACATTGTATGCCTGAGTTAGAGTAACTTCCTGTTTCATTGTATTATTAGCATGCTTTAACATATTAGCTAAGTGTTGCTAGCATGCTTTATTATTTTTGTAGCATGTTGAATATTAAGTTTGGGTCAGATTCAACATTATATACATGAGTTACAGCAATTTCCTTTTGTATTTGTATTAATAGCATGCTTTAGCTCTTAGCTAAGTGTTGCTAGCATGTTTTAGCATGTTTGTAGCATGTTGCTAGCCTATTTAAGACTTGTTAACGCTTTTCAATATGTTTCTAGGAGTCCGTAACAGTGTTAAACATGTCATTTCCTGTTGTCAGCAGGTGGCGCTATGACTATTACTGAATATGGGCACTGATGTGTGTTCAGGACCGGATTGTCATTAAACATGTGAAGTTTGAGGCAGATCGGACATCGTATGCCTGAGTTATAGCAACTTCCTTTTTCATGGCGAAACATCAAAGTTTGTCCGGCCGCCACGGACACGCCCTTCGACGAAAACTCTAAAGCTTCGCAATTTAACATCGCAAAGGCCTTATGATGACACTCAGCAAATTTGAAGATGATCGGATAAAAACTGTAGGAGGAGTTCGTTAAAGTATGAAGCCTGAAAATGGCAAAAACTGCACAAAAATCATACAGGAAATTCAATATAACGGACTTCCTGTTGGGTTTCGGATGTTGCACCAGGAGACTTTTTTGTAGGTATTGGTGTGTTACATATGTGTACCGAGTTTCGTACATGTACATGAAACGTAGCTCGAGGGGCACTCCGTTGAAATTTTATAGGTGGCGCTATCGAGCCATTTTGCCACACCCACTTTTGAAAACCATATCAGATGTAAATTTTCGCCAGGTCTGATGCGTGTGCAAAGTTTCGTGAGTTTTCGGGCATGTTTAGGCCCTCAAAAAGACTTTTCACTTTGGAGAAGAAGAAGAAGAAGAAGAAGAAGAATTAAAGCTGCAAGCAGCGATGGTAGGGCCCTCGCACTCGGGCTCACTGCCAATCGGTGGCGAATGGTGGGCACTATGCTATTAACACAGAAAATGTAGGAGGAATATGTCAAAGTCATTGATATGTGCCAATCTTCCTTCTGCCAGCTGGTGGCGCTATGCCTATAACTGAATATTGGCATGCAGATGTGTTCAGGCCAGTGCTTTTATCAAACATATGAAGTTTGGTGAAACTTGAACATGGCATGCTTGAGAGTAAGTCATGACATATCCTGCTGCCAACAGGTGGCGCTATTACAAAATATTGGCTTTTAGATGTCTTCAGGCCAGGACTATTGGCAAACATGTCAAGTTTGATGCAAATTGTACATTGCATGCTTAAGTTAGTGTAAAACAAGTAATTTGCTGTTGCCAGCTGGTGGCGCTGTGACTATAACTGAATATGGGCATGTATATATCTTCAGGCCAGGACTCTTATCAAACGTGAAGTTTGGGGCTGATTGGACATTGCATGTCTGAGTTACAGTAACTTCCTGTTTTATGTCTTTAACAACATGCTTTAGCACTAAGTGTTGCTAGCATGTTTGAGTACGTTTTAAACTAGTTTAGCACTCAATGGCTTTTTTAGTGTGTTGCTAATAGTGTGTCACAGTGTTAAACATGTCACTTCCTGTTGACAGTAGGTGGCGCTATAACTATAACTGAATATTGGCATGTAGATATCTTCAGGCCAGGACTGTTATCAAACATGTGAAGTTTGGGGCTGATTGGACATTGCATGCCTGAGTTACAGTAACTTCCTGTTTCATTGCATTAAGAGCATTCTTTAGCACTTAGCTAAATGTTGCTAACATGTTATAGCATGTTTCTAGCATGTTTCTACCCTTTTTAACAGTTGTTGAATTTTTTTTTAAATGTTGCTAGTCATCCAAAACAGTATTAAACATATGGCTTCCTGTTACCAGCTGGTGGCGCTATGACTATAACTGAATACAGGCATGGGCGTGTGTTTAGGCCAGGATTCTTATCAAACATGTTAAGTTTGGGGCTGATTGGACATGGTATGCCTGAGTTAGAGTAACTTCCTGTTTTATTGTATTATTAGCATGCTTTAGCATATTAGCTAAGTGTTGCTAGCATGCTTTATTATTTTTGTAGCATGTTGAATATTAAGTTTGGGTCAGATTCAACAGTATATACATGAGTTACAGCAATTTCCTTTTGTATTTGTATTAATAGCATGCTTTAGCTCTTAGCTAAGTGTTGCTAGCATGTTTTAGCATGTTTGTAGCATGTTGCTAGCCTATTTACGACTTGTTAACGCTTTTCAATATGTTGCTAAGAGTCCGTAACAGTGTTAAACATGTCATTTCCTGTTGTCAGCAGGTGGCGCTATGACTATAACTGAATTTGGGCACTGACATGTGTTCAGGACCGGACTGTCATCAAACATGTGAAGTTTGAGGCAGATTGGACATCGTATGCCTGAGTTATAGCAACTTCCTTTTTCATGGCGAAACATCAAAGTTTGTCAGGTCGCCACGGACACGCCCATCGACGAAAACTCTAAAGCTTCGCAATTTAACATCGCAAAGGCCTTATGATGACACTCAGCAAATTTGAAGATGATCGGATAAAAACTGTAGGAGGAGTTCGTTAAAGTACGAGGCCTGAAAATGGCAAAAACTGCACAAAAATCGTACAGGAAATTCAATATAACGGACTTCCTGTTGGGTTTCGGATGTTGCACCAGGAGACTTTTTTGTAGGTATTGGTGTGTTACATATTTGTACCGAGTTTCGTACATGTACGTGAAACGTAGCTCGAGGCGCACTCCGTTGAAATTTTATAGGTGGCGCTATCGAGCCATTTTGCCACACCCACTTTTGAAAACCATATCAGATGTAAATTTTCGCCAGGTCTGATGCATGTGCAAAGTTTCGTGAGTTTTCGGGCATGTTTAGGCCCTCAAAAAGACTTTTCATTTTGGAGAAGAAGAAGAAGAATAATAATAAACGGAGCAATTCCAATAGGGTCCTCGCACTGTAGTGCTCGGGCCCTAATAAACGGAGCAGATTCAATAGGGTCCTCACACCATCGGTGCTCGGGCCCTAATAATAAACGAAGCAGATCCAATAGGGTCCTCACACCATCGGTGCTCGGGCCCTAATAATAAACGGAGCAATTCCAATAGGGTCCTCGCACTGTAGTGCTCGGGCCCTAATTAAAGCTGCGAGCAGCGATGAACGGGCCCTCGCACCCGGGCTCACCGCCGACCGGTGGCTTCAGGAAAACAGCAAACGGTGGGCAGTATGCTTTCAATACAGTAAATGTAGGAGAAATATGTCAAAGTCACTTAAATGTACCAAACTTGCCGCTGCCAGCTGGTGGCGCTATGCCTATAACTGATTATTGGCATGTAGATGTGTTCAGGCCAGCACTATTATCAAACATATGAAGTTTGGTGCAGATTGACCTTGGTATGTTTGAGTTAGTGAAATATATGAGATATCCTGCTGCCAACAGGTGGCGCTAGGATAATATCTGAATATTGGTCTTTAGGTGTCTTCAGGCCAGGACTCTTACCAAACCTGTGAATTTCGTGGCAGATCAGACATTTTCAGGCTAAGTTATAACCACTTCTATGTCTATGCAGAAACATCAAACTTTGTCAGGCCACCACGGACATGCCCTTTAATGAAAACTCAAGATCTTCACAATTTAACATCTCTAAGGCCTCAAGATCAGACTGACCAAATATAATGTTGATTTAACTAAATGCAATCAATGCAAGGACTTCAGATGAATGCCAACTGTGAACCAGTATGCTACAAATTCCCTATTTTCTGATGATGATGATAAGAACATGATTCATGATGATAGCAAAATGTTATTATTGCTTGCTTTACGTCCACCACTTCTGCTTAAATGTCATTGTTACCTATCTGTACAATTTTTGTGTGGATATTGCTTTGCTGGTGACTCCTGTTATAAGACATCACTCTTAAGTGCTACATAACTAAGAATCAATAAGGAAGACGGTGCCCAGTTGGCACATGCATTCACAGTAACCCTCTGCTAGTTTGGATTTTAAGTTTACAGAATTGAAAGGGTTACACTTTAAATCAACACACAGACACATACACACAAAATATAAAATGTTGCCATCCAGTTTCATTTGTTAAAATTAACTATATTAGTTAACATGACCAATAAAAAAATATCATTTATTAATGTTAATTAATATTAAGCTAAAAAAAAGTATTCATATATAGTTTATGTACTGTGAATTAACATGAACATGAACACAGTTCATGTGGGTGTACAGCAATACACAATAAAGTGCTCTGTAAACTCTTCATTCTTTCAAAATATCTTTAAAAATCAAGTTGAGTATTTTAACTGGGTGATATATATATATTTATAACTGATCTTAAAATTATGGTTTTCAGATGTTTTGAAGAGATAACAGTAACGTTTGTTTTGTTGTCAAAGTTTGTCATAATTTTTTATTATTATTATTTTATATTCAATAAATAACACTATGTAAATATTGTCTATCAATGAAGATAAATTGATCATGCTAAAAAGTTGTATTTTTTTAAATCTTTTGCTATGTGACTGAATAGGACAAGTTCATGGTACAGTTAAGTAAAAAATAAATAAAAAACAACAACTGCAAAATACGAACAATGAAAGACTAAGTAACCCTTTATATTTTCTCAAAATATCAGACTCTCAAAGATCAGACATATTTATGTAATTAAAATACATATGTGCATTTTTTGTTCAAAGATGGTCTGTAGGATGGCTCTGTACTCTGTCACCCTCTCTGCCTCTCACCCCTCCCCCCTGCAATAATGAGCTTCTCTGTGCCTGACTGAACGCACACACATACTGTAGAGACATTCACCAGAGTGACAGCAGGTTTCTGAGTTATTTTTTTAATTTTCTTTAATTCATTGAAGCTTGTATAAAATTAATATTTCCAGCACTTGCTCAGAATGATTAGATCTCTGTGTGAAAAAAGTTTTAAAGAGTTTGGATGCTGCACTTTAAAGATATAAAAAATTAGGGTTATGTTTTTTACTATATCTTTAAAAAATCACCACGTCAACACCGTTCGAGATATCCAAAATCCGCTCGCAATTTAACATCTTCAGAATCTTCTCTTCATGTTAAAAAAGTTTGGTGTGAACAGCTGGTTGTTCTTAGGAGTAGTGTGAATTTGTTTACTACCTGATTTTTCAAAAAATCCACATTCAAATCAAAATAGCCGGCTTTCTGTTGGTCTTAGCTAATGAGTTTGATTTAGAAAGTTGTCCAGATTGATGAGATTAATATATGTACAGAGTTTGGTGACTGTAGGAAAAACTAACCCCCCAACTTTTGTCAAAAGATGGCGCTATAGAGTGCCTGCTCCACGCCCATTTATGACCTTTTGCCAGTGTCTAACTATCATTAATATTGATGTGTGTGTTGAGTTTCATGAAATTCTAAGCATGTTATCTGCCTCGAAAAGACAGGAATGTAATTTTAAAGTTTGACACGTTGCCATGGCAACAGCATTTGATTTATCATCGACCCCTTTACATATTCTTATCGGCCGTGTTTTGACATGATTTTGATGAAGTTTAAAGAAAATCGAGTAAAATTAAGAGGCTGATTTCAAAGCATTTTGAAAATGACACGTTTCCTGCTGCCAGTTGGTGGCGCTATAACTTTGACTCATAATAGTCACATTTATGGAATCGGCATCATACAAGGAACAAACTGGTGAAGTTTCATCAGAATCAGGCAATGTGTGCAACAGTTATTAGACACTTCCTGTTTCTCATTTCTCGCCATAACTTTGTCGCCTTGCCACGGCCAAACCGTTCGAGATATCAAAAATCTCCTCGCAATTTAGCGTCCCCAATGTCTTGAGATCATGCTGACCGAGTTTGGTGACAATCCCATGGAATTCCTGGGAGGAGTATGTTAAATTCCAGAGCATGCACTTTTTAAACAGCCCTAAATATCTCACTTCCTGTTGCGTGGAGCCCATGACATAGAGTACAAAAGTTGTTCAGCTCGATGAGTTCTATATGTGTACCGAGTTTCATATCAATACGCGCAAGTATGTGTGCGCAGTACATCAAGTTTTCAAACTGTGTTCCAGGGGGCGCTGTAGAGGCCCTGAACCACGCCCGGGTCCCAGCCTCTGTGGCGTCCGGACGACGGCAGATTCCGACGTGTGTGCAAATTTTCAAGAGTTTTTGAGTATGTTAAGGCCCCCAAAAGTGCCCCAACGGTTGAAAAAATAAAAAAATAAAAAAAAAAATAAGAATCCTTAGAAGAACAATAGGGCCTTAAATTAAAGCTGCAAGCAGCGATGAACGGGCCCTCGCACACGGGCTCACCGCCGACCGGTGGCTTTAGGAACACAGCAAACGGTGGGCAGTATGCTTTTAATACAGTAAATGTAGGAAAAATAGATCAAAGTCACTTAAATGTGCCAAACTTCCTGCTGCCAGCTGGTGGCGCTATGCCTATAACTGATTATTGGCATGTAGATGTGTTCAGGCCAGCACTTTCATCAAACATATGAAGTTTGGTGCAGATTGACCTTGGTATGTGTGAGTTAGTGCAAGATATGATATATCCTGCTGCCAATAGGTGGCGCTATAATAATATCTGTATATTGGCCTTTAGATGTCTTCAGGCCAGGACTCTTACCAAACATGTGAAGTTTGAGGCAGATCGGACATTTTATGGCTGAGTTATAACAACTTTTATGTCCATGGCGAAACATCAAACTTTGTCAGGCCGCCATGGACACGCCCTTTAACGAAAACTCAAGATCTTCACAATTTAACATCTCGAAGGCCTCGAGATCAGACTGACCAAATATAATGTTGATATCATTAAATCTCTAGGAGGAGTTTGGTACAAGTCATTTCCTGTTGCCAACAGGTGGCGCTGTGATTATAATAGAATATAGGCCTTCAGATTGGTTCAGGCCAGGACTCTTATCGAACATGTGAAGTTTGAGGCAAATCGGACATTTTATGGCTGAATTATAACAAGATTTATATCCATGGCGAGACCACGAAATTTACCAGGCCGCCACGGACACGCCCTTCAACGAAAACTCAAGATCTTCGCAATTTAACATCGCTAAAGCCTTTTTATTAGACTGACCGATTTTGGTGTTGATCTGATTAAATCTCCAGGAGGAATTTGTTGCAGAGTACAGCATGACACTTCCTGGTGCCTGCAGGTGGCGCTATGAGTAAAACTGAATATGGGCATGTAGATGTCTTCAGGTCAGGAGTATTATCACACATGTGAAGTTTGGGGCAGATCGGGCATTTTATGCCTGAGTTATAGCAACTTCCTTTTTCATGGCGAAACATCGAAATTTGCGAGGCCGCCACAGACACGCCCTCTGATGAAAACTCTAGATCTTCGCAATTTAACGTCACAAAGGGCTTTAGATTAGACTCACCAAATTTGGTGTTGATCCGAATAAATCTCTAGGAGGAGTTCGTTCAAGTATGACGCCTGAAAATGGCAAAAATTACACAAATTTTGCTAAGAAAATTAATAATAACCGACTTCCTGTTGGGTTTCGGATTTTGTCCCAGGAGGCTTTTTTGTAGGTATTGGTGAGTTACATGTGTGTACCGATTTGCGTGCATGTACGTGAATCACAGCTGAATGCGCACACCGCGGAACGTGTAAAGGTGGCGCTATTGAGCCATTTTGCCACATCCACTTCTGCAACCCATATCAGACGTCCATTTTCGCCAGGTTTGATGTGTGTGCAAAGTTTCATGAGTTTTTGGGTATGTTTAGGCCCTCAAAAATGCGATTCATTCCGGATAAGAAGAATAATAATAAGAAACGGAGCAGATCCAATAGGGTCCTCACACCATCGGTGCTCGGGCCCTAATAAACGGAGCAATTCCAATAGGGTCCTCGCACTGTAGTGCTCGGGCCCTAATAATCCTTAGAAAAACAATAGGGCCTTCGCCCATTCTGGGCTCGGGCCCTAATTAAAGCTGCAAGCAGCGTTGACCGGGCCCTCGCCGTCTGGCAGTCGCCATCCCGATAGCATCAGGAAAACGGTGCCCAGTTGGCACATGCATTCACAGTAACCCTTTGGACTAACCCTAACTGTCTCTCCTCCTCTCTGACTCTTTCTCTTACCACCCATCCCCCCTCCTTACACTCAGCCACTTACCACACAAACACACACATAGAGTGCAGAGCAGAGTGAGATCAGATATGTTTTTTAATTTTCTTTCATTCGTGGAGTTTTGTATAATTATGAAATGAACTGTGTTTAATCAGAATGAATAGTTATTTGTATGAAAAAAGTTTCAAAGAGTTAGGATGCTGCACTTTAAATATATAATAAATTATTGAAAATTGAAAATGGAAAATTAAATTCTAGGCACGCTATCTGCCTCAAAAACCCAGGAAACAAATATTTGAATGTATTTTGTATTTTTATTTATTTGCCATGGCAACAGCATTTGATGCATCAGAGACGCCTTTACAGACTCTCATCGGCCGTGTTTTTACATCATTCTGATGAAGTTTGAAGAAAATCGAGTACAAATATATTGTTCGTTGTTCGTTCGTGTGTTAGTTCATTAACCATTGTTAACAAAAGAGACCCTATTTTAAATAGTTACCATGTTTTATGATCTACAACCATTTTTAAATATTATTTTAATGATCCATAAGCATCTGTGAAATAATTATAAACAAATATATTAAAAATAAATACATATTAACTTAGTTGATGTATTTGTTTCTCATTCTAATTAAGTGAACTGAGCAGTATAGTGTCATACTTATAAGATTTTTTGTTCTATCAGTGAGAGTCTATATATGTATATAAATCATATAATTTTTCCTTAAAAGATTAAAAAAAGATTTTAATGCTCTTTAAGCACCTATACAAAATAATTATGTAAAAGTACACTGACAGAACAGTATATATCAACTGATTCTATGGATTATTTTCATTCTTATACACTGAGAATGAGCTAAATAGCATTATTGTTCAAACGATTCCTTATTTTATGAGGACCTCTAGTGTTCATCCCTGGTACTAGAGCTTTAATCTGACAATTTATATGACACTTTTAATGTTTTTGGGGCCTCTGAGCATGATAACATTTTGAAACTACACGTATTTCCTAAGAATTTCTTGTTCTTTATATGTAAAAAGTTTTGATGAGTTAGAATAATGCAATTTAAAGATATATGGAAATAACTCTCCATCTTTTTTACTGTTACTTTCATAAATCACCACATCAACACCGTTCAAGATATCACAAAGCCGTTCACATTTTAACATCTTCAGTATCTTGGCACCATGTTGACAAAGTTTGGTGTCTGATTCTGCTATGAGTGATATGAATTTATTCAGCTATATTTTTCCAAAAATCCACATTCAAATCAAAATAGCTGACTTCCTGTTGGTCGTAGCTAATGGGTGTAAATTTTTTGCAAAAAAAATCTGGTGACCAAAAATTATTAGGCTGTAGTTGAGAACTGTTAGTTTTATGGACAGTTAGAATGTTTTGTATATGCAGACAAGGGCTTTATGATGGGCCTGATTTGAATTTAGAAAAAAAAAATTTCTTAAACATGTTTGAAGTTCTTAATAGATTTCACTGTTGCACATTTAGTCTTTTTATTTTTTTACAGTAATGTGCATTTTGCAGTTTGTTTACATGGTGTACATTGGATGCACATATTTATGACTTCTTGTTACAGTATTTATTTAAAATAAAAGTTGTTTAAAATAAACAACTGTGTGCACCCTATTATTAATGTAAATGTGTATTTCAGTAATAAACTTAAGTAGGGGAGTTTTAAGTTACCAGCATTTATATCAAAATAGTGATCCCATGTCTGCAAAACTAACATTTTAAATGAAATATTGATAGCTAATCGATATCGAATCGAATTGAATCGAATCGAAACCATAAAAATAACAATTGAATCGAATTGCCAAATTGGTCACAATACCCAGCCCTAATTCACATCCTAATGAATAAACAACCAAGAGTTTAAATATTCCCTTCTATCTCCTCCTCTCTGACTCTCTCTTTCCACCCATCCCCCCTCCCCACTGTCACCCTAACACTCAAAAAACACACACCCACTTACCACGCACACACATAAGTGCAGAGCAGAGAGGGATCAGATTTGTTTTTTAATTTTCATTAATTCATAGATCTTTGTATAATTATGAAATGAACGTTGTCTGATCAGAATGACTAGTAGTCTGTATGAAAAAAGTTTCAAAGACTTTGGATGCTGCACTTTAAAGATATAATAAAATTACAGCTATCTTTTTTTACTCCGATTTCAATCAATCACCACATCAACACCGTTCAAGATATCCTAAATCTGCTCGCAATTTAGAATCTTCAGAATGTTGGCATCATGTCAAAAAAGTTTGGTGTGAATTGGTTGGTTTTCCTGAGAGAAGTATATAAAATTCCACAGCCTGATTTTTCCAAATATCCACATTCAAATCAAAATAGCCGACTTCCTGTCGATCGTAGCTAATGGGTGTAAATTAGAAATGTTTCTGGCTTGATGAGATCAATATATGTACCGAGTTTGGTGACTGTAGGACAAACTAAACCCCCAACTTTTGTCAAAAGGTGGCGCTATGGAGCGCCTGCTCCACGCCCATTTATGGGCTTTTATCAGTGTCTAAAAATCATTAATACAGATGTGTGTGTGAAGTTTCATGAAATTCTGATTATTTTAAGTGGCTCCAAAACACAAAAAGCTAAAGTTAAAGTTTGACACGTTGCCATGGCAACATGATAAAAGTTATCGATAATGCAATTCACAGATTCTCATTGGCCGTGTTTCAACATTATTGAGAAGAAGTTTGAAGCAAATTGAGTAAAATTAAGAGGTTGATTTAAAAGCATTTAGAAAACGTTGCGCTTTGTGCTGCCAGTTGGTGGCGCTATAACTTTGACTCCTAATAGTCACATCTCTGTGATCGGCATCATAAGATGAACAAACTGCTGAAGGTTGGTCAAAATCAGACAAAGTGTGTTAAAGTTATTAGACACTTCCTGTTTCTCATTTCTCGCCATAACTTTGTCGCCCCGCCACGGCCAAACCGTTCGAGATATCAAAAATCCCCTGGCAATTTTGCGTCCCCAATGTCTTGAGATCATGCTGACCGAGTTTGGTGGCCATCGGTGGAAAGGTCTAGGAGGAGTATTTCAAATTCCATTGCATGCGCTTTTTAGACATCCCTGAATAGCTGACTTCCTGTTTGGTGAAGCACGGACTGTGAGCACGGAAGTTGTTCAGCCCGATGAGGTCTATATGTGTATGAATTTTGGTGACTGTAGATCAATTGGTGTGCGCTCCAGAGTCCCTCAAAAGTCGCAATTTTTAACGCTGTGCCACGCCCCCCCCCAGGTGACCCCCCGATGTCAAAGTCTGTCCGGCCCTGATGGCCGCAGGTTCCAATGTGTGTGCAAATTTTCAAGAGTTTTCGTGTATGTTAAGGGCCCCAAAATCCCCCAAAACATTGAAAAAAAAAAAATAATAATAATTAAAGCTGCAAGCAGCGATGGGAGGGCCCTCGCACCGGGCTCACCGCCGACCTGTGGCGAATGGTGGGCACTATGCTTTTAACATAGTAAATTTAGGAGGAATATGTGGAAGTCATTTAGATGTGCCAGATTTCTTGCTGCCACCTGGTGGCGCTATGTGTATAACTAAATATTGGCATGCTGATGAGTTCGGGCCAGCGATTTAATCAAACATATGAAGTTTGGTGCAGATTGAACATGGCATGCTTGAGTGTAATACATGACATATCCTGCTGCCAACAGGTGGCGCTATTACGGAATATTGGCTTTCAGACGTCTTCAGGCCAGGACTATTGCCAAACATGTCAAGTTTGGTGCAAATTGTACATTGCATGTTTAAGTTAGTGTAAAACAAGTAATTTGCTGTTGCCAGCTGGTGGCGCTATGACTATAACTGAATATTGGCATGTAAATGTATTCAGTCCAGGACTCTTATCAAACATATTAAGTTTGGGGCTGATTGGACATTGCATGCCTGAGTTACAGTAACTTCCTGTTTCATTACATTAAGAGTATGCTTTAGCACTTAGCTAAATGTTGCTAACATGTTTCTAGCATGTTGCTACCCTATTTAACACTTGTTGATAGTAGTGATAAATGTTGCTGGGCTTCCACAACAGAATTAAAGATGTGACTTCCTGTTGCCAGCAGGTGGCACTATTACTATAACTGAATATGGGCATGAGCTTGTGTTCAGACCAGGACTCTTATCAAACATATTAAGCTTGGGTCAGATTGGACATTGTATGCATGAGTTACACTTATTTTTCTTTGTATTAATATCATGCTTTAGCTCTTAGCTAAGTGATGCTAGCATTTTTACTTGATTGTAGCATGATGCTAGCCTATTTAAAACTTGCTAACACTTTTTAATATGTTGCTAGGAGTCCGTAACACCAGTAAACGTCACTTCCTGTTGTCAGCAGGTGGCGCTGTGACTATAACTGAATATGGGCATATATATCTCTTCAGGCCAGGACTCTTATCAAACATGTGAAGTTTGGGGCTGATTGGACATTGCATGCCTGAGTTACAGTAACTTCCTGTTTCATTGCTTTAAGAGCATGCTTTAGCATTTAGCTAAATGTTGCTAACATGTTATAGCATGTTTCTAGCATGTTGCCACCCTGTTTAACACTTGTTGATATTTTTAAAATGTTGCTAGGCATCCACAACAGTATTAAACATGTGGTTTCCTATTACCAGCTGGTGGCGCTATGACTATAACTGAATACGGGCATGGGCGTGTGTTCAGGCCAGGACTCTTATCAAACATGTTAAGTTTGGGGCTGATTGGGCATTGTATGCCTGAGTTAGAGTAACTTCCTGTTTCATTGTATTATTAGCATGCTTTAGCATATTAGCTAAGTGTTGCTAGCATGCTTTACTATGTTTGTAGCATGTTGAATATTAATTTTGGGTCAGATTCGACATTATATACATGAGTTACAGCAATTTCCTTTTGTATTTGTATAAATAGCATGCTTTAGCTCTTAGCTAAGTGTTGCTAGCATGTTTTAGCATGTTTGTAGCGTGTTGCTAGCCTATTTAAGACTTGTTAACGCTTTTCAATATGTTGCTAGGAGTCCGTAACAGTGTTAAACATGTCACTTCCTGTTGTCAGCAGGTGGCGCTATGACTATAACTGAATATGGGCACTGACGTGTGTTCAGGACCAGAATGTTATCAAACATGTGAAGTTTGAGGCTGATCGGACATTGTATGCCTGAATTATAGCAACTTCCTTTTTCATGGCGAAACATCAAAGTTTGTCCGGCCGCCACGGACACGCCCTTCGACGAAAACTCTAAAGCTTCGCAATTTAACATCGCAAAGGCCTTATGATGACACTCAGCAAATTTGAAGATGATCGGATGAAAACTGTAGGAGGAGTTCGTTAAAGTACGAGGCCTGAAAATGGCAAAAACTGCACAAAAATCGTACAGGAAATTCAATATAACTGACTTCCTGTTGGGTTTCGAATGTTGCACCAGGAGACTTTTTTGTAGGTATTGGTGTGTTACATATGTGTACCGAGTTTCGTACATGTACGTGAAACGCAGCTCGTGGCGCACTCCGTTGAAATTTTATAGGTGGCGCTATGGAGCCATTTTGGCACACCCACTTCTGAAAACCGTATCAGATGTAAATTTTCACCAGGTCTGATGCGTGTGCAAAGTTTCGTGAGTTTTCGGGCATGTTTAGGCCCTCAAAAAGACTTTTCATTTTGGAGAAGAAGAAGAAGAATAATAATAAACGGAGCAATTCCAATAGGGTCCTCGCACTGTAGTGCTCGGGCCCTAATAAAAGCTGCAAGCAGCGATGACCGGGCCCTCGCCGACTGTGCAGTCGCCATCCCGATAGCATCAGGAAAACGGTGCCCAGTTGGCACATGCATTCACAGTAACCATTTGGACTAACCGTAACTGTCTTTCCTCCTCTCTGACTCTTTCTCTTACCACCCATCCCCCCTCCTTACACTCAGCCACTTACCACACAAACACACACATTGAGTGCAGAGCAGAGTGAGATCAGATATGTTTTTTTTATTTTCTTTCATTCGTGGAGTTTTGTATAATTATGAAATGTACTGTGTTTGATCAGAATGAATCGTTATTTTTTTGGAAAAAAGTTTCAAAGAGTAAGGATGCTGCACTTTAAATATATAATAAATCATTGAAAATTGAAAATGGAAAATGAAATTCTATGCACGCTATCTGCCTCAAAAACACAGGAAACAAATATTTGAATTTATTTTTTGTTTTATTTATTTGCCATGGCAACAGCATTTGATGCATCAGGGACGCCCTTTACAGACTCTCATCGGCAGTGTTTTTACATTATTCTGATGAAGTTTGAAGAAAATCGATTACAAATATACTGTTCGTTGTTCGTTCGTGTTTGTTAGTTCATTAACCATTGTTAACAAAAGAGACCCTATTTTAAATAGTTACCATGTTTTATGGTCTACAAGCATTTTTAAATAGTATTTTAATAATCTATAAGCATCTGTGAAATAATTATAAACACATATATTAAAAATAAATACATATTAACTTAGTTGATTTGTTTGGCCTTTTTGTATTTGTTTCTCATTCTAATTAAGTGAACTGAGCAGTATAGTGTCATACTTATAAAATATTTTGTTCTATCAGTGAGATTGTATATATGTATTTAAATCATATAATTTTTCCTTAAAAGATAAAAAAAAGATTTTAATGCTCTTTAAGCACCTATACAAAATAATTATGTAAAATTACACTGACAGTACAGTATATATCAACTGATTCTATGGATTATTGTCATTCTTATACACTGACAATGAGCTAAATAGCATTAGAGGTCAAACGATTCCTTATCTTATGAGGACCTCTAGTGTTCATCCCTGGTACTAGAGCTTTAATCTGAAAAATTTATATGACACTTTTAATGTTTTTGGGGCCTCTGAGCATGATAACATTTTGAAACTACACGTATTTCCTAAGAATTTCTTGTTCTTTATATGTAAAAAGTTTTGATGAGTTAGAATAATGCAATTTAAAGATATATGAAAATAACTTCATCTTTTTTATTGTTACTTTCATAAATCACCACATCAACACCGTTCAAGATATCCCAAAGCCGTTCACAATATAGGGAACATTTTCCCAATATTCTGAGGATGATGATAAGAACATGTAATTCATGATGATAACAAAATGTTATTATTGCTTGCTTTACGTCCACCACTTCTGCTTAAATGTCATCGTTACCTATCTATTCAATTTGTGTGTGGATATTGCTTTGCAGGTAACTCCTGTTATAAGACATCACTTTTAAGCGCTACATAACTAAGAAAGAATCAATTAGGAAAACGGTGCCCAGTTGGCACATGCATTCACAGTAACCCTCAGCCAGTTTGGATTTAAAGTTTACTGAATTGAAAGGGTTAGACTTTAAAATCAACACACAGACACATACGCACAATATATAAAATTGCCAACCAGTGTCATTTGTTAACATTAACTATATTAGTTAACATGAACAATAATTAAATAGTATTTATTAATGTTAATTAATATTAACCTAAAAAAAGTATTCATATATTATTTAATGGTAAAATAACATATTTTAACATTAGTTTATGTACTGTGAATTAACATGAACATGAACACAGTTCATGTGGGTGTACAGCAATACACAAAGTGCTCTATAAACGCTTCTTTCTTTCAAAATATCTTTAAAAATCAAGTTTAATATTGTAATGGGGCGATATATATATGGTATAATGGTATAATTTTCAGATGTTTTGAACAGATAACAGCAAAGTTTGTCTTGAAATTGTTAATTTAAATTTTATATTCAATAAATAACACTATGAAAATAAATGTCTATCAATGAAGATAAATCGCTCATGATAAAAAGCTGCATTTTTCTTAATCTTTTGCTATGTGACTGAATAGGACAAGTTCATGGTACAGTTCAGTAAAAAATAAATAAAAAAACAACAACTGCAAAATACAAACAATGAAAGACTTAGTGACCCTTTATATTTTCTCAAAATATCAGACTCTCAAAGATCAAACATATTTATGTAACATCAATGTGCATTTTTTCCTCAAAGATGGTCTTTAGCAAGACAGCATGTTCTACTCTCTCTCCCTCTCTCCCTTTCACCCCTCCCCCTTCAGTCTCTCTTCAGTCACTCAATGGTGACTGAACACAGACACTCAAGGCAGAGTGACAGCAGGTTTCTGATTTCTTTTTTTAATTTTCTTTAATTCGTAGAAGCTTGAATTAAATTGATATTTACAGCACTTGCTCAGAATGATAAGATCTCTGTGTGAAAAAAAGTTTTAAATAGTTAAGATGCTGCACTTTAAAGATATAGAAAATGACGGTTATACATCTTTAAAAAATCACCACGTCAACACCGTTCAAGATATCCCAAAACTGCTCGCAATTTAACATCTTCAGAATCTTCTCTCCATGTTAAAAAAGTTTGGTGTGAACAGCTGGTTGTTCTTAGAAGTAGTGTGAATTTGTTTACTACCTGATTTTTCAAAAAATCCACATTCAAATCAAAATAGCCGGCTTCCTGTTGGTCTTAGCTAATGAGTTTAATATAGAAAGTTGTCCAGATTGATGAGAACAATATATGTACAGAGTTTGGTGACAGTAGGAAAAACTAACCCCCCAACTTTTGTCAAAAGATGGCGCTATAGAGTGCCTGCTCCACGCCCATTTATGACCTTTTGCCAGTGTCTAACTATCATTAATATTGATGTGTGTGTTGAGTTTCATGAAATTCTAAGCATGTTATCTGCCTCGAAAAGACAGGAATCTAATTTTAAAGTTTGAGACGTTGCCATGGCAACAGCATTTGATTTATCATCGTACCCTTTACATATTCTTATCGGCCGTGTTTTGACATGATTTTGCTGAAGTTTGAAGAAAATCAAGTAAAATTAAGAGGCTAATTTCAACGCATTTTGAAAATGACACGCTTCCTGCTACCAGTTGGTGGCGCTATAACTTTGACTCATAATAGTCACATTTATGGAATCGGCATCATACAACGAACAATCTGGTGAAGTTTCATCAGAATCAGGCAATGTGTGCAACAGTTATTAGACACTTCCTGTTTCTCATTTCTCGCCATAACTTTGTCGCCTTGCCACGGCCAAACCGTTCGAGATATCAAAAATCCCCTCGCAATTTAGCGTCCCCAATGTCTTGAGATCATGCTGACCGAGTTTGGTGACAATCGTATGGAAATCCTGGGAGGAGTACGTTAAATTCCAGAGCATGCGCTTTTTATACAGCCCTAAATATCTCACTTCCTGTTGCATTGAGAAAATGACATAGAGTACAAAAGTTGTTCAGCTCAATGAGTTCTATATGTGTACCGAGTTTCATATGTGTACGTTCAAGTATGTGTGCTATATGGCCCTCAAAATTCCAGGGGGCGCTGTAGAGTCCCCTTGCCACGCCCCGGTACCAGCCTCTGTGACGTCCTGATGGCCGCAGATTCCGACATGTGTGCAAATTTTCAAGAGTTTTTGAGTATGTTAAGACCCCCTTAAGTGCCCGGAAGGTTAACAAAAAAAAAAAAAAAAAAATAAGAATCCTTAGAAGAACAATAGGGCCTTCGCCCTTTTGGGCTCGGGCCCTAATTAAAGCTGCAAGCAGCGATGAACGGGCCCTCGCACCCGGGCTCACCGCCGACCGGTGGCTTTAGGAAAACAGCAAACGGTGGGCAGTATGCTTTTAATACAGTAAATATATGAGAAATATGTCATAAGTCATTTAAATGTGACAAACTTCCCATTGGCAGCTGGTGGCGCTATGCCTATAAATGGCATGTAGATGTGTTCAGGCCAGCACTATTATCAAACATATGAAGTTTGGTGCAGATTGACCTTGGTATGTTTGAGTTAGTGAAAGATATGATATATCCTGGTGTCAACAGGTGGCGCTATGATAATATCTGAATATTGGCCTTTAGGTGTCTTCAGGCCAGGACTCTTACCAAACCTCTGAAGTTTGAGGCAGATCAGACATTTTATGGCTGAGTTATTACACCTATGTCCATGGCAAAACATCAAACTTTGTCAGGCCGCCACGGACACGCCCTTTACTGAAACTCAAGATCTTCACAATTTAACATCTCTAAGGCCTCTAGATCAGACTGACCAAATATAATGTTGATTTCATTAAATGTCTAGGAGGAGTTTGCTATAAACCTAATCCCCTGCAAGGACTTCAGATAATGCCAACTGTGAACCAAATGTGAACATTTTCCCTATATTCTGATGATGATGATAAGAACATGTAATTCATGATGATAACAAAATGTTATTATTGCTTGCATTACATTCACCACTTCTGCTTAAATCGTTACCTATCTGTACAATTTGTATGTGGATATTGCTTTGCTGGTGACTCCTGTTATAAGACATCACTCTTAAGCGCTACATAACTAAGAATCAATTAGGAAAACGGTGCACAGTTGGCACATGCATTCACAGTAACCCTCTGCTAGTTTGGATTTTAAGTTTACTGAATTGAAAGGGTTACACTTTAAAATCAACACAGAGACACATACACACAATATATAAAATGTTGCCATCCAGTTTCATTTGTTAACATTAACTATATTAGTTAACATGAACAATAATTAAATAGCATTTATTAATGTTAATTAATATTAAGCTAAAAAAAAGTATTCATATATTGTTTAAAGGTAAATTAGTTTATGTACTGTGAATTAACATGAACATGAACACAGTTCATGTGGGTGTACAGCAATACACAAAGTGCTCTATAAACGCTTAATTCTTTCAAAATATCTTTAAAAATCAAGTTGAGTGTTTTAATGGGGCGATATATATATAACTGATCTTAAAATGATGGTTTTCGGATGTTTTGAACAGATAACAGCAAAGTTTGTTTTGTTGTCAAAGTTTGTCTTGAAATTTTTAATTATTATAATTTTATATTCAATAAATAACACTATGAAAATATTGTCTACAATGAAGATTATTCACTCATGCTTAAAAGTTGTATTTTTCTTAATCTTTTGCTATGTGACTGAATAGGACAAGTTCATGGTACAGTTCAGTAAAAATAAATAAAAAACAACAACTGCAAAATACAAACAATGAAAGATTTAATGACCCTTTATATTTTCTCAAAGTATCAGACATATTTATGTCGATTACGCTACAGCAATGTGCATCTTCCTCAAAGATGGTCTTAAGCAAAACAGCATGTTCCACTGGTCTCTCTCCCTTTCACCCCTCCCCCCTTCAGTCACTCTTCAGTGACTCAATGGTGACTGAACACAGACAGGCACAGGCAGAGTGACAGCAGGTTTCTAATTTCTTTTTTTAATTTTCTTTAATTCATAGAAGCTTGTATAAAATTGATATTTACACCACTTGCTCAGAATGATAAGATCTCTGTGTGAAAAAAGTTGTAAAGAGTTTGGATGCTGCACTTTAAAGATATAAAAAAATTACGGTTATGTTTTTTACTACATCTTTAAAAAATCACCACGTCAACACCGTTCAAGATATCCCAAATTCGCTCGCAATTTAACATCTTCAGAATCTTCTCTTCATGTTAAAAAAGTTTGGTGTGAATACCTTATTTTTCTTAGAAGGAGTGTGAATTTGTTTACAGCCTGATTTTTCCAAAAATCCACATTCAAATCAAAATAGCCGGCTTCCTGTTGGTCTTAGCTAATGAGTTTGATTTAGAAAGTTGTCCAGATTGATGAGAACAATATATGTACAGAGTTTGGTGACTGTAGGAAAAACTAACCCCCCAACTTTTGTCAAAAGATGGCGCTATAGAGTGCCTGCTCCACACCCATTTATGACCTTTTGCCAGTGTCTAACTATCATTAATATTGACGTGTGTGTTGAGTTTCATGAAATTCTAAGCATGTTATCTGCCTCGAAAAGACAGGAATCTAATTTTAAAGTTTGACACGTTGCCATGGCAACAGCATTTGATTTATCATCGACCCCTTTACATATTCTCATCGGCCGTGTTTTGACATGATTTTGATGAAGTTTGAAGAAAATCAAGTAAAATTAAGAGGCTGATTTCAAAGGATTTTGAAAATGACACGTTTCCTGCTGCCAGTTGGTGGCGCTATAACTTTGACTCATAATAGTCACATTTATGGAAGCGGCATCATACAACAAACAAACCGGTGAAGTTTCATAAGAATCAAGCAATGTGTGCAACAGTAATTAGACACTTCCTGTTTCTCATTTCTCGCCATAACTTTGTCGCCTTGCCACGGCCAAACCGTTCGAGATATCAAAAATCTCCTCGCAATTTAGCGTCCCCAATGTCTTGAGATCATGCTGACCGAGTTTGGTGACAATCCTATGGAAACCCTGGGAGGAGTACGTTAAATTCCAGAGCATGCGCTTTTTAAACAGCCTTAAATATCTCACTTCCTGTTGCGTTCAGCCCATGACATAGAGTACAAAAGGTGTTTGGCTCAGTGAGATCTATATGTGTACCGAGTTTCATATCAATACGTGCAAGTATGTGTGCGCAGTACATCAAGTTTTCAAACTGTGTTCCAGGGGGCGCTGTAGAGGCCCTGAACCACGCCCGGGTCCCAGCCTCTGTGGCGTCCGGACGACGGCAGATTCCGACATGTGTGCAAATTTTCAAGAGTTTTTGAGTATGTTAAGGCCCCCAAAAGTGCCCCAACGGTTGAAAAAAAATAAAAAAAAAAAATAAAAAATTAAAGCTGCAAGCAGCGATGAACGGGCCCTCGCACCCGGGCTCACCGCCGACCGGTGGCTTTAGGAAAACAGCAAACGGTGGGCAGTATGCTTTTAATACAGTAAATATAGGAGAAATATGTCAAAAGTCACTTAAATGTGCCAAATTTCCCGCTGCCAGCTGGTGGCGCTATGCCTATAACTGATTATTGGCATGTAGATGTGTTCAGGCCAGCACTATTATCAAACATATGAAGTTTGGTGCAGATTGATTTTGGCATGTTTGAGTTAGTATATATGATATAATTTGCTGCCAACAGGTGGCGCTATGATAATATCTCAATATTGGCCTTTAGGGGTCTTCAGGCCAGGACTCTTACCAAACCTGTGAAGTTTGAGGCAGATCGGACATTTTATGGCTGAGTTATGACAACTTCTATATCCATGGCGAAACATCAAACTTTGTCAGGCCGCCACAGACACGCCCTTTAATGAAAACTCAAGATCTTCACAATTTAACATCTCTAAGGCCTCTAGATCAGACTGACCAAATTTAATGTTGATATCATTAAATCTGTAGGAGGAGTTTGCTACAAGTCATTTCCTGTTACCAACAGGTGGCGCTGTGATTATAACAGAATATTGGCTTTCAGATGTTTTCAGGCCAGGACTTTAATCGAACATGTGAAGTTTGAGGCAAATCGGACATTTTATGGCTGAGTTATAACAAGTTTTATATCCATGGCGAGACCTCGAAATTTGTCAGGCCGCCATGGACACGCCCTTCAACGAAAACTCAAGATCTTCACAATTTAACATCACTAAAGCCTTTATATTAGACTGACCGATTTTGGTGTTGATCTGTATAAATCTCTAGGAGGAGTTTGTTGCAGAGTACAGCGTGACACTTCCTGTTGCCAGCAGGTGGCGCTATGACTATAACTGAATATGGACATGTAGATGTAATCAGGTCAGGAGTGTTATCACACATGTGAAGTTTGGGGCAGATCGGACATTTTATGCCTGAGTTATAGCAACTTCCTTTTTCATGGCGAAACATCGAAATTTGCCAGGCCGCCACGGACACGCCCTCCGATGAAAACTCTAGATCTTCGCAATTTAACGTCACAAAGGGCTTTAGATTAGACTTACCAAATTTGGCGTTGATCCGTATAAATCTCTAGGAGGAGTTCGTTCAAGTATGACGCCTGAAAATGGCAAAAATGACACAAATTTTGCTGAGAAAATTAATAATAACCGACTTCCAGTTTGGTTTTGGATTTTATCCCAAGAGGCTTTTTTGTAGGTATTGGTGAGTTACATGTGTGTACCGATTTTCGTGCATGTACGTGAATCACAGCTGAAAGCGCACACCGCGGAACGTGTAAAGGTGGCGCTATCGAGCCATTTTGCCACACCCATCTCTGAAACCCATATCAGACGTACATTTTCGCCAGGTTTGATGTGTGTGCAAAGTTTCATGAGTTTTCGGGTATGTTTAGGCCCTCAAAAATGCGATTCATTCCGGATAAGAATAATAATAATAAGAAACGGAGCAGATCCAATAGGGTCCTCACACCATCGGTGCTCGGGCCCTAATAAGAACCCTTAGAAGAACAATAGGGCCTTCGCCCTTTTGGGCTCGGGCCCTAATAAGAACCCTTAGAAGAACAATAGGGCCTTCGCCCTTTTGGGCTCGGGCCCTAATAAGAACCCTTAGAAGAACAATAGGGCCTTCGCCCTTTTGGGCTCGGGCCCTAATAATCCTTAGAAAAACAATAGGGCCTTCGCCCTTTTGGGCTCGGGCCCTAATAATAATCCTTAGAAAAACAATAGGGCCTTCGCCCTTTTGGGCTCGGGCCCTAATAATAATTAAAGCTGCAAGCAGCGATGACCGGGCCCTCGCCGTCTGTGCAGTCGCCATCCCGATAGCATCAGGAAAACGGTGCCCAGTTGGCACATGCATTCACAGTAACCCTTTGGACTAACCCTTACTGTCTCTCCTCCTCTCTGACTCTTTCTCTTACCACCCATCCCCCCTCCTTACACTCAGCCACTTACCACACAAACACACACAGAGAAGAGTGAGATCAGATATGTTTTTTTTTATTTTCTTTCATTCGTGGAGTTTTATATAATTATGAAATGATCTGTGTTTGATCAGAATGGATAGTTATTTGTATGAAAAAAGTTTCAAAGAGTTAGGATGCTGCACTTTAAATATATAATAAATCATTGAAAATGTAAAAATGAAAATGAAATTCTAAGCATGATATCTGCCTCAAAAACACAGGAAACAAATATTTGAATCTATTTTTTATTTTTATTTATTTGCCATGGCAACAGCATTTGATGCATCAGGGACGCCTTTACAGACTCTCATCGGTTGTTTTTTTTCATTATTCTGATGAAGTTTGAAGAAAATCGAGTACAAATATATTGTTCGATGTTTCTTCGTGTTTGTTAGTTCATTAACCATTGTTAACAAAAGAGACCCTATTTTAAATAGTTACCATGTTTTATGGTCTACAATCATTTTTAAATTTTATTTTAATAATCTATAAGAATCTGTGAAATAATTATAAACAAATACATTAAAAATAAATACATATTTACTTAGTTGATTTTTTTGGTCTTTTTGTATTTGTTTCTCATTCTAATTAAGTGAACTGAGCAGTATAGTGTCATACTTATAAGATTTTTTGTTCTATCAGTGAGAGTGTATATATGTATTTAAATCATATAACTTTTCCTTAAAAGATAAAAAAAAAGATTTTAATGCTCTTTAAGCACCTATACAAAATAATTATGTATAAGTACACTGACAATACAGTACAAATCAACTGATTCTATGGATTATTGTCATTCTTATACACTGACAATGAGCTAAATAGCATTAGAGGTCAAACGATTCCTTATGTTATGAGGACCTCTAGTGTTCATCCCTGGTATTAGAGCTTTAATCTGACAAATTTATATAACACTTTTAATGTTTTTGGGGCCTCTGAGCATGATAACATTTTGAAACTACACGTATTTCCTAAGAATTTCTTGTTCTTTATATGTAAAAAGTTTTGATGAGTTAGAATAATGCAATTCAAAGATATATGAAAAAACTCTTCATCTTTTTTATTGTTACTTTCATAAATCACCACATCAACACCGTTCAAGATATCCCAAAGCCGTTCACAATATAGGGAACATTTTCCCAATATTCTGAGGATGACGATAAGAACAAGTAATTCATGATGATAACAAAATGTTATTATTGCTTGCTTTACGTCCACCACTTCTGCTTAAATGTCATCGTTACCTATCTGTTCAATTTGTGTGTGGATATTGCTTTGCAGGTGACACCTGTTATAAGACATCACTTTTAAGCGCTACATAACTAAGAATCAATTAGGAAAACGGTGCCCAGTTGGCACATGCATTCACATTAACCCTCAGCCAGTTTGGATTTAAAGTTTGAATTGAAAGGGTAAAATTTTAAAATCAACACACAGACACATACACACTAAATGTACAATTTTACCATCCAGTTTCATTTGTTAACATTAACTATATTAGTTAACATGAACAATAATTAAATAGCATTTATCAATGTTAATTAATATTAACCTAAAAAAGTACTCATATATTGTTTAAAGGTAAATTAGTATCTTTTAACATAGTGTATGTACTGTGAATTAACATGAACATGAACACAGTTCATGTGGGTGTACAGCAGTACACAATAAAGTGCTCAATAAACCCTTCATTCTTTAAAAATATCTTTAAAAATCAAGTTGGGTATTGTAATGGGGCGATATATAAATATAACTCATCTTAAAATGGTACAATTTTCAGATGTTTTGAACAGATAACAGCAAAGTTTGTTTTGTTGTCAAAGTTTGTCTTGAAATTGTTAGTGTTTTTTTTATTCAATCTAAAATTTAAATTATGAAAATAAATGTCTATCAATGAAGATAAATCGCTCATGCTAAAAAGTTGTATTTTTCTTAATCTTTTGCTATGTGACTGAATAGGACAAGTTCATGGTATAGTTCAGTAAAAAATAAATAAACAACTGCAATATACAAAGAATGAAAGAGTTTGTGACCCTTTATATTTTCTTAAAGATCAGACTCTCAAAGTTCAGACATATTTATCTAGATTAAACTACAGCAATGTGTAATGTGCAATGAGCATCTTCCTCAAAGATGGTCTGAAGCAAAACAGCATGTTCCACTGGTCTCTCTCCCTTTCACCCCTCCCCCCTTCAGTCACTCTTAGTGTCAACACAGACAGTCAGCCCAGTGACAGCAGGTTACTGAGTTCTTATTTTAATTTTCTTTAATTCATAGAAGCGTGATTAGTTATGATATTACCAGCACTTGCTCATGATGATTAGATCTTTGTGTGAAAAAAGTTTTAAAGAGTTTGGATGCTGCACTTTAAAGATATAAAAAATTAGGGTTATGTTTTTTACTACATCTTTAAAAAATCACCACGTCAACACCGTTCAAGATATCCCAAATCCGCTCGCAATTTAACATCTTCAGAATCTTCTCTTCATGTTAAAAAAGTTTGGTGTGAAAAGCTTTTTTTTCTTAGAAGGAGTGTGAATTTGTTTACAGCCTGATTTTTCAAAAAATCCACATTCAAATCAAAATAGCCGGCTTCCTGTTTGTCTTAGCTAATGAGTTTAATTTAGAAAGTTGTCCAGATTGATGAGAACAATATATGTACAGAGTTTGGTGACTGTAGGAAAAACTAACCCCCCAACTTTTGTCAAAAGATGGCGCTATAGAGAGCCTGCTCCACGCCCATTTATGACCTTTTGCCAGTGTCTAACTATCATTAATATTGATGTGTGTGTTGAGTTTCATGAAATTCTAAGCATGTTATCTGCCTCGAAAAGACAGGAATCTAATTTTAAAGTTTGAGACGTTGCCATGGCAACAGCATTTGATTTATCATCGACCCCTTTACATATTCTTATCGGCCGTGTTTTGACATGATTTTGATGAAGTTTAAAGAAAATCAAGTAAAATTAAGAGGCTGATTTCAAAGCATTTTGAAAATGACACGCTTCCTGCTGCCAGTTGGTGGCACTATAACTTTGACTCATAATAGTCACATTTATGGAATCGGCATCATACAACGAACAAACTGGTGAAGTTTCATCAGAATCAGGCAATGTGTGCAACAGTTATTAGACACTTCCTGTTTCTCATTTCTCGCCATAACTTTGTCGCCTTGCCACGGCCAAACCGTTCGAGATATCAAAAATCCCCTCGCAATTTAGCGTCCCCAATGTCTTGAGATCATGCTGACCGAGTTTGGTGACAATCCTATGGAAACCCTGGGAGGAGTACGTTAAATTCCAGAGCATGCGCTTTTTAAACAGCCCTAAATATCTCACTTCCTGTTGCGTGGAGCCTATGACATAGAGTACAAAAGTTGTTCAGCTCGATGAGTTCTATATGTGTACCGAGTTTCATATCAATACGTGCAAGTATGTGTGCGCAGTACATCAAGTTTTCAAACTGTGTTCCAGGGGGCGCTGTAGAGGCCCTGTACCACGCCCGGGTCCCAGCCTCTGTGGCGTCCGGACGACGGCAGATTCCAACGTGTGTGCAAATTTTCAAGAGTTTTTGAGTATGTTAAGGCCCCCAAAAGTGCCCAAACGGTTGAAAAAAAAAAAAAAAATTAAAAAAAAAATAAGAACCCTTAGAAGAACAATAGGGCCTTCGCCCTTTTGGGCTCGGGCCCTAATAATAATAATCCTTAGAAAAACAATAGGGCCTTAGCCCTTTTGGGCTCGGGCCCTAATAATAATAATCCTTAGAAAAACAATAGGGCCTTCGCCCTTTTGGGCTCGGGCCCTAATAATAATAATAATAATAATAATCCTTAGAAAAACAATAGGGCCTTCGCCCTTTTGGGCTCGGGCCCTAATAAAGAAAAAACATACAATAAACGAAATAAATCGTTCGATAACAACCAACCTAAGATTGAATTTCAACAGTAACAAAAGACAACCAAACTCCTAAACAAAAATAAAATCACAAGAGCAAATTTACACGCAGCCGGTAGTTCGTTTGACTAAAAGGCAGATCAGAGCACGCACCCTGACACATAGACGATCAGAAAATCAGGACAGCTACTGCCACAACAACCACCGGCTTTAGCGTGGAAGAAGAAAGAAACAAAAATAAACAAAACATCAAAACAGCAGCGCCGTCTTAATCCTGTTCTATGCAGGATGCGATCACCCAACCCGCAAAAAGACGAAGCGCTCCCAATGAAATGGTTTGTCCTGATAAAAACAAATTGTTAATTAACTTAAATCCGAACAATTATTTATTAAAAAGGTACTATACATACCAGATATTAGTCACTGAGACGCACAAGTCATACAATTGCTCACAGCACAAATCTCAGCAGTTTACAGGGGGGTGAGTGGAATCAACCCAGCTGAAATAAAAGAATGTGAATTATGGCAAACGCGAACGCTATGTAAACGATTAATAAAACTCAACCTACCGAGGGATAGTGACAGCCTGCAAACCAAGGCGAAGCCGTGAATAAGATGCTATTCCAGCTATAATGAATAGATATTATTAACCGATATGCCCAACTCACTGCAACATTAGCCAAACAGCTAAAACGTACCTTTCAGGTGGAAGTCTGCACGCACCAAGGGGCGGAGCTAGCCAAAACAACAAATCCCCGGCTCTAAAAGGCTGTCAATCACAAATGCAGGGGAGGGAACTTGCCCACTCTGCCACATATGATGTTATGATTACAGCTGCATTGATGTGTTTTACAATTTGCTCGTGTTAAAGTCAATTTTAGCTATATTGGGTAGGTTAATCTGTATGGAGATACTATAAGCTCATTGTTTTCACTGGATAAGCAATGCCACATTTGGAAATTATTTAAAGCTGTCTCTGTAGTACTCCTGTAAAGAAGTTTATAAAGATGAATAAAGAAAAAAATGAAGAGTGCGATGCAGTGATGACTTCTTCAATTGCGTATTTACTCTGAATGAATTATAAGATCATATGCATATAACAAAAGCTCAGCATATTACAGCATCAACATATTACAGTATACTTTGCCTGTAATGACTAAGTGTAAACATGAGTGACTTCAAACACTATTCATCAGAATAGTAGCAATAAGAAAATACGATCAACAGTCTATTTAACAAACTCTCTCCCTACAGTCCATATGCTGTAGTTTTAACTGACACAGTGACATACAAAACACATTTCTTTTAGGAACAGAAAAAGATGTTCAACATGTACACATGAGCACCAAACGTTATATAACATCTTCATAAATATTCACCCTTAAAAATGAAAGAATTAGATTTATGATACAAAAATACAGCTAGGATATTAACCATGTGTTCATCTCTACACGCTGTTAAATCCCTCGTATCTGATGTACTTCATTCAATACAAGATTAATTCGGATAACTGTAATGCATAACTCAGGCACCAAATGGTTAAAAACATATGAATGGTTAAAGTCAGATTACATTGTAATCAGCACATATTGGGCTACAATAATATGCAAGCAACATTAATGTGCATGTTTGTGTTTTTGAGAAAACTATGTTTATGCATGGTTATTGAAAATCTAAAGTTTTGAAGTCACTGAAATAAGGCCATGAAGCACATACAGGACATTTCTTTACAAGACTTTAGATAATTGGATGTCGTAGGCTAGAATTTTTTCAACCAAATGATGTGAAAATCATCTCGTTCACTCGTTCAGAGAAAACAATATATTGATTTAAATTTTATAAAACATGTTTTGTGATCGAAAGGGATTATTCATAGGTGTGGCAATGGCCCATGAATATTTAGCAATTCACACCTGAAAGACAAAAGGGCCCTCCCTAATGGCCCCATCAATGACTGACTTGAAACTGTGAGAAGATTCAGAGAATGGAGTTTTAGATTATTTTTATTTTATTTACTACACTGTATAAACAAAACATACATAATGAACGTCAAAGACACATTATTGAGCTCCCTCATCTAACCACACAGATGTGCACAGACTTTGTGGCATTTCTGAAAACTTCTTCTGAATTCTGTTCAACAAATGAAACAGGAAAAATCTTACCTGCTATTTTGCATACACAAAAAAAGTCAAAAACTTTTTTTACACTAGAATATCAGTGTAGTTGAACATCTCAAGTTTCTAGTGCTCTCACAGGAAAACAGTTTGAAGGGACTCAAGGGAAAGAGGGCAGGATTCACTTTTGAGCAGGTTTGAGATCACTACAAAAACAAAACAAATCAAAAAATCATATCAGGATCATCTGTCAGAATACAGTCTATACTCTAGCATTTATACTAATGTAAAAAAGGACATGTAATATCTGAGAAACTAATAATTATCGTTTAGCACTATATTACTAACAAACGTGATGTAAACACACATTCAGTGTAAGCACTCATATTATATTATATATTATATTTCACCCTACTGTTGTACAATAAAATAAATAAATTAATAAGTATGATTGTACAGTCATAAAGATATCGTCATAAATGCATCTCACAGTCATAATCACATCGTTTTTCTAGAACATTATAAATATCCTGCCATTGTGTGAGATGCAATCAAACGTACTTCATAATGTTTCATTTGATTAAGTCAGGAATTTTAGTTTGGAATAAGTCTAACTAGTGAAATGTGTACATGTTTTGCCAAAGGAAACAACAGCGAAAGCTAGTAGGAAAATGAAAGTAATACTTACTCATGTAAATGTCTCCTCCTGCTGGGTTTGCGTCGCATCACGTCCTTCTTATGATCGTGGTAAATATAAGTCTAATTCCTCACAGCATATCTTAATTCAGGAACAAACTGTAACCAAGATGAACTTGAAGTCATGTTGCTTTGTTGTGGTGATGTGGGAGTTTCCTCGCATACAGATACTCCGGTCCTTGCCGCGCTTGTGGCACATGGCTAATTTGCATGGCAAAAGATTTCGCGATAGTGGGCGCGGTCACATTAGAGATAATTAGTTGGAACTGGATAGACTAGACATCTCCTTGGTTTCATATAGATTAATTTATCACAGATTATTTGTTTTTGATCAAACTTACTTCGTTTAAAAGCATAAATCTCAAGCTTTCAGTAGATACCACTTTTCTGTTTGTGTGCTGAGTATTCACCGAGTTTGAATGATTTAAGTGACGCATTTCTAAAAGCAGTTCGCGGAGACAGAGAAAACAGAAATCACCCTGTTTGTTTTCTTTATTCTAAATAAAAAAGCACAACTTTCTGCTGTTCCTGTGAGTGTGCACAAATAAAAGTACACACTTTACAGTTTCCAATGATGTATATCTCTAATTTGTATGACTAAAACCGACAGAGCATTTTTAGTGTCTTTTGCGCTGATCTTAAAAAAAGTAGGTTGGTCACGCCGGCGTGACCGTCGGCCCCAGAGGGTTAAGATACTGAAAAAAGCACAAATGTCAGGGCATGTCAAAACTTCTTCAGGGCCCCAAAACACCTCAGACCCCAGAGGGTTAAACCACCCAAACGTGCCAATTTAAGATAACTCACAAGTATGCAACAACGTCATGAACCTTTGTACACAAATAGAATCGACATACTGACCTTTTATCACATAAAGCGGCTATCGCGCTAATCGCGAGGCACTCATACTAACCATGTGCTCAGGCCTGCTAAACTCATGACATACTATAAGTAAAGTGAAACGAACTGCTTTCAACACATATAACTCATCAATATCATATTACCCAGTGTTTATACTTAAACGGAAAAGTGTTTTATACATCTTGTTTTACATTTACCTGTAAAGAAGTTTATAAAGATGAATAAAGAAAAAAATGAAGAGTGCGATGCAGTGATGACTTCTTCAATTGCGTATTTACTCTGAATGAAGCACATCGAGGCCGCGCAGTGTTGCCAGATTGGAAGTATCGTACCAGAGGCTCAAAAGTATCGTATTTGGGAGAAAATTATCGTATTTGAGTCAAACGTTCAAAATAAAGATAGGCTATTTATCTAGATGTTACAGCTATTCTCCTTACCAGCACTCATTTTCTGTACCTTATTGTAATGCTAAACTAATTATCTTACCCGAGTCAAACGTTCAAAATACAGCTATTATTCTAGATGTTACAGCTATTTATCCTTTTCAGCACTCAATTTCTATACTTTATTGTTAAACTAACAAACTCAGTTTTGAAACTGACCTAAGTGCGACAGGAACGTTAACTTGTGCTCTTGAGAGAGAGCCATTCTCCACGATGATTGGTTGAGAAGACGTAAGATTGGATGTGTAACACCACGTTCACGTCTCCTCACAATCATGAAGGTAGACGTAGGATCCCCACAACTACATCTTTGAGAAGAGAAGCTCTATAATTACAACGACCATGGTGTCACAAAATTCTGAAATTATCGTACATTGTGGTATTATTGATCGTACATCGTACAGAGGTCAAAAGTATGGTACAAATACAATAATTATCGTACGTCTGGCAACACTGCGGCCGCGCCACCTACTGAAACGTGCAATGACGTCATGGGGCAGGTATGCCAAGCGAAAATAATTAATTCAATAAATGAACATAACACCTTTTTAAAAACAAATATGGAATTAAACACTTTTTCGCAATATTAAAAAAATATATAAATTTACCACTTAAACATAACTGGTATCCAAACATTCAATCTATCACATCTCACAAAAATAATAGATGAAAATTGTAATGTTTATCTCTGAGATGTAGTCTAGACTAGAACTATAAAACTGCACGAAATGGAATTATTTAAATACAAGCACCTTTAATTCATATAGTAAATTACAGTACTTGGTTATATTGCTCCATGTGCATTGACATGTCAGTGACGTTAATAAGCAGAATCACCAAAGGAGAAAACCAAAATATTTAAGCAACCATTATAGTGGTCAGTGTTTGTATATGACAGACAAGTCATATATCACAAGAAAGCTCTCATTCTCAAGAATCTGACCAGATCGAACACATATTGAATAATCTTCAATTGAATCGCGATGTCAGATTGTTACCTCAGAGTATAATAATATATTCTATTATCTTCCTACACATACTACTGCTTCAGTTAGCCGCAAACAGCCTCAAAATCCATATTATCTTTTAGATTAGGATCTCTTCTTTCAAACGAGACCATTTTCACGTTTCTGTGTGTTTCCATTGATGAGAAATCCATTGTTTTGCCAGACGCCCATCTCCAACTCTTTGAGCGCTATTTGGAGACGCGCCTGTGATCCGCTATTTGACACCTCTGTGTTCACTCCGCTGCTCAGAGTATGGCGAGTGGATCGTGCCACGGATTACCAGCCGAAGGCGACGGTCGTGTAGTTTTCCATGTGAGAAGGGTTACGTCGCCTCACAGACGCGTGACACCAATGCCATAGAGATATAGAGAAGTACGCCGCCTCAACAAATGCAAACATTGACCACTATAATTGTAATGATAGGTGTTCTCATGACTACCATAAGACGCCATTAGATGGCAGTACTATGCTAAAATAAGCGGAGTTATGTGACACTGAAGTAAAATAAAAGATCATTCTGACTAAGGTACTCGGTGTGCGAGCCTCGTCAATACATGGTACCAGGAGAAAACAAAGGGAAAGGTGAATACCATCTGTTCACCAGACGAACTAAAGCTGATGGGAAATGTCAACGAGAACTGGAAAGTTTTCAAACAAAGTTTTGAACTTTATGCGCTCGCCATAGGGCTGGAAGGAAGTGAACGGAGGAAGATAGCGTTGCTGTTAACAGTGGCAGGACGCAGCGCACTGGATGTGTATAACACGTTTGTTTTCACGGAGGAAGAAAAAGATAAATATGAGGCTGTGATTGAAAAGTTTGAACAATACTGTACACCGAGAAAGAACGAGACCTACGAAAGGTACGTCTTCAGAAACAGACTGCAAAAAGAGTCAGAATCCATCGAACAGTATGTTACAGATCTGAGATTGAAAAGTCAGACATGTAATTTCGGAACGCTGGGTGACTCCATGATAAGAGATCAAATAGTAATTGGAGTACACGATAAAAGAGTGAGAATGCAACTGTTGAAAGAGATTGACCTCACTTTAGAAAAGGCAATAAAAATCTGCCAAGCGTCAGAGTGTGCAATGGCGCAGCTAAAGACGTTCAGTGATGAAAAAGAGACAGCAGAAGTGGATGCAGTTCGAAAGGCATCTGAAAGAGTCACGATAAAGAAAAGAATCCAAAAGACAAGCCAAGAAAGTAGGGACTGTAAAAAGTGTGGCAACAAACATATATCGAGAAAATGTCCAGCTTGCGGAAAGGACTGTAGAAAATGTGGAGGAAAAAATCACTTCGCTAAATGTTGTTACTCAAAGAAAAAAGTTCAGCTCCTAGAAAAAAGTAGTGACAGTGAAGACGAAGATGCTCCAATTTTCCTGGACTCAACTGAAGAAGAACAAACTGCATCAGCTGATGATGAGTGGATAGCACACATGGACGTGAATGGTACTGATGTCTCATTGAAATTAGACACAGGAGCGTAGGCAAACATCTTACCCATGAAAGACTATCAAAGACTGAGGAAAAAGCCCAGGATACATGACAAAAAGGTGAATCTGAAAACCTATGACAACAAGACCATACCCACAAAGGGAGTATGCAGAGTCAGATTGTCCTGTAAGGGTAAGAAGAAGGATGTTCTTTTTGTGCTTGTAGAAGGAAACAAACAAGCTATACTAGGACTGAAAACATGCATGCAGCTCGGATTAATAAAGAGAATTCATGTCATAAACAAAAATATGACAAAGAAAGAAGCAAACATAAAAGGAGATATGTGCAGCGACTGGATAAAGGAATATAAAGATGTGTTAAAAGGAATCGGACGGTTACCAGGAGAACACAAGATAAAGTTAAAGGAAAATGCAGAACCGGTTGTACATCCAGCAAGAAAAGTGCCAGTTGCTTTAAAGGAGAGACTAAGAGAGAAACTGGACACACTGATAAAAGAAGGAGTCATAAAGAGAATAGAAGAGCCCACAGAGTGGGTGAACTCACTTGTAATAGTGGAAAAGCCTAATGGAGAGATTGTGTATAGATTCGAAAGACTTAAACAAAGCAATCCAAAGAGAGCACTATAGACTTCCAACGAAGACTGACATAACGAGTGCAATGAGAGGAGCATGTTATTTTTCCAAATTGGATGCTACGTCTGGATTTTATCAGATGGTGCTGGATGAGGAAAGTGCAAAGTTGTGCACCTTTAATACACCATTTGGAAGACATTGTTTCTTAAGGTTACCATTTGGTATCAGCTCTGCCCCAGAAGTTTTTCATAAAACAATGCAGCAGCTTTATGATGGAATTGAAGGAGTAGGAGTTTTCATCGATGATGTGGTAGTTTGGGGACGCACTAATGAAGGGCATGATGAAAGACTTCGAAGGGTCCTAAAACAAGCGCAGAAAACATAAAAATAAGTGTGAGTTCGGAGTAAACGAAATTACATACCTGGGAGAGAGGTTGACGGAAGAAGGGGTACAGCCAGACAGAGAGAAAATTCGGGCAATTGAAGAAATTCCAGAACCAGAAGACAAGAAAGACCTGCAGAGAGCTTTAGGGTTAGTAAACTAGGAAAATTTCTTCCAAATCTGTCTGCAAATACAAGGTCATTGAGGAGCCTGCTGGAATCAAACACAGAGTGGCAGTGGAAAAAGGAACAAAAAGATGAGTGAGTCTGGGTGAAGGACAGTTTGACCAGAGAACCTGTTCTAAAATTCTATGATCAAGATAAGCCACTAAAAGTCTCTACGGATGCATCAAAATCAGGTTTAGGAGCAGTTCTGCTTCAGCAACATGACGATAAATGGTATCCAGTCGCATTTGCATCCCGCACGATGACTTCTGCGGAAAGAAACTATGCACAAATTGAAAAAGAGACTCTAGGCACAGTGTTTGGCTGCGAGAGATTCCACGAGTATGTTTACGGAAGACCAGTGATCCTAGAGACAGATCATAAGCCTCATAGCAATCTCAAAGAAACCATTGGGAGAAGTACCACCACGCATACAAAGACTCATGCTACGTCTACAGAAATATGATCTGGCCTTTGAGTTTAAACCAGGCAAACATCTAATTGTGGCAGACGCTTTGAGCAGAGCTAGTTTGCGAAATAGCACAAGCACCACAGAAGATGATGTACAAATTCACGTGGACTCTGTCAAAGCACAGATTCCAGTATCTACTGCAAAATGGGCTGAGATAGTAAGAAGAAACACTGAAAGATGAACATCTGAAGAGAGTGATAGAAATAATTAAGGAACCTGAAAAAGGAATGATGGAAAAACCATATCAAGACTTTCAAGAGGAACTGTCGGTGCTAGATGGAATTCTACTAAAAGGAACAAAAATTGTCGTGTCAAACTCCATGAGGAAGCAGATGTTAAGACTTGTGCATGAGGGGCATTTGGGAATAGAAAAAATGTAAAAGGCGGGCACGGGAGGTACTGTACTGGCCGGGCATGCACAGAGACATAGTGACATTAGTGCAGAAATGTGAAGTATGCCAGCGACATAGATATCAGCAACCTTAAGAGCACATGAAACCGCACAACAAACCAAAGGAACCGTGGAAAAAAAGTTGGAATGGACTTATTTCAACTAAAAGACAAAGATTACTTGTTGCTGATGGACTATCATTCAAATTACCCAGAGTTCGCGAAATTAAAAAATACAACATCAGAACAAGTAATTGAGGAATGCAAAGCCATTTTTGCACGTCATGGTATTCCGGCGACTGTAATAAGCGAAAATGGACCGCAATTTATCAGTCAGAGCTTAAAAATTTTTGCAGGAACGTATGGATTTGACCACATAACATCGAGCCCCCTGTACCCACAATCCAATGGCTTAGCGGAGAAAGGAGTCCAGATTGTGAAACGCCTGTTGAAAAAAGCCGCAGAGACGGGGGAAGATCCTCACCTGGCTGTTCTTAACTACAGAGCATCACCCTTGGAAAATGGCCTTTCACCAGCAGAAATGCTCATGAATAGGAAACTAAGGACAAGGCTCCCATCAGCAAATCATCACAAGGTACCGAGTTCAGTGAATCATGTGAAAGAGAGGCAGATGAAGCATTACAATAGAACAGCAAGATCATTGAGTCCACTGGCTCAAAAAGAGATAGTAAGAGTGAGAACTGATGGCCAGTGGGGACCATTGGCCAAAGTGATAAAGGAGACGATGCCCAGGTCGTATGAAGTGTTGACAGAACATGGAAAGATAATGAGGCGAAACAGAAGACACCTGCTGAAAGTACCCCAGAAAGCCATAAGAATCAATGAAAGAGACACCCAAGACCTGGAATTCCAAAAACAAAGTGAAACAGAATTGCAAGAAAAGTTAACAGAGACTGAGAAACAGAATGATGTAGAGAGACTGACAGAACGTCCAAAAAGGCAAATTCAGAGACCCAAAAGACTGATAGAAGAAATGTAAACGGAGAAAGATTAAAAGTCTAGTTTTTTTTTTTTTGTGTGAAAAGTTAAAGTTCTCAAGTTAAATAGAAAAAAAAGAGAAAGGAAGATGTATTGATAGGTGTTCTCATGACTACCATAAGACGCCATTAGATGTCAGTACTACGCTAAGATAAGCAGAGTTATGTGACACTGAAGTAAAATAAAAGATCATTCTGACTAAGGTACTCGGTGTGTGAGCCTGGGATGCACTTTTTTCCAGGGGTTTCAGTACAGCGTAATCGATACTGCGTCACCAGGCAGGCGTGGCCTATTTGAGAATTTGCATAGGTCACCGATCATGCGCAGTTAGGGAAAAGCAATTTGCTTCAGATACCTCCACTATTGTATTGCAGGGGTTTCGTGCACTTCATAATTATATTCATATACAGTATCATGAAATACCTGTCCACGTTCGCAGGGGTTTCGTGCACTTCATAATTATATTCATATACAGCATCTTAAAATACCTGTCCACGATCGTTTATATTCATACACAGTATTTTGAAATACCTGTCCACAATCGCAGGGGTTTCGTGCCCTTCATATTTATATTCATATGCAGTATTTTGAAATACCTGTCCACGATCGCAGGGGTTTCGTGCCCTTCATATTTATATTCATATGCAGTATTTTGAAATACCTGTCCACGATCGCAGGGGTTTCGTGCCCTTCATATTTATATTCATATGCAGTATTTTGAAATACCTGTCCACGATCACAGGGGTTTCGTGCCCTTCATATTTATATTCATATGCAGTATTTTGAAATACCTGTCCACGATCACAGGGGTTTCGTGCCCTTCATATTTATATTCATATGCAGTATTTTGAAATACCTGTCCACGATCGCAGGGGTTTCGTGCCCTTCATATTTATATTCATATACAGTATTTTGAAATACCTGTCCACGATCGCAGGGGTTTCGTGCCCTTCATATTTATATTCATATACAGTGTCTTGAAATACCTGTCCACGATCGCAGGGGTTTCGTGCCCTTCATATTTATATTCATATACAGTATTTTGAAATACCTGTCCACGATCGCAGGGGTTTCGTGCCCTTCATATTTCTATTCATATGCAGTATTTTGAAATACCTGTCCACGATCGCAGGGGTTTCGTGCCCTTCATATTTATATGCAGTATTTTGAAATACCTGTCCACGATCGCAGGGGTTTTGTGCCCTTCATATTTATATTCATATACAGTATTTTGAAATACCTGTCCACAATCGCAGGGGTTTCGTGCTCTTCATATTTATATTCATATACAGTATTTTGAAATACCTGTCCACGATCGCAGGGGTTTCGTGCCCTTCATATTTATATTCATATACAGTATTTTGAAATACCTGTCCACGATCGCAGGGGTTTCGTGCTCTTCATATTTATATTCATATACAGTATTTTGAAATACCTGTCCACGATCGCAGGGGTTTCGTGCCCTTCATATTTATATTCATATACAGTGTCTTGAAATACCTGTCCACGATCGCAGGGGTTTCGTGCCCTTCATATTTATATTCATATACAGTGTCTTGAAATACCTGTCCACGATCGCAGGGGTTTCGTGCCCTTCATATTTATATTCATATACAGTGTCTTGAAATACCTGTCCACGATCGCAGGGGTTTCGTGCCCTTCATATTTATATTCATATACAGTGTCTTGAAATACCTGTCCACGATCGCAGGGGTTTCGTGCCCTTCATATTTATATTCATATACAGTATTTTGAAATACCTGTCCACGATCGCAGGGGTTTCGTGCTCTTCATATTTATATTCATATACAGTATTTTGAAATACCTGTCCACGATCGCAGGGGTTTCGTGCCCTTCATATTTATATTCATATACAGTATTTTGAAATACCTGTCCACGATCGCAGGGGTTTCGTGCCCTTCATATTTATATTCATATACAGTATTTTGAAATACCTGTCCACGATCGCAGGGGTTTCGTGCCCTTCATATTTATATTCATATACAGTATTTTGAAATACCTGTCCACGATCGCAGGGGTTTCGTGCCCTTCATATTTATTTTAATATGCAGTATTTTGAAATACCTGTCCACGATCGCAGGGGTTTCGTGCCCTTCATATTTATTTTCATATACAGTGTCTTGAAATACCTGTCCACAATCGCAGGGGTTTCGTGCCCTTCATATTTATATTCATATACAGTATTTTGAAATACCTGTCCACGATCGCTGGGGTTTCGTGCCCTTCATATATATATTCATATGCAGTATTTTGAAATACCTGTCCACGATCGCAGGGGTTTCGTGCCCTTCATATTTATATTCATATACAGTATTTTGAAATACCTGTCCACGATCGCAGGGGTTTCGTGCCCTTCATATTTATATTCATATACAGTATTTTGAAATACCTGTCCACGATCGCAGGGGTTTCGTGCCCTTCATATTTATATTCATATACAGTATTTTGAAATACCTGTCCACGATCGCAGGGGTTTCGTGCCCTTCATATTTATATTCATATACAGTATTTTGAAATACCTGTCCACGATCGCAGGGGTTTCGTGCCCTTCATATTTATATTCATATACAGTATTTTGAAATACCTGTCCACGATCGCAGGGGTTTCGTGCCCTTCATATTTATATTCATATACAGTATTTTGAAATACCTGTCCACGATCGCAGGGGTTTCGTGCCCTTCATATTTATTTTCATATGCAGTATTTTGAAATACCTGTCCACGATCGCTGGGGTTTCGTGCCCTTCATATATATATTCATATACAGTATTTTGAAATACCTGTCCACGATCGCAGGGGTTTCGTGCCCTTCATATTTATTTTCATATACAGTGTCTTGAAATACCTGTCCACGATCGCTGGGGTTTCGTGCCCTTCATATATATATTCATATACAGTATTTTGAAATACCTGTCCACGATCGCTGGGGTTTCGTGCCCTTCATATATATATTCATATACAGTATTTTGAAATACCTGTCCACGATCGCAGGGGTTTCGTGCCCTTCATATTTTCATATGCAGTATTTTGAAATACCTGTCCACGATCGCTGGGGTTTCGTGCCCTTCATATATATATTCATATACAGTATTTTGAAATACCTGTCCACGATCGCTGGGGTTTCGTGCCCTTCATATTTATATTCATATACAGTATTTTGAAATACCTGTCCACGATCGCAGGGGTTTCGTGCCCTTCATATTTATTTTCATATACAGTGTCTTGAAATACCTGTCCACAATCGCAGGGGTTTCGTGCCCTTCATATTTATATTCATATACAGTATTTTGAAATACCTGTCCACGATCGCTGGGTTTTCGTGCCCTTCATATATATATTCATATGCAGTATTTTGAAATACCTGTCCACGATCGCAGGGGTTTCGTGCCCTTCATATTTTCATATGCAGTATTTTGAAATACCTGTCCACCATCGCAGGGGTTTCGTGCCCTTCATATTTATATTCATATACAGTGTCTTGAAATACCTGTCCACGATCGCAGGGGTTTCGTGCCCTTCATATTTATATTCATATACAGTATTTTGAAATACCTGTCCACGATCGCAGGGGTTTCGTGCCCTTCATATTTATATTCATATACAGTATTTTGAAATACCTGTCCACGATCGCAGGGGTTTCGTGCCCTTCATATTTATATTCATATACAGTATTTTGAAATACCTGTCCACGATCGCAGGGGTTTCGTGCCCTTCATATTTATATTCATATACAGTATTTTGAAATACCTGTCCACGATCGCAGGGGTTTCGTGCCCTTCATATTTATATTCATATACAGTATTTTGAAATACCTGTCCACGATCGCAGGGGTTTCGTGCCCTTCATATTTATATTCATATACAGTATTTTGAAATACCTGTCCACGATCGCAGGGGTTTCGTGCCCTTCATATTTATATTCATATACAGTATTTTGAAATACCTGTCCACGATCGCAGGGGTTTCGTGCCCTTCATATTTATATTCATATACAGTATTTTGAAATACCTGTCCACGATCGCAGGGGTTTCGTGCCCTTCATATTTATTTTCATATGCAGTATTTTGAAATACCTGTCCACGATCGCTGGGGTTTCGTGCCCTTCATATATATATTCATATACAGTATTTTGAAATACCTGTCCACGATCGCAGGGGTTTCGTGCCCTTCATATATATATTCATATACAGTATTTTGAAATACCTGTCCACAATCGCAGGGGTTTCGTGCCCTTCATATTTATTTTCATATACAGTGTCTTGAAATACCTGTCCACGATCGCTGGGGTTTCGTGCCCTTCATATATATATTCATATACAGTATTTTGAAATACCTGTCCACGATCGCTGGGGTTTCGTGCCCTTCATATTTATATTCATATACAGTATTTTGAAATACCTGTCCACAATCGCAGGGGTTTCGTGCCCTTCATATTTATATTCATATACAGTATTTTGAAAGGGGTTTCATGTCCTTCATATTTATATTCATATACAGTGTCTTGAAATACCTGTCCACAATCGCAGGGGTTTCGTGCCCTTCATATTTATATTCATATACAGTATTTTGAAAGGGGTTTCGTGCCCTTCATATTTATATTCATATAACGTTACAGTATTTTGAAATACCTGTCCACAATCGCAGGGGTTTCGTGCCCTTCATATTTATATTCATATACAGTATTTTGAAATACCTGTCCACAATCGCAGGGGTTTCGTGCCCTTCATATTTATATTCATATACAGTATTTTGAAATACCTGTCCACGATCGCAGGGGTTTCATGTCCTTCATATTTATATTCATATACAGTATTTTGAAATACCTGTCCACGATCGCAGGGGTTTCATGTCCTTCATATTTATATTCATATACAGTATTTTGAAATACCTGTCCACGATCGCAGGGGTTTCGTGTCCTTCATATTTATATTCATATACAGTATTTTGAAATACCTGTCCACGATCGCAGGGGTTTCGTGCCCTTCATATTTATATTCATATACAGTATTTTGAAATACCTGTCCACAATCGCAGGGGTTTCGTGCCCTTCATATTTATATTCATATACAGTATTTTGAAATACCTGTCCACAATCGCAGGGGTTTCGTGCCCTTCATATTTATATTCATATACAGTATTTTGAAATACCTGTCCACGATCGCAGGGGTTTCATGTCCTTCATATTTATATTCATATACAGTATTTTGAAATACCTGTCCACAATCGCAGGGGTTTCGTGCCCTTCATATTTATATTCATAAACAGTATTTTGAAATACCTGTCCACGATCGCTGGGGTTTCGTGCCCTTCATATTTATATTCATATACAGTATTTTGAAATACCTGTCCACAATCGCAGGGGTTTCATGTCCTTCATATTTATATTCATATGCAGTATTTTGAAATACCTGTCCACAATCGCAGGGGTTTCGTGCCCTTCATATTTATATTCATATACAGTATTTTGAAATACCTGTCCACAATCGCAGGGGTTTCGGGCCCTTCATATTTATATTCATATACAGTATTTTGAAATACCTGTCCACAATCGCAGGGGTTTCGTGCCCTTCATATTTATATTCATATACAGTGTCTTGAAATACCTGTCCACAATCGCAGGCGTTTCGTGCCCTTCATATTTATATTCATATACAGTATTTTGAAATACCTGTCCACAATCGCAGGGGTTTCGTGCCCTTCATATTTATATTCATATACAGTGTCTTGAAATACCTGTCCACAATCGCAGGCGTTTCGTGCCCTTCATATTTATATTCATATACAGTATTTTGAAATACCTGTCCACAATCGCAGGGGTTTCGTGCCCTTCATATTTATATCCATATACAGTATTTTGAAATACCTGTCCACAATCGCAGGGGTTTCGTGCCCTTCATATTTATATTCATATACAGTATTTTGAAATACCTGTCCACAATCGCAGGGGTTTCGTGCCCTTCATATTTATATTCATAAACAGTGTCTTGAAATACCTGTCCACAATCGCAGGGGTTTCGTGCCCTTCATATTTATATTCATAAACAGTATTTTGAAATACCTGTCCACAATCGCAGGGGTTTCGTGCCCTTCATATTTATATTCATATACAGTATTTTGAAATACCTGTCCACAATCGCAGGGGTTTCGTGCCCTTCATATTTATATTCATATACAGTATTTTGAAATACCTGTCCACAATCGCAGGGGTTTCGTGCCCTTCATATTTATATTCATATACAGTATTTTGAAATACCTGTCCACAATCGCAGGGGTTTCGTGCCCTTCATATTTATATTCATAAACAGTGTCTTGAAATACCTGTCCACAATCGCAGGGGTTTCGTGCCCTTCATATTTATATTCATATACAGTATTTTGAAATACCTGTCCACAATCGCAGGGGTTTCGTGCCCTTCATATTTATATTCATATACAGTACTTTGAAATACCTGTCCACAATCGCAGGGGTTTCGTGCCCTTCATATTTATATTCATAAACAGTGTCTTGAAATACCTGTCCACAATCGCAGGGGTTTCGTGCCCTTCATATTTATATTCATATACAGTATTTTGAAATACCTGTCCACAATCGCAGGGGTTTCGTGCCCTTCATATTTATATTCATATACAGTATTTTGAAAGGGGTTTCATGTCCTTCATATTTATATTCATATACAGTGTCTTGAAATACCTGTCCACAATCGCAGGGGTTTCGTGCCCTTCATATTTATATTCATATACAGTATTTTGAAAGGGGTTTCGTGCCCTTCATATTTATATTCATATAACGTTACAGTATTTTGAAATACCTGTCCACAATCGCAGGGGTTTCGTGCCCTTCATATTTATATTCATATACAGTATTTTGAAATACCTGTCCACAATCGCAGGGGTTTCGTGCCCTTCATATTTATATTCATATACAGTATTTTGAAATACCTGTCCACGATCGCAGGGATTTCGTGCCGTTCATATTTATATTCATATACAGTATTTTGAAATACCTGTCCACAATCGCAGGGGTTTCGTGCCCTTCATATTTATATTCATATACAGTATTTTGAAAGGGGTTTCGTGCCCTTCATATTTATATTCATATACAGTGTCTTGAAATACCTGTCCACAATCGCAGGGGTTTCGTGCCCTTCATATTTATATTCATATAACGTTACAGTATTTTGAAATACCTGTCCACAATCGCAGGGGTTTCGTGCCCTTCATATTTATATTCATATACAGTATTTTGAAATACCTGTCCACAATCGCAGGCGTTTCGTGCCCTTCATATTTATATTCATATACAGTATTTTGAAATACCTGTCCACAATCGCAGGCGTTTCGTGCCCTTCATATTTATATTCATATACAGTATTTTGAAATACCTGTCCACAATCGCAGGGGTTTCATGCCCTTCATATTTATATTCATATACAGTATTTTGAAATACCTGTCCACAATCGCAGGCGTTTCGTGCCCTTCATATTTATATTCATATACAGTGTCTTGAAATACCTGTCCACGATCGCAGGGGTTTCGTGCCCTTCATATTTATATTCATATACAGTATTTTGAAATACCTGTCCACAATCGCAGGCGTTTCGTGCCCTTCATATTTATATTCATATACAGTATTTTGAAATACCTGTCCACAATCGCAGGCGTTTCGTGCCCTTCATATTTATATTCATATACAGTATTTTGAAATACCTGTCCACGATCGCAGGGGTTTCGTGCCCTTCATATTTATATTCATATACAGTATTTTGAAATACCTGTCCACGATCGCAGGGGTTTCGTGCCCTTCATATTTATATTCATATACAGTATTTTGAAATACCTGTCCACGATCGCAGGGGTTTCGTGCCCTTCATATTTATATTCATATACAGTGTCTTGAAATACCTGTCCACAATCGCAGGGGTTTCGTGCCCTTCATATTTATATTCATATACAGTATTTTGAAATACCTGTCCACGATCGCAGGGGTTTCGTGCCCTTCATATTTATATTCATAAACAGTGTCTTGAAATACCTGTCCACGATCGCAGGGGTTTCGTGCCCTTCATATTTATATTCATATACAGTATTTTGAAATACCTGTCCACGATCGCAGGGGTTTCGTGCCCTTCATATTTATATTCATATACAGTATTTTGAAATACCTGTCCACGATCGCAGGGGTTTCGTGCCCTTCATATTTATATTCATATACAGTGTCTTGAAATACCTGTCCACGATCGCAGGGGTTTCGTGCCCTTCATATTTATATTCATATACAGTATTTTGAAATACCTGTCCACGATCGCAGGGGTTTCGTGCCCTTCATATTTATATTCATATACAGTATTTTGAAATACCTGTCCACGATCGCAGGGGTTTCGTGCCCTTCATATTTATATTCATATACAGTGTCTTGAAATACCTGTCCACGATCGCAGGGGTTTCGTGCCCTTCATATTTATATTCATAAACAGTGTCTTGAAATACCTGTCCACAATCGCAGGGGTTTCGTGCCCTTCATATTTATATTCATATACAGTATTTTGAAATACCTGTCCACGATCGCAGGGGTTTCGTGCCCTTCATATTTATATTCATATACAGTGTCTTGAAATACCTGTCCACGATCGCAGGGGTTTCGTGCCCTTCATATTTATATTCATATACAGTATTTTGAAATACCTGTCCACGATCGCAGGGGTTTCGTGCCCTTCATATTTATATTCATATACAGTATTTTGAAATACCTGTCCACAATCGCAGGGGTTTCGTGCCCTTCATATTTATATTCATAAACAGTGTCTTGAAATACCTGTCCACGATCGCAGGGGTTTCGTGCCCTTCATATTTATATTCATATACAGTATTTTGAAATACCTGTCCACAATCGCAGGGGTTTCGTGCCCTTCATATTTATATTCATAAACAGTGTCTTGAAATACCTGTCCACAATCGCAGGGGTTTCGTGCCCTTCATATTTATATTCATATACAGTATTTTGAAATACCTGTCCACAATCGCAGGGGTTTCGTGCCCTTCATATTTATATTCATATACAGTATTTTGAAAGGGGTTTCATGTCCTTCATATTTATATTCATATACAGTGTCTTGAAATACCTGTCCACAATCGCAGGGGTTTCGTGCCCTTCATATTTATATTCATATACAGTATTTTGAAATACCTGTCCACAATCGCAGGGGTTTCGTGCCCTTCATATTTATATTCATATACAGTATTTTGAAATACCTGTCCACAATCGCAGGGGTTTCGTGCCCTTCATATTTATATTCATATACAGTATTTTGAAATACCTGTCCACGATCACAGGGGTTTCGTGCCCTTCATATTTATATTCATATACAGTATTTTGAAATACCTGTCCACAATCGCAGGGGTTTCGTGCCCTTCATATTTATATTCATATACAGTGTCTTGAAATACCTGTCCACGATCACAGGGGTTTCGTGCCCTTCATATTTATATTCATATACAGTATTTTGAAATACCTGTCCACGATCGCAGGGGTTTCGTGCCCTTCATATTTATATTCATATACAGTGTCTTGAAATACCTGTCCACGATCGCAGGGGTTTCGTGCCCTTCATATTTATATTCATATACAGTGTCTTGAAATACCTGTCCACGATCGCAGGGGTTTCGTGCCCTTCATATTTATATTCATATACAGTGTCTTGAAATACCTGTCCACGATCGCAGGGGTTTCGTGCCCTTCATATTTATATTCATATACAGTGTCTTGAAATACCTGTCCACGATCGCAGGGGTTTCGTGCCCTTCATATTTATATTCATATACAGTGTCTTGAAATACCTGTCCACGATCGCAGGGGTTTCGTGCCCTTCATATTTATATTCATATACAGTGTCTTGAAATACCTGTCCACGATCGCAGGGGTTTCGTGCCCTTCATATTTATATTCATATACAGTGTCTTGAAATACCTGTCCACAATCGCAGGGGTTTCGTGCCCTTCATATTTATATTCATATACAGTATTTTGAAATACCTGTCCACAATCGCAGGGGTTTCGTGCCCTTCATATTTATATTCATAAACAGTGTCTTGAAATACCTGTCCACAATCGCAGGGGTTTCGTGCCCTTCATATTTATATTCATAAACAGTGTCTTGAAATACCTGTCCACAATCGCAGGGGTTTCGTGCCCTTCATATTTATATTCATATACAGTGTCTTGAAATATCTGTCCACGATCGCAGGGGTTTCGTGCCCTTCATATTTATATTCATATACAGTATTTTGAAATATCTGTCCACAATCGCAGGGGTTTCGTGCCCTTCATATTTATATTCATATACAGTGTCTTGAAATACCTGTCCACAATCGCAGGGGTTTCGTGCCCTTCATATTTATATTCATATACAGTGTCTTGAAATACCTGTCCACAATCGCAGGGGTTTCGTGCCCTTCATATTTATATTCATATACAGTGTCTTGAAATACCTGTCCACAATCGCAGGGGTTTCGTGCCCTTCATATTTATATTCATATACAGTGTCTTGAAATATCTGTCCACGATCGCAGGGGTTTCGTGCCCTTCATATTTATATTCATATACAGTATTTTGAAATACCTGTCCACGATCGCAGGGGTTTCGTGCCCTTCATATTTATATTCATATACAGTATTTTGAAATACCTGTCCACAATCGCAGGGGTTTCGTGTCCTTCATATTTATATTCATATACAGTATTTTGAAGTACCTGTCCACAATCGCAGGGGTTTCGTGCCCTTCATATTTATATTCATATACAGTGTCTTGAAATATCTGTCCACGATCGCAGGGGTTTCGTGCCCTTCATATTTATATTCATATACAGTATTTTGAAATACCTGTCCACAATCGCAGGGGTTTCGTGCCCTTCATATTTATATTCATATACAGTGTCTTGAAATATCTGTCCACGATCGCAGGCGTTTCGTGCCCTTCATATTTATATTCATATACAGTATTTTGAAAGGGGTTTCATGTCCTTCATATTTATATTCATATACAGTGTCTTGAAATACCTGTCCACAATCGCAGGGGTTTCGTGCCCTTCATATTTATATTCATATACAGTATTTTGAAAGGGGTTTCGTGCCCTTCATATTTATATTCATATAACGTTACAGTATTTTGAAATACCTGTCCACAATCGCAGGGGTTTCGTGCCCTTCATATTTATATTCATATACAGTATTTTGAAATACCTGTCCACAATCGCAGGGGTTTCGTGCCCTTCATATTTATATTCATATACAGTATTTTGAAATACCTGTCCACGATCGCAGGGATTTCGTGCCGTTCATATTTATATTCATATACAGTATTTTGAAATACCTGTCCACAATCGCAGGGGTTTCGTGCCCTTCATATTTATATTCATATACAGTATTTTGAAAGGGGTTTCGTGCCCTTCATATTTATATTCATATACAGTGTCTTGAAATACCTGTCCACAATCGCAGGGGTTTCGTGCCCTTCATATTTATATTCATATAACGTTACAGTATTTTGAAATACCTGTCCACAATCGCAGGGGTTTCGTGCCCTTCATATTTATATTCATATACAGTATTTTGAAATACCTGTCCACAATCGCAGGGGTTTCGTGCCCTTCATATTTATATTCATATACAGTATTTTGAAATACCTGTCCACGATCGCAGGGGTTTCGTGCACTTCATATTTATATTCATATACAGTATTTTGAAATACCTGTCCACGATCACAGGGGTTTCGTGCCCTTCATATTTATATTCATATACAGTATTTTGAAATACCTGTCCACGATCACAGGGGTTTCGTGCCCTTCATATTTATATTCATATACAGTATTTTGAAATACCTGTCCACAATCGCAGGGGTTTCGTGCCCTTCATATTTATATTCATATACAGTATTTTGAAATACCTGTCCACGATCGCAGGGGTTTCGTGCCCTTCATATTTATATTCATATAACGTTACAGTATTTTGAAATACCTCTCCACAATCGCAGGGGTTTCGTGCCCTTCATATTTATATTCATATAACGTTACAGTATTTTGAAATACCTGTCCACAATCGCAGGGGTTTCGTGCCCTTCATATTTATATTCATATACAGTATTTTGAAATACCTGTCCACAATCGCAGGCGTTTCGTGCCCTTCATATTTATATTCATATACAGTATTTTGAAATACCTGTCCACAATCGCAGGCGTTTCGTGCCCTTCATATTTATATTCATATACAGTATTTTGAAATACCTGTCCACAATCGCAGGGGTTTCATGCCCTTCATATTTATATTCATATACAGTATTTTGAAATACCTGTCCACAATCGCAGGCGTTTCGTGCCCTTCATATTTATATTCATATACAGTGTCTTGAAATACCTGTCCACGATCGCAGGGGTTTCGTGCCCTTCATATTTATATTCATATACAGTATTTTGAAATACCTGTCCACAATCGCAGGCGTTTCGTGCCCTTCATATTTATATTCATATACAGTATTTTGAAATACCTGTCCACAATCGCAGGCGTTTCGTGCCCTTCATATTTATATTCATATACAGTATTTTGAAATACCTGTCCACGATCGCAGGGGTTTCGTGCCCTTCATATTTATATTCATATACAGTATTTTGAAATACCTGTCCACGATCGCAGGGGTTTCGTGCCCTTCATATTTATATTCATATACAGTATTTTGAAATACCTGTCCACGATCGCAGGGGTTTCGTGCCCTTCATATTTATATTCATATACAGTGTCTTGAAATACCTGTCCACAATCGCAGGGGTTTCGTGCCCTTCATATTTATATTCATATACAGTATTTTGAAATACCTGTCCACGATCGCAGGGGTTTCGTGCCCTTCATATTTATATTCATAAACAGTGTCTTGAAATACCTGTCCACGATCGCAGGGGTTTCGTGCCCTTCATATTTATATTCATATACAGTATTTTGAAATACCTGTCCACGATCGCAGGGGTTTCGTGCCCTTCATATTTATATTCATATACAGTATTTTGAAATACCTGTCCACGATCGCAGGGGTTTCGTGCCCTTCATATTTATATTCATATACAGTGTCTTGAAATACCTGTCCACGATCGCAGGGGTTTCGTGCCCTTCATATTTATATTCATATACAGTATTTTGAAATACCTGTCCACAATCGCAGGGGTTTCGTGCCCTTCATATTTATATTCATATACAGTGTCTTGAAATACCTGTCCACAATCGCAGGGGTTTCGTGCCCTTCATATTTATATTCATATACAGTGTCTTGAAATACCTGTCCACAATCGCAGGGGTTTCGTGCCCTTCATATTTATATTCATATACAGTGTCTTGAAATATCTGTCCACGATCGCAGGGGTTTCGTGCCCTTCATATTTATATTCATATACAGTGTCTTGAAATACCTGTCCACGATCGCAGGGGTTTCGTGCCCTTCATATTTATATTCATATACAGTGTCTTGAAATACCTGTCCACGATCGCAGGGGTTTCGTGCCCTTCATATTTATATTCATATACAGTGTCTTGAAATACCTGTCCACGATCGCAGGGGTTTCGTGCCCTTCATATTTATATTCATATACAGTATTTTGAAATACCTGTCCACAATCGCAGGGGTTTCGTGCCCTTCATATTTATATTCATATACAGTGTCTTGAAATACCTGTCCACGATCGCAGGGGTTTCGTGCCCTTCATATTTATATTCATATACAGTGTCTTGAAATACCTGTCCACGATCGCAGGCGTTTCGTGCCCTTCATATTTATATTCATATACAGTGTCTTGAAATACCTGTCCACAATCGCAGGGGTTTCGTGCCCTTCATATTTATATTCATATACAGTGTCTTGAAATACCTGTCCACAATCGCAGGGGTTTCGTGCCCTTCATATTTATATTCATATACAGTGTCTTGAAATACCTGTCCACAATCGCAGGGGTTTCGTGCCCTTCATATTTATATTCATATACAGTATTTTGAAATACCTGTCCACGATCGCAGGGGTTTCATGTCCTTCATATTTATATTCATATACAGTATTTTGAAATATCTGTCCACAATCGCAGGGGTTTCGTGCCCTTCATATTTATATTCATATACAGTGTCTTGAAATACCTGTCCACAATCGCAGGGGTTTCGTGCCCTTCATATTTATATTCATATACAGTGTCTTGAAATATCTGTCCACAATCGCAGGGGTTTCGTGCCCTTCATATTTATATTCATATACAGTGTCTTGAAATACCTGTCCACGATCGCAAGGGTTTCGTGCCCTTCATATTTATATTCATATACAGTGTCTTGAAATACCTGTCCACGATCGCAGGGGTTTCGTGCCCTTCATATTTATATTCATATACAGTGTCTTGAAATACCTGTCCACGATCGCAGGGGTTTCGTGCCCTTCATATTTATATTCATATACAGTGTCTTGAAATACCTGTCCACGATCACAGGGGTTTCGTGCCCTTCATATTTATATTCATATACAGTATTTTGAAATACCTGTCCACGATCGCAGGGGTTTCGTGCCCTTCATATTTATATTCATATACAGTGTCTTGAAATACCTGTCCACGATCGCAGGGGTTTCGTGCCCTTCATATTTATATTCATATACAGTATTTTGAAATACCTGTCCACGATCGCAGGGGTTTCGTGCCCTTCATATTTATATTCATATACAGTATTTTGAAATACCTGTCCACGATCGCAGGGGTTTCGTGCCCTTCATATTTATATTCATATACAGTGTCTTGAAATACCTGTCCACGATCGCAGGGGTTTCGTGCCCTTCATATTTATATTCATAAACAGTGTCTTGAAATACCTGTCCACAATCGCAGGGGTTTCGTGCCCTTCATATTTATATTCATATACAGTATTTTGAAATACCTGTCCACGATCGCAGGGGTTTCGTGCCCTTCATATTTATATTCATATACAGTGTCTTGAAATACCTGTCCACGATCGCAGGGGTTTCGTGCCCTTCATATTTATATTCATATACAGTATTTTGAAATACCTGTCCACAATCGCAGGGGTTTCGTGCCCTTCATATTTATATTCATATACAGTATTTTGAAATACCTGTCCACGATCGCAGGGGTTTCGTGCCCTTCATATTTATATTCATATACAGTATTTTGAAATACCTGTCCACGATCGCAGGGGTTTCGTGCCCTTCATATTTATATTCATATACAGTATTTTGAAATACCTGTCCACAATCGCAGGGGTTTCGTGCCCTTCATATTTATATTCATATACAGTGTCTTGAAATACCTGTCCACGATCACAGGGGTTTCGTGCCCTTCATATTTATATTCATATACAGTATTTTGAAATACCTGTCCACGATCGCAGGGGTTTCGTGCCCTTCATATTTATATTCATATACAGTGTCTTGAAATACCTGTCCACGATCGCAGGGGTTTCGTGCCCTTCATATTTATATTCATATACAGTGTCTTGAAATACCTGTCCACGATCGCAGGGGTTTCGTGCCCTTCATATTTATATTCATATACAGTGTCTTGAAATACCTGTCCACGATCGCAGGGGTTTCGTGCCCTTCATATTTATATTCATATACAGTGTCTTGAAATACCTGTCCACGATCGCAGGGGTTTCGTGCCCTTCATATTTATATTCATATACAGTGTCTTGAAATACCTGTCCACGATCGCAGGGGTTTCGTGCCCTTCATATTTATATTCATATACAGTGTCTTGAAATACCTGTCCACGATCGCAGGGGTTTCGTGCCCTTCATATTTATATTCATATACAGTGTCTTGAAATACCTGTCCACAATCGCAGGGGTTTCGTGCCCTTCATATTTATATTCATATACAGTATTTTGAAATACCTGTCCACAATCGCAGGGGTTTCGTGCCCTTCATATTTATATTCATAAACAGTGTCTTGAAATACCTGTCCACAATCGCAGGGGTTTCGTGCCCTTCATATTTATATTCATAAACAGTGTCTTGAAATACCTGTCCACAATCGCAGGGGTTTCGTGCCCTTCATATTTATATTCATAAACAGTGTCTTGAAATACCTGTCCACAATCGCAGGGGTTTCGTGCCCTTCATATTTATATTCATATACAGTGTCTTGAAATATCTGTCCACGATCGCAGGGGTTTCGTGCCCTTCATATTTATATTCATATACAGTATTTTGAAATATCTGTCCACAATCGCAGGGGTTTCGTGCCCTTCATATTTATATTCATATACAGTGTCTTGAAATACCTGTCCACAATCGCAGGGGTTTCGTGCCCTTCATATTTATATTCATATACAGTGTCTTGAAATACCTGTCCACAATCGCAGGGGTTTCGTGCCCTTCATATTTATATTCATATACAGTGTCTTGAAATATCTGTCCACGATCGCAGGGGTTTCGTGCCCTTCATATTTATATTCATATACAGTGTCTTGAAATACCTGTCCACGATCGCAGGGGTTTCGTGCCCTTCATATTTATATTCATATACAGTATTTTGAAATACCTGTCCACGATCGCAGGGGTTTCGTGCCCTTCATATTTATATTCATATACAGTATTTTGAAATACCTGTCCACGATCGCAGGGGTTTCGTGCCCTTCATATTTATATTCATATACAGTATTTTGAAGTACCTGTCCACAATCGCAGGGGTTTCGTGCCCTTCATATTTATATTCATATACAGTATTTTGAAGTACCTGTCCACAATCGCAGGGGTTTCGTGCCCTTCATATTTATATTCATATACAGTGTCTTGAAATATCTGTCCACGATCGCAGGGGTTTCGTGCCCTTCATATTTATATTCATATACAGTGTCTTGAAATACCTGTCCACGATCGCAGGGGTTTCGTGCCCTTCATATTTATATTCATATACAGTATTTTGAAATACCTGTCCACAATCGCAGGGGTTTCGTGCCCTTCATATTTATATTCATATACAGTGTCTTGAAATATCTGTCCACGATCGCAGGCGTTTCGTGCCCTTCATATTTATATTCATATACAGTATTTTGAAAGGGGTTTCATGTCCTTCATATTTATATTCATATACAGTGTCTTGAAATACCTGTCCACAATCGCAGGGGTTTCGTGCCCTTCATATTTATATTCATATACAGTATTTTGAAAGGGGTTTCGTGCCCTTCATATTTATATTCATATAACGTTACAGTATTTTGAAATACCTGTCCACAATCGCAGGGGTTTCGTGCCCTTCATATTTATATTCATATACAGTATTTTGAAATACCTGTCCACAATCGCAGGGGTTTCGTGCCCTTCATATTTATATTCATATACAGTATTTTGAAATACCTGTCCACGATCGCAGGGATTTCGTGCCGTTCATATTTATATTCATATACAGTATTTTGAAATACCTGTCCACAATCGCAGGGGTTTCGTGCCCTTCATATTTATATTCATATACAGTATTTTGAAAGGGGTTTCGTGCCCTTCATATTTATATTCATATACAGTGTCTTGAAATACCTGTCCACAATCGCAGGGGTTTCGTGCCCTTCATATTTATATTCATATAACGTTACAGTATTTTGAAATACCTGTCCACAATCGCAGGGGTTTCGTGCCCTTCATATTTATATTCATATACAGTATTTTGAAATACCTGTCCACAATCGCAGGGGTTTCGTGCCCTTCATATTTATATTCATATACAGTATTTTGAAATACCTGTCCACGATCGCAGGGGTTTCGTGCACTTCATATTTATATTCATATACAGTATTTTGAAATACCTGTCCACGATCACAGGGGTTTCGTGCCCTTCATATTTATATTCATATACAGTATTTTGAAATACCTGTCCACGATCACAGGGGTTTCGTGCCCTTCATATTTATATTCATATACAGTATTTTGAAATACCTGTCCACAATCGCAGGGGTTTCGTGCCCTTCATATTTATATTCATATACAGTATTTTGAAATACCTGTCCACGATCGCAGGGGTTTCGTGCCCTTCATATTTATATTCATATAACGTTACAGTATTTTGAAATACCTGTCCACAATCGCAGGGGTTTCGTGCCCTTCATATTTATATTCATATAACGTTACAGTATTTTGAAATACCTGTCCACAATCGCAGGCGTTTCGTGCCCTTCATATTTATATTCATATACAGTATTTTGAAATACCTGTCCACGATCGCAGGGGTTTCGTGCCCTTCATATTTATATTCATATACAGTATTTTGAAATACCTGTCCACGATCGCAGGGGTTTCGTGCCCTTCATATTTATATTCATATACAGTATTTTGAAATACCTGTCCACGATCGCAGGGGTTTCGTGCCCTTCATATTTATATTCATATACAGTGTCTTGAAATACCTGTCCACAATCGCAGGGGTTTCGTGCCCTTCATATTTATATTCATATACAGTATTTTGAAATACCTGTCCACGATCGCAGGGGTTTCGTGCCCTTCATATTTATATTCATAAACAGTGTCTTGAAATACCTGTCCACGATCGCAGGGGTTTCGTGCCCTTCATATTTATATTCATATACAGTATTTTGAAATACCTGTCCACGATCGCAGGGGTTTCGTGCCCTTCATATTTATATTCATATACAGTATTTTGAAATACCTGTCCACGATCGCAGGGGTTTCGTGCCCTTCATATTTATATTCATATACAGTGTCTTGAAATACCTGTCCACGATCGCAGGGGTTTCGTGCCCTTCATATTTATATTCATATACAGTGTCTTGAAATACCTGTCCACGATCGCAGGGGTTTCGTGCCCTTCATATTTATATTCATATACAGTATTTTGAAATACCTGTCCACAATCGCAGGGGTTTCGTGCCCTTCATATTTATATTCATATACAGTGTCTTGAAATACCTGTCCACAATCGCAGGGGTTTCGTGCCCTTCATATTTATATTCATATACAGTGTCTTGAAATACCTGTCCACAATCGCAGGGGTTTCGTGCCCTTCATATTTATATTCATATACAGTGTCTTGAAATATCTGTCCACGATCGCAGGGGTTTCGTGCCCTTCATATTTATATTCATATACAGTGTCTTGAAATACCTGTCCACGATCGCAGGGGTTTCGTGCCCTTCATATTTATATTCATATACAGTGTCTTGAAATACCTGTCCACGATCGCAGGGGTTTCGTGCCCTTCATATTTATATTCATATACAGTATTTTGATATACCTGTCCACAATCGCAGGGGTTTCGTGCCCTTCATATTTATATTCATATACAGTGTCTTGAAATACCTGTCCACAATCGCAGGGGTTTCGTGCCCTTCATATTTATATTCATATACAGTGTCTTGAAATATCTGTCCACGATCGCAGGGGTTTCGTGCCCTTCATATTTATATTCATATACAGTGTCTTGAAATACCTGTCCACGATCGCAGGGGTTTCGTGCCCTTCATATTTATATTCATATACAGTGTCTTGAAATACCTGTCCACGATCGCAGGGGTTTCGTGCCCTTCATATTTATATTCATATACAGTGTCTTGAAATACCTGTCCACGATCGCAGGGGTTTCGTGCCCTTCATATTTATATTCATATACAGTATTTTGAAATACCTGTCCACGATCGCAGGGGTTTCGTGCCCTTCATATTTATATTCATATACAGTATTTTGAAATACCTGTCCACGATCGCAGGGGTTTCGTGCCCTTCATATTTATATTCATATACAGTGTCTTGAAATACCTGTCCACGATCGCAGGGGTTTCGTGCCCTTCATATTTATATTCATATACAGTGTCTTGAAATACCTGTCCACGATCGCAGGGGTTTCGTGCCCTTCATATTTATATTCATATACAGTATTTTGAAATACCTGTCCACGATCGCAGGGGTTTCGTGCCCTTCATATTTATATTCATATACAGTGTCTTGAAATACCTGTCCACGATCGCAGGGGTTTCGTGCCCTTCATATTTATATTCATATACAGTGTCTTGAAATACCTGTCCACGATCGCAGGGGTTTCGTGCCCTTCATATTTATATTCATATACAGTATTTTGAAATACCTGTCCACAATCGCAGGGGTTTCGTGCCCTTCATATTTATATTCATATACAGTATTTTGAAATACCTGTCCACAATCGCAGGGGTTTCGTGCCCTTCATATTTATATTCATATACAGTATTTTGAAATACCTGTCCACAATCGCAGGGGTTTCGTGCCCTTCATATTTATATTCATATACAGTATTTTGAAATACCTGTCCACGATCGCAGGGGTTTCATGTCCTTCATATTTATATTCATATACAGTGTCTTGAAATACCTGTCCACGATCGCAGGGGTTTCGTGCCCTTCATATTTATATTCATATACAGTATTTTGAAATACCTGTCCACGATCGCAGGGGTTTCGTGCCCTTCATATTTATATTCATATACAGTGTCTTGAAATACCTGTCCACGATCGCAGGGGTTTCGTGCCCTTCATATTTATATTCATATACAGTGTCTTGAAATACCTGTCCACGATCGCAGGGGTTTCGTGCCCTTCATATTTATATTCATATACAGTGTCTTGAAATACCTGTCCACGATCGCAGGGGTTTCGTGCCCTTCATATTTATATTCATATACAGTATTTTGAAATACCTGTCCACAATCGCAGGGGTTTCGTGCCCTTCATATTTATATTCATATACAGTATTTTGAAATACCTGTCCACGATCGCAGGGGTTTCGTGCCCTTCATATTTATATTCATATACAGTGTCTTGAAATACCTGTCCACGATCGCAGGGGTTTCGTGCCCTTCATATTTATATTCATATACAGTATTTTGAAATACCTGTCCACAATCGCAGGGGTTTCGTGCCCTTCATATTTATATTCATATACAGTGTCTTGAAATACCTGTCCACGATCGCAGGGGTTTCGTGCCCTTCATATTTATATTCATATACAGTATTTTGAAATACCTGTCCACAATCGCAGGGGTTTCGTGCCCTTCATATTTATATTCATATACAGTATTTTGAAATACCTGTCCACAATCGCAGGGGTTTCGTGCCCTTCATATTTATATTCATATACAGTGTCTTGAAATACCTGTCCACGATCGCAGGGGTTTCGTGCCCTTCATATTTATATTCATATACAGTATTTTGAAATACCTGTCCACGATCGCAGGGGTTTCGTGCCCTTCATATTTATATTCATATACAGTGTCTTGAAATACCTGTCCACAATCGCAGGGGTTTCGTGCCCTTCATATTTATATTCATATACAGTATTTTGAAATACCTGTCCACGATCGCAGGGGTTTCGTGCCCTTCATATTTATATTCATATACAGTATTTTGAAATACCTGTCCACGATCGCAGGGGTTTCGTGCCCTTCATATTTATATTCATATACAGTGTCTTGAAATACCTGTCCACGATCGCAGGGGTTTCGTGCCCTTCATATTTATATTCATATACAGTGTCTTGAAATACCTGTCCACGATCGCAGGGGTTTCGTGCCCTTCATATTTATATTCATATACAGTATTTTGAAATACCTGTCCACGATCGCAGGGGTTTCGTGCCCTTCATATTTATATTCATATACAGTGTCTTGAAATACCTGTCCACGATCGCAGGGGTTTCGTGCCCTTCATATTTATATTCATATACAGTGTCTTGAAATACCTGTCCACGATCGCAGGGGTTTCGTGCCCTTCATATTTATATTCATATACAGTATTTTGAAATACCTGTCCACAATCGCAGGGGTTTCGTGCCCTTCATATTTATATTCATATACAGTATTTTGAAATACCTGTCCACAATCGCAGGGGTTTCGTGCCCTTCATATTTATATTCATATACAGTATTTTGAAATACCTGTCCACAATCGCAGGGGTTTCGTGCCCTTCATATTTATATTCATATACAGTATTTTGAAATACCTGTCCACGATCGCAGGGGTTTCATGTCCTTCATATTTATATTCATATACAGTGTCTTGAAATACCTGTCCACGATCGCAGGGGTTTCGTGCCCTTCATATTTATATTCATATACAGTATTTTGAAATACCTGTCCACGATCGCAGGGGTTTCGTGCCCTTCATATTTATATTCATATACAGTGTCTTGAAATACCTGTCCACGATCGCAGGGGTTTCGTGCCCTTCATATTTATATTCATATACAGTGTCTTGAAATACCTGTCCACGATCGCAGGGGTTTCGTGCCCTTCATATTTATATTCATATACAGTGTCTTGAAATACCTGTCCACGATCGCAGGGGTTTCGTGCCCTTCATATTTATATTCATATACAGTATTTTGAAATACCTGTCCACAATCGCAGGGGTTTCGTGCCCTTCATATTTATATTCATATACAGTATTTTGAAATACCTGTCCACGATCGCAGGGGTTTCGTGCCCTTCATATTTATATTCATATACAGTGTCTTGAAATACCTGTCCACGATCGCAGGGGTTTCGTGCCCTTCATATTTATATTCATATACAGTATTTTGAAATACCTGTCCACAATCGCAGGGGTTTCGTGCCCTTCATATTTATATTCATATACAGTGTCTTGAAATACCTGTCCACGATCGCAGGGGTTTCGTGCCCTTCATATTTATATTCATATACAGTATTTTGAAATACCTGTCCACAATCGCAGGGGTTTCGTGCCCTTCATATTTATATTCATATACAGTATTTTGAAATACCTGTCCACAATCGCAGGGGTTTCGTGCCCTTCATATTTATATTCATATACAGTGTCTTGAAATACCTGTCCACGATCGCAGGGGTTTCGTGCCCTTCATATTTATATTCATATACAGTGTCTTGAAATACCTGTCCACGATCGCAGGGGTTTCGTGCCCTTCATATTTATATTCATATACAGTATTTTGAAATACCTGTCCACGATCGCAGGGGTTTCGTGCCCTTCATATTTATATTCATTTACAGTGTCTTGAAATACCTGTCCACAATCGCAGGGGTTTCGTGCCCTTCATATTTATATTCATATACAGTATTTTGAAATACCTGTCCACAATCGCAGGGGTTTCGTGCCCTTCATATTTATATTCATATACAGTATTTTGAAATACCTGTCCACAATCGCAGGGGTTTCGTGCCCTTCATATTTATATTCATATACAGTATTTTGAAATACCTGTCCACGATCGCAGGGGTTTCGTGCCCTTCATATTTATATTCATATACAGTGTCTTGAAATACCTGTCCACGATCGCAGGGGTTTCGTGCCCTTCATATTTATATTCATATACAGTGTCTTGAAATACCTGTCCACAATCGCAGGGGTTTCGTGCCCTTCATATTTATATTCATATACAGTATTTTGAAATACCTGTCCACAATCGCAGGGGTTTCGTGCCCTTCATATTTATATTCATATACAGTATTTTGAAATACCTGTCCACGATCGCAGGGGTTTCGTGCCCTTCATATTTATATTCATATACAGTATTTTGAAATACCTGTCCACAATCGCAGGGGTTTCGTGCCCTTCATATTTATATTCATATACAGTATTTTGAAATACCTGTCCACGATCGCAGGGGTTTCGTGCCCTTCATATATATATTCATATACAGTGTCTTGAAATACCTGTCCACGATCGCAGGGGTTTCGTGCCCTTCATATTTATATTCATATACAGTGTCTTGAAATACCTGTCCACGATCGCAGGGGTTTCGTGCCCTTCATATTTATATTCATATACAGTGTCTTGAAATACCTGTCCACGATCGCAGGGGTTTCGTGCCCTTCATATTTATATTCATATACAGTGTCTTGAAATACCTGTCCACGATCGCAGGGGTTTCGTGCCCTTCATATTTATATTCATATACAGTGTCTTGAAATACCTGTCCACGATCGCAGGGGTTTCGTGCCCTTCATATTTATATTCATATACAGTATTTTGAAATACCTGTCCACGATCGCAGGGGTTTCGTGCCCTTCATATTTATATTCATATACAGTATTTTGAAATACCTGTCCACGATCGCAGGGGTTTCGTGCCCTTCATATTTATATTCATATACAGTATTTTGAAATACCTGTCCACAATCGCAGGGGTTTCGTGCCCTTCATATTTATATTCATATACAGTATTTTGAAATACCTGTCCACAATCGCAGGGGTTTCGTGCCCTTCATATTTATATTCATATACAGTATTTTGAAATACCTGTCCACAATCGCAGGGGTTTCGTGCCCTTCATATTTATATTCATATACAGTATTTTGAAATACCTGTCCACGATCGCAGGGGTTTCGTGCCCTTCATATTTATATTCATATACAGTATTTTGAAATACCTGTCCACGATCGCAGGGGTTTCGTGCCCTTCATATTTATATTCATATACAGTGTCTTGAAATACCTGTCCACGATCGCAGGGGTTTCGTGCCCTTCATATTTATATTCATATACAGTGTCTTGAAATACCTGTCCACGATCGCAGGGGTTTCGTGCCCTTCATATTTATATTCATATACAGTATTTTGAAATACCTGTCCACGATCGCAGGGGTTTCGTGCCCTTCATATTTATATTCATATACAGTATTTTGAAATACCTGTCCACGATCGCAGGGGTTTCGTGCCCTTCATATTTATATTCATATACAGTATTTTGAAATACCTGTCCACGATCGCAGGGGTTTCGTGCCCTTCATATTTATATTCATATACAGTGTCTTGAAATACCTGTCCACAATCGCAGGGGTTTCGTGCCCTTCATATTTATATTCATATACAGTATTTTGAAATACCTGTCCACAATCGCAAGGGTTTCGTGCCCTTCATATTTATATTCATATACAGTATTTTGAAATACCTGTCCACGATCGCAGGGGTTTCGTGCCCTTCATATTTATATTCATATACAGTGTCTTGAAATACCTGTCCACGATCGCAGGGGTTTCGTGCCCTTCATATTTATATTCATATACAGTATTTTGAAATACCTGTCCACAACCGCAAGGGTTTCGTGCCCTTCATATTATTATTCATATACAGTATTTTGAAATACCTGTCCACAATCGCAGGGGTTTCGTGCCCTTCATATTTATATTCATATACAGTATTTTGAAATACCTGTCCACAATCGCAGGGGTTTCGTGCCCTTCATATTTATATTCATATACAGTATTTTGAAATACCTGTCCACAATCGCAGGGGTTTCGTGCCCTTCATATTTATATTCATATACAGTATTTTGAAATACCTGTCCACAATCGCAGGGGTTTCGTGCCCTTCATATTTATATTCATATACAGTATTTTGAAATACCTGTCCACAATCGCAGGGGTTTCGTGCCCTTCATATTTATATTCATATACAGTATTTTGAAATACCTGTCCACAATCGCAGGGGTTTCGTGCCCTTCATATTTATATTCATACACAGTATTTTGAAATACCTGTCCACAATCGCAGGGGTTTCGTGCCCTTCATATTTATATTCATACACAGTATTTTGAAATACCTGTCCACAATCGCAGGGGTTTCGTGCCCTTCATATTTATATTCATATACAGTATTTTGAAATACCTGTCCACAATCGCAGGGGTTTCGTGCCCTTCATATTTATATTCATATACAGTATTTTGAAATACCTGTCCACAATCGCAGGGGTTTCGTGCCCTTCATATTTATATTCATATACAGTATTTTGAAATACCTGTCCACCATCGCAGGGGTTTCGTGCCCTTCATATTTATATTCATATACAGTATTTTGAAATACCTGTCCACCATCGCAGGGGTTTCGTGCCCTTCATATTTATATTCATATACAGTATTTTGAAATACCTGTCCACCATCGCAGGGGTTTCGTGCCCTTCATATTTATATTCATATACAGTATTTTGAAATACCTGTCCACAATCGCAGGGGTTTCGTGCCCTTCATATTTATATTCATACACAGTATTTTGAAATACCTGTCCACAATCGCAGGGGTTTCGTGCCCTTCATATTTATATTCATACACAGTATTTTGAAATACCTGTCCACAATCGCAGGGGTTTCGTGCCCTTCATATTTATATTCATACACAGTATTTTGAAATACCTGTCCACAATCGCAGGGGTTTCGTGCCCTTCATATTTATATTCATATACAGTATTTTGAAATACCTGTCCACAATCGCAGGGGTTTCGTGCCCTTCATATTTATATTCATACACAGTATTTTGAAATACCTGTCCACAATCGCAGGGGTTTCGTGCCCTTCATATTTATATTCATACACAGTATTTTGAAATACCTGTCCACAATCGCAGGGGTTTCGTGCCCTTCATATTTATATTCATACACAGTATTTTGAAATACCTGTCCACAATCGCAGGGGTTTCGTGCCCTTCATATTTATATTCATACACAGTATTTTGAAATACCTGTCCACAATCGCAGGGGTTTCGTGCCCTTCATATTTATATTCATACACAGTATTTTGAAATACCTGTCCACAATCGCAGGGGTTTCGTGCCCTTCATATTTATATTCATATACAGTATTTTGAAATACCTGTCCACAATCGCAGGGGTTTCGTGCCCTTCATATTTATATTCATATACAGTATTTTGAAATACCTGTCCACAATCGCAGGGGTTTCGTGCCCTTCATATTTATATTCATATACAGTATTTTGAAATACCTGTCCACAATCGCAGGGGTTTCGTGCCCTTCATATTTATATTCATATACAGTATTTTGAAATACCTGTCCACAATCGCAGGGGTTTCGTGCCCTTCATATTTATATTCATATACAGTATTTTGAAATACCTGTCCACCATCGCAGGGGTTTCGTGCCCTTCATATTTATATTCCTATACAGTATTTTGAAATACCTGTCCACCATCGCAGGGGTTTCGTGCCCTTCATATTTATATTCATATACAGTATTTTGAAATACCTGTCCACCATCGCAGGGGTTTCGTGCCCTTCATATTTATATTCATATACAGTATTTTGAAATACCTGTCCACCATTGCAGGGGTTTCGTGCCCTTCATATTTATATTCATATACAGTGTCTTGAAATACCTGTCCACAATCGCAGGGGTTTCGTGCCCTTCATATTTATATTCATATACAGTATTTTGAAATACCTGTCCACGATCGCAGGGGTTTCGTGCCCTTCATATTTATATTCATATACAGTATTTTGAAATACCTGTCCACAATCGCAGGGGTTTCGTGCCCTTCATATTTATATTCATATAACGTTACAGTATTTTGAAATACCTGTCCACAATCGCAGGGGTTTCGTGCCCTTCATATTTATATTCATACACAGTGTCTTGAAATACCTGTCCACAATCGCAGGGGTTTCGTGCCCTTCATATTTATATTCATATACAGTATTTTGAAATACCTGTCCACAATCGCAGGGGTTTCGTGCCCTTCATATTTATATTCATATACAGTATTTTGAAATACCTGTCCACGATCGCAGGGGTTTCGTGCCCTTCATATTTATATTCATATACAGTATTTTGAAATACCTGTCCACAATCGCAGGGGTTTCGTGCCCTTCATATTTATATTCATATACAGTATTTTGAAATACCTGTCCACAATCGCAGGGGTTTCGTGCCCTTCATATTTATATTCATACACAGTATTTTGAAATACCTGTCCACGATCGCAGGGGTTTCGTGCCCTTCATATTTATATTCATATACAGTATTTTGAAATACCTGTCCACGATCGCAGGGGTTTCGTGCCCTTCATATTTATATTCATATACAGTATTTTGAAATACCTGTCCACGATCGCAGGGGTTTCGTGCCCTTCATATTTATATTCATATACAGTATTTTGAAATACCTGTCCACGATCGCAGGGGTTTCGTGCCCTTCATATTTATATTCATATACAGTATTTTGAAATACCTGTCCACAATCGCAGGGGTTTCGTGCCCTTCATATTTATATTCATATACAGTGTCTTGAAATACCTGTCCACAATCGCAGGGGTTTCGTGCCCTTCATATTTATATTCATATACAGTGTCTTGAAATACCTGTCCACGATCGCAGGGGTTTCGTGCCCTTCATATTTATATTCATATACAGTGTCTTGAAATACCTGTCCACGATCGCAGGGGTTTCGTGCCCTTCATATTTATATTCATATACAGTGTCTTGAAATACCTGTCCACGATCGCAGGGGTTTCGTGCCCTTCATATTTATATTCATATACAGTATTTTGAAATACCTGTCCACGATCGCAGGGGTTTCGTGCCCTTCATATTTATATTCATATGCAGTATTTTGAAATACCTGTCCACAATCGCAGGGGTTTCGTGCCCTTCATATTTATATTCATATACAGTATTTTGAAATACCTGTCCACGATCGCAGGGGTTTCGTGCCCTTCATATTTATATTCATATACAGTATTTTGAAATACCTGTCCACGATCGCAGGGGTTTCGTGCCCTTCATATTTATATTCATATACAGTATTTTGAAATACCTGTCCACGATCGCAGGGGTTTCGTGCCCTTCATATTTATATTCATATACAGTGTCTTGAAATACCTGTCCACAATCGCAGGGGTTTCGTGCCCTTCATATTTATATTCATATACAGTATTTTGAAATACCTGTCCACAATCGCAGGGGTTTCGTGCCCTTCATATTTATATTCATATACAGTATTTTGAAATACCTGTCCACCATCGCAGGGGTTTCGTGCCCTTCATATTTATATTCATATACAGTATTTTGAAATACCTGTCCACAATCGCAGGGGTTTCGTGCCCTTCATATTTATATTCATACACAGTATTTTGAAATACCTGTCCACAATCGCAGGGGTTTCGTGCCCTTCATATTTATATTCATACACAGTATTTTGAAATACCTGTCCACAATCGCAGGGGTTTCGTGCCCTTCATATTTATATTCATACACAGTATTTTGAAATACCTGTCCACAATCGCAGGGGTTTCGTGCCCTTCATATTTATATTCATATACAGTATTTTGAAATACCTGTCCACAATCGCAGGGGTTTCGTGCCCTTCATATTTATATTCATACACAGTATTTTGAAATACCTGTCCACAATCGCAGGGGTTTCGTGCCCTTCATATTTATATTCATACACAGTATTTTGAAATACCTGTCCACAATCGCAGGGGTTTCGTGCCCTTCATATTTATATTCATACACAGTATTTTGAAATACCTGTCCACAATCGCAGGGGTTTCGTGCCCTTCATATTTATATTCATACACAGTATTTTGAAATACCTGTCCACAATCGCAGGGGTTTCGTGCCCTTCATATTTATATTCATATACAGTATTTTGAAATACCTGTCCACAATCGCAGGGGTTTCGTGCCCTTCATATTTATATTCATATACAGTATTTTGAAATACCTGTCCACAATCGCAGGGGTTTCGTGCCCTTCATATTTATATTCATACACAGTATTTTGAAATACCTGTCCACAATCGCAGGGGTTTCGTGCCCTTCATATTTATATTCATATACAGTATTTTGAAATACCTGTCCACAATCGCAGGGGTTTCGTGCCCTTCATATTTATATTCATATACAGTATTTTGAAATACCTGTCCACCATCGCAGGGGTTTCGTGCCCTTCATATTTATATTCATATACAGTATTTTGAAATACCTGTCCACGATCGCAGGGGTTTCGTGCCCTTCATATTTATATTCCTATACAGTATTTTGAAATACCTGTCCACCATCGCAGGGGTTTCGTGCCCTTCATATTTATATTCATATACAGTATTTTGAAATACCTGTCCACCATCGCAGGGGTTTCGTGCCCTTCATATTTATATTCATATACAGTGTCTTGAAATACCTGTCCACAATCGCAGGGGTTTTGTGCCCTTCATATTTATATTCATATACAGTATTTTGAAATACCTGTCCACGATCGCAGGGGTTTCGTGCCCTTCATATTTATATTCATATACAGTATTTTGAAATACCTGTCCACAATCGCAGGGGTTTCGTGCCCTTCATATTTATATTCATATAACGTTACAGTATTTTGAAATACCTGTCCACAATCGCAGGGGTTTCGTGCCCTTCATATTTATATTCATACACAGTGTCTTGAAATACCTGTCCACAATCGCAGGGGTTTCGTGCCCTTCATATTTATATTCATATACAGTATTTTGAAATACCTGTCCACAATCGCAGGGGTTTCGTGCCCTTCATATTTATATTCATATAACGTTACAGTATTTTGAAATACCTGTCCACAATCGCAGGGGTTTCGTGCCCTTCATATTTATATTCATATACAGTGTCTTGAAATACCTGTCCACGATCGCAGGGGTTTCGTGCCCTTCATATTTATATTCATATACAGTGTCTTGAAATACCTGTCCACGATCGCAGGGGTTTCGTGCCCTTCATATTTATATTCATATACAGTATTTTGAAATACCTGTCCACGATCGCAGGGGTTTCGTGCCCTTCATATTTATATTCATATGCAGTATTTTGAAATACCTGTCCACAATCGCAGGGGTTTCGTGCCCTTCATATTTATATTCATATACAGTATTTTGAAATACCTGTCCACGATCGCAGGGGTTTCGTGCCCTTCATATTTATATTCATATACAGTATTTTGAAATACCTGTCCACAATCGCAGGGGTTTCGTGCCCTTCATATTTATATTCATATACAGTATTTTGAAATACCTGTCCACAATCGCAGGGGTTTCGTGCCCTTCATATTTATATTCATACACAGTATTTTGAAATACCTGTCCACAATCGCAGGGGTTTCGTGCCCTTCATATTTATATTCATACACAGTATTTTGAAATACCTGTCCACAATCGCAGGGGTTTCGTGCCCTTCATATTTATATTCATACACAGTATTTTGAAATACCTGTCCACAATCGCAGGGGTTTCGTGCCCTTCATATTTATATTCATACACAGTGTCTTGAAATACCTGTCCACAATCGCAGGGGTTTCGTGCCCTTCATATTTATATTCATATACAGTATTTTGAAATACCTGTCCACAATCGCAGGGGTTTCGTGCCCTTCATATTTATATTCATACACAGTGTCTTGAAATACCTGTCCACAATCGCAGGGGTTTCGTGCCCTTCATATTTATATTCATATACAGTATTTTGAAATACCTGTCCACAATCGCAGGGGTTTCGTGCCCTTCATATTTATATTCATACACAGTGTCTTGAAATACCTGTCCACGATCGCAGGGGTTTCGTGCCCTTCATATTTATATTCATATACAGTATTTTGAAATACCTGTCCACGATCGCAGGGGTTTCGTGCCCTTCATATTTATATTCATATACAGTATTTTGAAATACCTGTCCACGATCGCAGGGGTTTCGTGCCCTTCATATTTATATTCATATACAGTATTTTGAAATACCTGTCCACGATCGCAGGGGTTTCGTGCCCTTCATATTTATATTCATATACAGTATTTTGAAATACCTGTCCACCATCGCAGGGGTTTCGTGCCCTTCATATTTATATTCATATACAGTATTTTGAAATACCTGTCCACGATCGCAGGGGTTTCGTGCCCTTCATATTTATATTCATATACAGTATTTTGAAATACCTGTCCACCATCGCAGGGGTTTCGTGCCCTTCATATTTATATTCATATACAGTATTTTGAAATACCTGTCCACGATCGCAGGGGTTTCGTGCCCTTCATATTTATATTCATATACAGTATTTTGAAATACCTGTCCACAATCGCAGGGGTTTCGTGCCCTTCATATTTATATTCATATAACGTTACAGTATTTTGAAATACCTGTCCACAATCGCAGGGGTTTCGTGCCCTTCATATTTATATTCATATAACGTTACAGTATTTTGAAATACCTGTCCACGATCGCAGGGGTTTCGTGCCCTTCATATTTATATTCATATACAGTGTCTTGAAATACCTGTCCACGATCGCAGGGGTTTCGTGCCCTTCATATTTATATTCATATACAGTGTCTTGAAATACCTGTCCACGATCGCAGGGGTTTCGTGCCCTTCATATTTATATTCATATACAGTATTTTGAAATACCTGTCCACGATCACAGGGGTTTCGTGCCCTTCATATTTATATTCATATACAGTATTTTGAAATACCTGTCCACGATCGCAGGGGTTTCGTGCCCTTCATATTTATATTCATATAACGTTACAGTATTTTGAAATACCTGTCCACAATCGCAGGGGTTTCGTGCCCTTCATATTTATATTCATATACAGTGTCTTGAAATACCTGTCCACAATCGCAGGGGTTTCGTGCCCTTCATATTTATATTCATATACAGTATTTTGAAATACCTGTCCACGATCGCAGGGGTTTCGTGCCCTTCATATTTATATTCATATAACGTTACAGTATTTTGAAATACCTGTCCACAATCGCAGGGGTTTCGTGCCCTTCATATTTATATTCATATAACGTTACAGTATTTTGAAATACCTGTCCACAATCGCAGGGGTTTCGTGCCCTTCATATTTATATTCATATACAGTGTCTTGAAATACCTGTCCACAATCGCAGGGGTTTCGTGCCCTTCATATTTATATTCATATACAGTATTTTGAAATACCTGTCCACGATCGCAGGGGTTTCGTGCCCTTCATATTTATATTCATATACAGTGTCTTGAAATACCTGTCCACAATCGCAGGGGTTTCGTGCCCTTCATATTTATATTCATATACAGTGTCTTGAAATACCTGTCCACAATCGCAGGGGTTTCGTGCCCTTCATATTTATATTCATATACAGTGTCTTGAAATACCTGTCCACAATCGCAGGGGTTTCGTGCCCTTCATATTTATATTCATATACAGTATTTTGAAATACCTGTCCACGATCGCAGGGGTTTCGTGCCCTTCATATTTATATTCATATACAGTGTCTTGAAATACCTGTCCACGATCGCAGGGGTTTCGTGCCCTTCATATTTATATTCATATACAGTATTTTGAAATACCTGTCCACGATCGCAGGGGTTTCGTGCCCTTCATATTTATATTCATATACAGTATTTTGAAATACCTGTCCACGATCGCAGGGGTTTCGTGCCCTTCATATTTATATTCATATACAGTATTTTGAAATACCTGTCCACAATCGCAGGGGTTTCGTGCCCTTCATATTTATATTCATATACAGTATTTTGAAATACCTGTCCACGATCGCAGGGGTTTCGTGCCCTTCATATTTATATTCATATACAGTATTTTGAAATACCTGTCCACAATCGCAGGGGTTTCGTGCCCTTCATATTTATATTCATATACAGTGTCTTGAAATACCTGTCCACGATCGCAGGGGTTTCGTGCCCTTCATATTTATATTCATATACAGTATTTTGAAATACCTGTCCACAATCGCAGGGGTTTCGTGCCCTTCATATTTATATTCATATACAGTGTCTTGAAATACCTGTCCACGATCGCAGGGGTTTCGTGCCCTTCATATTTATATTCATATACAGTGTCTTGAAATACCTGTCCACGATCGCAGGGGTTTCGTGCCCTTCATATTTATATTCATATACAGTATTTTGAAATACCTGTCCACAATCGCAGGGGTTTCGTGCCCTTCATATTTATATTCATATACAGTGTCTTGAAATACCTGTCCACGATCGCAGGGGTTTCGTGCCCTTCATATTTATATTCATATACAGTGTCTTGAAATACCTGTCCACGATCGCAGGGGTTTCGTGCCCTTCATATTTATATTCATATACAGTATTTTGAAATACCTGTCCACAATCGCAGGGGTTTCGTGCCCTTCATATTTATATTCATATACAGTGTCTTGAAATACCTGTCCACGATCGCAGGGGTTTCGTGCCCTTCATATTTATTTTCATATACAGTATTTTGAAATACCTGTCCACAATCGCAGGGGTTTCGTGCCCTTCATATTTATATTCATATACAGTGTCTTGAAATACCTGTCCACGATCGCAGGGGTTTCGTGCCCTTCATATTTATATTCATATACAGTATTTTGAAATACCTGTCCACGATCGCAGGGGTTTCGTGCCCTTCATATTTATATTCATATACAGTGTCTTGAAATACCTGTCCACAATCGCAGGGGTTTCGTGCCCTTCATATTTATATTCATATACAGTGTCTTGAAATACCTGTCCACGATCGCAGGGGTTTCGTGCCCTTCATATTTATATTCATATACAGTGTCTTGAAATACCTGTCCACGATCGCAGGGGTTTCGTGCCCTTCATATTTATATTCATATACAGTGTCTTGAAATACCTGTCCACGATCGCAGGGGTTTCGTGCCCTTCATATTTATATTCATATACAGTGTCTTGAAATACCTGTCCACGATCGCAGGGGTTTCGTGCCCTTCACATTTATATTCATATACAGTGTCTTGAAATACCTGTCCACAATACCGTTGTAAACCATGATTTATTTTCGTAAATAGATGCTACACGTTTTACATATAACGGCTGTTTATTTGTTTTCGAAAATCGTTTAAATGTAAGATTTTAATTTTAATAACCTGTATGACTGTGTTGTCCTTCAATATCCATCAGTGCTGATCCTAGGTTTTGAAATGCCCGCGCAAAAAAACTGACTTACTGCGCATGATCGGTGACCTCTCTTACTCAATCGGTTCTTGGGGTCTATATGACCCCGATCGACGTTTCCTCGATTAAAAAAAAGGGTTCCCTTCATCTGAGAGGTAAAATATTTTGTGACTTTTCCTACATAATCTGTCTATACACACACAAAAAACCTGGCTTGATTCGATTGTTCTGAAGGTATGTAATTTTTTTTTTTACTAATCTGGTCTTTGGGGTCAATATGACCCCACATTGAAATGAATGGGAAATTTGAAAAAAACTCAATATTTTTTCTTCATTTGTCAAAAAAAATCTATAAATCCGGCATAAATCAAAAAATTCACACACAGAAATTAAGGCCTACTACTAGAGCATAAATGTGATGTAGAAAAGACATGCTCACTCACACACACACACACACACACACACACACACACACACACACACACACACACACACACACACACACACACACACACACGCACACGCACACACACAAACACAGACAAACAAACACACACTTACATATGCACCCATGTATTCTCTCACTCTCTCTCTTTCTCTCTCTCTCTCTCACACACACTCACAAAAACTCACACACACTCACACACACACGCACACACACTCTGACTCCAAGTCTTGTCCTTTAGGTGTGTTTTAGGTGGCATTTAGGTGCCATTTTTCTGTCAAATTTCTGTGGCATTATGTAAAAATAGACATTTCAAAATGCACCAAAACTACAAAAATTCTACTATTTGAAAAAAAATTATACTTTTAAATGTCCTTTCTTATGTTTATATATAAATAAATTCAAAAAATGTATTTCAAAAGTTGTAATACAACAGTTGGCTACATGCAGTCAAATGAATGGCTCTCTATTGGCCTCTGCTGGTCAAAACTATTTATTTCTTAAACTGAAAACAATTAAGGTTTATCTCTAACCAGGAGATGGCGTACTTCTACACATAACACCTAGATCAATATCCAAAAACAGTTTAAATTAAATTTAGATCATAATTTAAGTGAATTTTTCATAAAAAATTAAAATTTCATAGGCAAGCTTATGGTGTAGTTGAGGAATTGTGTGGTAAATAGGTACAAAAGTACTTCATATCTCCCAAAACACAGCATTAATGAATAGATGAGAAGTAAACAAAAAAATATATATATTATTTGTATAATTAAAAATGTATATTTTTTGTATAATTTCTCTATCAATTGTTGGGGTCATATAGACCCCAAAGACCAAATTGATGAACTGGAAATGAAGACCTTATTAGGGTTAATAATTTTGTTTAGAAAGGGGCGTTTTCCCAACGCCCACAGGGACGCCCATTTTACGTCGTGGTAATGAAACCCCTGGAATTTAGTGAGTCCCGTGTGGGCCTCGTCAATACAATATTGGTTGCTTAAAAATTTTGTTTTTTTTTTCCTTTGGTGATTCTGCTTATTAACATCAGGTGTCTTCAATAATGATGTTTCTATAAAAACATTTTCTAGTGCTGTGAACGAGGCTATTGAGTGAGCAAACATATATTCATTGGTAGAACGAGGAATTTAAAGTGCTGTTCATCAACAGAACTAAATAATATTAGTAAGGACAACAACATTATTGCAGTTGGGGTAATCACGTGGCTAAAGTGCTGTCCCTTATCAGAACTAAATACTATTAGTAAAGATGACAACCAACCTTATTGCAATTGGGATATTACATTGCTAATTTAAGGGAAAACATAAAAATCTGAATGCGATGTGTTGCCTTGGATTTTTTAATATTAGCAATGATTTTTTTTTTTTTACAGTGTAGAGACACTTTCTGCTTTTTTCATCACTACACAAAACTAGATGCTGAAATGTGAAAAGTGATTTTTCACATTATATTTCTTTTGTTTGTGTACTAAAATATCATGAAATGATAATAGCCACAAGTAGTTTACATTTTCCACAATTATCGCATAAACATAAGGTGCATTTTTGTCTCAACTGTACCATATGGTTGAGACACCTATTCTTAATGCTCTAAAGCTGGCTAACCATTTATTGCAAATGTAAAAAATTACAAAATTACAGTTGTGCAACATTTTTTTTTTTAATTCAGATTTGTTTATTTGCTTTATTTAATTAAAATTCAGTTAAACAAAACAGGAACAACACTAGAAAAGATTTGGCAAACAGTACAAATGTAAACATAACAGTAAACTTAACAATATACACAAGCTTGTTTCCTTATGGAGACCTAAATAATCTTCCCATAAGGTTAGAATTTACAGGAATTACTATACTTGTGGGGACATTTGGTCCCTATATAACGTAGATAATACCAGTACACAAACCCACACAGCCTTTGAATATGGATTTTATTTTATAAAACATTTATGTTTAAAAATATGTCCATTAATAGTTGAATTATTGTATCAACATAATTTGTGGCCATACTTTCATACAAAGAATCATGAACACATGCAAAACAAGGGAGAACCAACAATATAATAATAACTGGCCAATGTTGCCAATTTAGTCCTAAGTGTTTAGTGACTTCCTCACCCCTTTTGAGACTTTATTCAAAAGCCTAGCAACAAAATCAATTTGGACAAACCTTATTTAGATTACAACACTCTTCCACTGATATATTAATATTTATATAGATCAGTGACATTTAGTGACTGGTTTAGCTATTTTCAGTTTAAATCAGTTAGCAACACTGATCAATTTTGATAGTTTTAGTGAAATGTGAGGTCATTAAAAAAATCCTCCACACACAACTTTTGGTTACTATTGTGTTTAGTGGGGTTAGTGTCACTATATTTAAGACCTATGATTTGTAGAGTAGAATAAGTTGTTTTTTACTTGGTCAGTTACAAAAAAAATGCTTGATGATCAAGTTTGTATCATTTTATCAATTCCATATAATCAAATAAATCAATATGTCAATATGTTCATTGGAAAGTGTGTGTCTCTTCCTCTTTGCTGCCATCTTTTTACTCCTAAGCAGGTTAGGAGACCCCTCCAGCTCTCTTCAATAATTTGGGAGCTGAGACAAAGTCTTAACACTTAGGAACTAAGGACCTTAGGACTTAGGACCTTTCTTATAAGTCTATGAATAAGAGTAAAATTATGCCCTTCTTAGAATTTTGACAAACTTAAGACTAAAATTTGACTGTGATGTGGTAGATGAGGGAGACAGAAAATGTGTAATGTTGGGGGTGCTCACAGAACTGGTTTGCAAACCACTGCAATAGAGTGATACAAGAGTTAAGCCTTGTTCAAGAATCAAATAATATACATATTTAACAAAAATGATTTGATTTAACAACAGTGACACAGATCCACAGAAAAACACACTCAGTCAGACTCACATGAATTACACTGATGTGATTTGTGTTGTATATGGCTACATAAAGTGCCACACAGTCAGGATTTGGGAAGAACAATCCGAAGATCTAACTCACAATAAAAAAAAAAAAAATGTATTTTTTTTTTTTTTTTTTTACCTTGAGTTACTATAGCATCTATTGCTCACTATGCAGCTCAAAGATGCAGAATCATATTTTTTGGTATAACCACAGTGTCAATTATTTTGTTAAATCAGAGAGTTTCAATGTTCCCCAAACATTAAACCCAGGATAGAGCGGCTGAGTGAATGTGGTCTGGACTGTGTGGATGAGGTTCATTGTGTCAGAGACGCTGTAGAAGGACAGAATTCCTGCACTGTGATCCACATACACTCCTATTCTACGGAAATTGGGGGGTATAGGGAGTTCAGTTGTTTTCTTGTTGTGACTGAATGAGAAACTGACAGAACAGCAGAATAAACTCCAGGACTGATCATTAGATCCAAACCAAGAATCATCACCAGACCTGCTGATGCTCTTATATGACACTGCTATATACGCACCATCACTCCCACTCCACTCCACCTCCCAGTAACAGCGTCCACTCACACTCTCTCTACACAACACCTGAAGATTCCGGAATCTGTCTGGATGATCAGGATACAGCGGATTTGTGATAGTGATAGACACCATTCTGTTTCCCTCAGACAGAAGGAGACCTGAACTCACTGTGTTTGGATCCAGAGTGAGATGATGGGAATCTGATGCACAAAAATAGAAGTTAAGAATTTCAAACTCTTTCAATCAAATTTAAATAGTCTTGATTCTGAGGTTTTTCTCTACCCACTTTCCTGTCTATCTCAACCTTAATGTAAATTGAAGTCAAAAGCCCAATCAATAAATTCAAGACTTTAGTGAATGTCATGTTGATGTGGACTTTTATGTTGAAGTATATTTCTGCTTTCTTTCTATGTATAAGGTAGATGCCACATTTGACCACACTAGACACGTCAACACATCTGCCCTCTTGGAACGATCAAAGTGTCATCACTCACTAAGCACATTCTCTAGTCATAAAAAACACCAACATTTAAATTCCAGAAGAAATTAAATAACCTTTTACAGGTGAGAATGTGTTGGTTTGTGTTTTTATTATGTATTAACTCAATACTACAGGTTTTTAAACTATGGTAACTTTTTAATGTTGTGTTAGCTAACAACTTCTTCTTCTATTATTACCAATATTGCCCTCAAATTTTCACAGACTGCCTTTGACCATTTCAATATGATGGACGGCTTACGAATAGCGGCCCATAGAAACAGCTGCTAATAAGGCATATTCCTATACATCCTGTTTTCATGGTTGTCTTAGTTACAGATTATGCATTTGTTTGTCACCTTGGTTATCTATGATTTGCACCTGTGTCTTGTTTAGATCCTTGTTTTTTGTTTCATTGTCTTTCACTGTGCATATTGGCCACTTTATTAGGTACACCTGTATAACTGCTCGTTGTGCAAATATCTAATTAACCAATCACATATGATTTTGGTCCAATATTTTGGCCAATGTTATTAGCTCAATGTTTTAGAAGCATACAAATTTATTCCACAACCCCTGTTAAGGTTGTCAGATCAAAATTGTGTCCATCTTATACCATGCTATAGAACTGAATGGAAGAGGGGAAAAGATCAAGCAAAAACTGTGAAATATTGGACTGATGATGCTATTGAGATGTTACCCATATGAAATGTGTTTATGGATTCATCTGTGGATATTGATGAGCTTAATGATGTAATTGGTTCTTGGGCAGCTTTGATTCAGTCTGACAAAGTTGTTAAGATATCAGAATAGTAAGCCATCCCAAGTGTTTGTTGATTAATCAGGGAAACTTGCTTTAAGTTAAAAAAATTACAGAAATTGAACAGACTTGAAATTCAGAGTGCAAAAAAGAAGCTACAAACTTAAACATCTAGGATTATAAGGAGGATTTGTGACAGGAAGTGAAAGTATTGTATTGGAACCAATTAATGAGATAAGAGGTTGCAACAAGAGGGAATACAGTCCAGTCCGTTAGTATTACAAATACAGAAATATTTTCCCAAAACAGATCAAATGAAGTCTGATCTTTCAAAAAAAATCAAGAACAGAAGTATGCCATATGACGGGGGGAAAAATCTACTACCATGTAGTTAAATTCTATGTCAATTGAGTTACCCAAAGTGTATGGTGTATTGTATAGTTTTATCTGCATCCAGGGACTAATGACACATTAAGGTCACTGAATTTAGTCCAGAGAATGTGCATTACACTGTTGGCTAAGGTCCCCTCAGGAAATATAGATCAATGAGATAAAAAAAAACAGAGTTTCTCAAAATGAAAGTATGAAAATCAATAATGTTTAGCAAAAAAGTAACAAAAAAAAACTAAACAAAAAGCAGGTTCATTCTTTCTTAATCCCATCACTTATCACCCTTTAGTGAAATGCCCTCTTGTTTTTTCCACCTTCGGGATGTGGTGGAACAAGAGATCCACCGACAAATCTGCAGCATTATGCTATCATGTTAATATGGACCAAAATCTCTGATAAATGTTTCCAGCACCTTGAATCTATGCCACGAAGTGAGGCAGTTAAAAAGTCAAAAGGGAGTCCAAACTGGTACTAGCAAGGTATACCTAATAAAGTGGCTGATGAGTGCAGATGCTTCCCAGAGGGGAAGAGGAGCAGCAAAAAACAGGACTTAAATTTGAGTTTATGCTCTATACTGGCTATTGCTTTGACCACTGAATTACTTTTTTATTAACCTATTAATAATAATGAATGTCAACACTGATCATGTTTTCTTCGACTTCCAAGAAATAGATGAAGAAATGTGTGTAATTGTGTTTGTTAATCACTTACATTGTAGGAATTCCTCTCTGGTCTTGGGAAGAATGTTACTGTGAGTGACTGTAAAAATAATAGATATAAACAGCATAGATCTAATTTAAAGATACATATTATAGTCTACCTGCATTTAAAATGTGCTCTAAGATTTTCTGCATGATAATGGATTGTGTTAGGCTCATAGAGAGCAGATGAATCTCTAATATTTTACCAGATATCTTTTTCATCTCCTCTTTGCAGAAATTCTCCAGTTTCTGTCTCAGCTGACAGACAGATTCTTTCACAGCATCAAAGGAAAAGACGAAACTGATGCTGATGTTTTCTGTAGATTCAGGAAGAGCTGAGAGAGATTGAAGACTCTACAGGAATAAAAATGAATAAACCAGAAAACAATTCTGTAAAATGCAAGACATTTAAACAAATGATTAACATAACAATTTAATAATGTTACTACGTTTTTCACGGGAAAGGCCACAGCATCACCAGACAACATTTCTGAAAACACTGCCATAAGCAGAATGATGCTTAATCAATCAGTCAGACAGTGTGGTTTATATAATTAATGTCAGTTAATTAAAGACTGAGTAAATGTATTCCCCTTTGATAGCAGATCTAGCTAGTCTACTGTGGTTTTTATTTTCAGATCTCCGTTACCTGCAGGAAATGGATGTGATTGTCTGTGTGTGAAAGCTGCTTCAGCTCAGTGTTTCTCCTCTTCAGATCATCAATCTCCTGATTCAGTCGCTCCATTTGTCCTTCAGCTCGACTCACTGTAGCTTTTTCCTGATCTCTGATCCGCTGTGTCACCTCAGAGCGGCTTCTCTCAATGGAGCGGATGAGCTCAGCAAAGATCCTCTCACTGTCCTCCACTGCTGTCTGTGCAGAGCGCTGTTAGACACACATCACAATCAGCTCTTACTGCTTCCTCACAGCCTGAGAGACACAGCGGCTTCAGTGGGACTGAAAGAGGAGAGTCCAAACTGAGTCTCAAACTTCTCTTCTTCTCCAAACTCACCTTATGAGACTTCACAGCCTCTCTCAGCTGCTTAAGATCTTTCTGTCTCTGCTGGATTTTTTGCTGGATTTTTCTCTTTGTCTCCTTCAAGTGTTTCTGGAGGAGAAATTAAAAAATAAATAACCTTAGATTAATTACATAACACTGTCACAAACAAAATTATCATGTAAAAGGTTCTCACACATGAAGGGCAAATTGGTGCATCTCAATAAATTAGAATGCCATGGAAATATTTCAGTAATTTAACTCAAATTGTGAATTAAATCAATTCAATGCACACAGACCAAAGTAGTTTAAGTCTTTTAATTGTGATGATTTGGCTCACATTTAACAAAAACTCAACAAATTAGAATATAGTGACATGCCAATCAGCTAATCAATTCAAAAGACCTGCAAAGGTTTCCTGAGCCTTCAAAATGGTCTCTCAGTTTGGTTCACTATACACAATCATGGGGAAGACTGCTGATCTGACAGTTGTCCAGAAGACAATCATTGACCCCCTTCACAAGGAGGGAAACATTGTTTGCCAAATAAGCTGTCTGTTCACAGAGTGCTGTATGATGTTTTATAAACAAAGTTCGGGAGGAGCACGTCAGATACTTAGCCTAATTAACACAGCTGGAACTCACTCAAGCCAATCTACATCATGCATAAATACAGCCGACTCACCTCTACCCATTTGACGGATTATCAGCATTCGGTTTGCACCTTTTGCCATGACATCACAGATCTTTCCCAGGATTTACAGGATTCATCGCGGTCTCTGCTTTACCAGCCACACACGCTCTCACCAAAGCCCTTAAAATGTAATCTCGCCCCCACCGGCGTCACTTCCAAACTTCTTCCCCGGCATCCTCTTGTCATCCGGCCGGGCCAACAATTCCTCCGATCGGAAAGTGGATCGTTTTTAATGCCTGAGGCAAACGCTGATCAATTCCGACGCACCGTCCTCGCGGAGGATAAACAAAGTGAATCCGTACGATCTTAGTTATTCGTTTCCCTTCAATCAGCAAACCTCACTCTTAAATCCACTCCAGCAGGGCAGCCAATATTTCCAGCAAACTCGCAAAGCCCCGTACTCCCCTTGTTCGATACCACCATCGCCCCGCATTAGACCCGGCTCGTGCTCTGGGTCTCACCGGCAGGCCTTCAACGAGCCTGGGCCGCGCCCCAGATCTCATCGCACCAGAGCCACTCACTGCCCGCTTTGGCTCAACCATTTAACGTGGCTCTCCCGGCCACAGCATCGAATGCAGCTCTCGTAGCAGACACTATAGCCTGAAGACGTCTCCGCTAGAGACACAGGTCATGTTGCAAATAAATTTTAGAAACAGTTGCAAAGGTAGGTCATTTTTTGCTAAAGGCTTTTAAACGATGTTGTGACATAAAATGATGTCAATGTAATTTTTGTACCTAGGATTGAAGAAACTCCGTAAAACACAACAAATTACTCAGTTTGTGAATTAATATTATTTTTATTTTTAATTTTAAATTACACATTTCACTCATAATCTGACAAAAGATCGATTTTCGAGAAATAAGTGTTTGCCTAAATGACTATAAATAAATAAATATTAAAATAAAAATAAATAAATAAATAAACAGAGCAAGTGCAACTAAGCACTCGTGATGTGCATATTGCAAGCACCTCTCTCCAAGTCTCTAGCGGATGTGCCACTAGGCTAGCTTTTCAACACTTATTACTTTGCATGGTTAAGAGGAAAATGTCTTTTTAGCATCTTATTTTCAAAGCATGCCTGAAGTTGCTAAATTTTTTACATTTATAGGATATTTCACTAAATATTAGGGCTGGGTATTGTCACCAATTTGGCGATTCGATTCTTATTTTTATGGTTTCGATTCGTTTTGATATCAATATTTCATTTAAAATGTTAGTTTTGCAGACATGTGATCCATATTTTGATATAAATGTTGGTAACTGAAACTCTCCTACTTAAGTTTATTACTGAAATACACATCTACATTAATAATAGGGTGCACACAGTTGTTATTTTAAACAACTTTTATTTTAAATGAACACTGTAACAAGAAGTCATAAATATGTGCATCCATTGTACACCATGTAAACAAACTGCAAAATGCACATTACTGTAAAAAATAAAAAGACTGTAAATGTGCAACAGTGAAATCTATTAAGAACTTCAAACATGTTTAAGAAATAAAACTTTTTTCTAAATTCAAAACACTCAAAACAGGCCCATCATAAAGCCTTTGTCTGCTTATACAAAACATTCTAACTGTCCATAAAACTAACAGTTCTTAACTACAGCCTAATAATTTTTCTGCAAAAGAAGCAGCTGATCAACATGTTCTGATCTGATCTAAGGCAGCTCCTTTGCGCTGTGATTAGATCACCAGCGGTTGAGAAAACTCTCTCAGCAGGAACACTAGCGACACCTTCAGGACGAGAGGTGAATATTCATATCCTCTTACGTAAAGCACGTGCATTAAGAATAGATTCGGGGATTTCCCGAATGGATATAGTTGCATTCAACTGAAGATCGATTAAAATCGGAGAATCAATATTTTTTACCCAGCCCTGCTAAATATGTTGCTATGTGCTTTGGAAAAGACGTCGCTAAGGTAATCTGAGAAGTTGCAAAATCTGGTAACAATTTGTCCAATTGGTAACACTACCATACTGCAACATACAATCTACCCGCCCCACCTTCCCACAGCACCGCGGTTTTAAATGTGTTTTTATTCTAAGTTCACAAAGCTTGAACTTAAGAATGTAGCAATTTCTCGTGCAAGATCGTGCTTCCAGTCTTATCCATTCACATATGAATGTAAGTCTATGGAATGAAGCGGCCTCCAGCTCCTGTAGCAAACACTACTGTGATGCTGCCTCTGCTAGCAGTGCAGGCTACACGGGTTCTTCCAGACTCCCATCCCGTGGCCCACAGATCAAGCCAGCGTGAGGCTGCCTCTGCTTGCAACACAGGCCCACAAATCTCTGCCTTTTTCCTGCAACTACTAATAACCCCTTTTTTCTTTTCAGTGGCCTCCAACTCCTGTAGCAGACCGTAGAGCACCAATGAGCTGACGATTGTTTTTACATGTCACCATGCAATTTCATTTTCGTTTGACTAAATCACATTCAGTTGAAATTACCACTTAATCTTTAATATTTGGCCATTTCTTTACAACAGACATGTTGGAATTGCAAATCCTTGGATGCGGACATCAAAGCTGGCACTCTTCCGAATATATCATTACATTCAGTCATTTCACAAAATAACCTTCCAACATTTCCCCCCGTAGGTGGCATGAATTAAATGAGGGTTTCACATTAGCCAATCGAAGTGGCTACTAGCATAATTCTTGGGTACGAAATGCCCTCTAGTCTATCTGTCAGCTCCGCATAACTCCCTGTTTCCAAGCATTGTCGCCTAAAAAAAAAAAAAAAAAAAACCTCTTGACGAATTCTCTCACAATAGTAGGACATTGATCGTGCAACCAATTTGTTAAATCATGGGTCTTCACACTGGCAAAAGTCGACATCACCTCAGCTTTTAAAGCTATGCCATCCATCCAGAACCATGGCACTTATTTAGGGTACGTTACCACAAGAAGCCTATGTCATACACCTAACTTTCAGATGCAAGCAGCACCAAGATTTTCTGACGTTATCAGAAGCGGCTTTTTGGATTTGGCAAACATTTTACATAAAGTAATCCTCAAAGCATTTACCCCTTTTTAGACAACTCAAATTGAGTATCGAACTCCCTGTCAGATGCTGCTAGAGCATCCCGGTGGTGCAAATATGTTTCTCTTTCGACTCTCAACTACCGGCGAAACGTACCTGTCTGAAGCCGCGAGTATTAAACTCACGTCAGACCCTGCGAGAGCCTTTCCGCTCGTAAATGTTTTCCTTCAACTACAAAAAAATAAAATGAAAACATTTTGGATCTTCCCATCCCTAACCTTTTCCCTCCTACGGTCGGCGAGGCATTCCAGTCTTGATACCGTGAGCCTTGGTCTCCTGTCAGACACCCCAGGAACCTCCCGACCACACAACTTTACCATTCTGTCGTAGGTTCGGCGGGGCCCACCCGTTCGATACGCAGGGGCCCCCTGGCCAGACAATCTTACCTCTTCGACACCACAGTTGGTGGGGCCTACCCGTTCGATGCCGTGAGCATTGGTCTCCCGTCGGATGCTGCAGGGGCCCCCCGGCCAGTCATCCTTACTTTTCCACCCTACAGTCGGCAAGGCCTACCCGTCCGATCAAGAGCCCTGGTCTCCCATTGGATGCCGCGAGAGCCTAACCGAACTTGCAAATTTTTTCCGTCTACACTCCATTGCTTATTGGGGGGTACTCTAGGTTCGGGCCATTCCCGAGCTCGGAGCCCTTCCCCGGACAGCACGCCAAACATGCTTACATACTCCAGCTAATTATATGTAAGTGGGAACTCGTGAAATGATGTTTTATAAACCAAGTTCGGGAGGAGCACGTCAGATACTTAGCCTAATTAACACAGCTGGAACTCACTCAAGCCAATCTACATCATGCATAAATACAGCCGACTCACCTCTACCCATTTGACGGATTATCAGCATCCCTCCACCACCCCATCTCCTCATTCCGAGTTCCTTCTACACATATACATAGGGGGGGGTACTCTAGGTTCGGGCCATTCCCGAGCTCGGAGCCCTTCCCCGGACAGCACGCCAAACATGCTTACATACTCCAGCTAATTATATGTAAGTGGGAACTCGTGAAATTCAAGCGTGTTAACAGAAAGTTGAGTGGAAGGAAAAAGTGTAGAAGAAAAGGATGCACAACTACCGAGAGAACCGCAGCCTTGAGAGGCTTGTCAAGCAAAATTGATTCAAGATTTTGGGTGAACTTCACAACGAATGGACTGAGGCTGGGGTCAAGGCATCAAGAGCCACCACACATAGACGTGTCAAGCAATTTGCCTACAGTTGTCATATTCTTCTTGCTCTTCTTGTTAAGCTACTCTTGAACCACAGACAACATCAGAGGCGTCTTGTCTGTTCTAAGGAGAAGAAGAAATGGACTGTTGTCCAGTGGTCCAAAGTCCTCTTTTCAGATGAGAGCAAGTTTTGTATTTCATTTGGAAACCAAGGTCCTAGAGTGTAGAGGAATGAAAGCCCAAGTTGCTTGAAGTCCAGTGTTAAGTTTCCACAGTCTGTGATGATTTGGGTGCAATGTCATCTGCTGGTGTTGGTCCACTGTGTTTTTTGAAAACCAAAGTCACTGCCCCTGTTTACTAATAGAATTTTAGAACACTTCATGCTCCCTTCTGCTGACCAACTTTTTAAAGATACTGATTTCATTTTCCAGCAGGATTTGGCACCTGCCCACACTGCCAAAAGCACCAAAAGTTGGTTAAATGGCCATGGTGTTGGTGTGCTTGACTGGCCAGCAAACTCACCAGACCTGAACCCCATAGAGAATCTATGAGAAAATGAGAAACAAGAGACCAAAGAAATTGCAGATGAGCTGAAGGCCACTGTCAAAGAAACCTGGGCTTCCATACTACCTCAGCAGTGCCACAGACTGATCACCTCCATGCCACGCCAAATTGAGGCAGTAATTAAAGCAAATGGAGCCCCTACCAAGTATTGAGTACATATAGATTAAATGAACATACTTTCCATTAAGGCCAACAATTCACTAAAAATGTTTTTATTGGCCTTATTAAGTATTCTAATTTGTTGAGAAGTGAATTGGTGGGTTTTTGTTAAATGTGAGCCAAATCATCACAATTAAAAGAACCAAAGACTTAAACTACTTCAGTCTGTATGCATTGAATTTATTTAATACACGAGTTTCACAATTTGAGTTGAATTACTAAAATAAATGAACTTTTCCACGACATTCTAATTTATTGAGGTGCACCTGTATAATTATTACTGTCAGGAGCACTATGGTCAAAGATGACTGACAATTGGCATACATTTTGGATTAGCTGTATGGTTCTGTTCTGGGCAAGAACTACCTGTGCATTCATGCAGCCTAGCATGGATAAAATCGGGAACAGCAGCAATAATCCCCCAGGGTAAACAGAACAGAACAAATGTATTGCAGAAATCATTAAGGTTCAATAATTTAAATGTACATTTAGAATTAGTCTGATTCAAGGAGAATCAAAAAGCTGAATCCTTACTGACAAGAAGAGGAGTCGGGGATGGAGGTGGGAAATTAGCTTTTGAGCAGCGCAAAGCTGGTGATAATAGTGAAGGACCTTATATATGAGTGCTGTGATAGGTGTCACATCCCTATAGGTAGACGAGAGTCAGCTGATGTGAGCTTGACTAACGTGACCTGCCAGAAATGACACTGATGCTAAATTACTGTCATCAATATTGTACAACTATGAATCAGTGTACAACAGAAATAGCCATTCAAACTGAGTGCAATTTGCTGTAAAAATGAAATTCATTTTCAGTTAGAGTAGGGAACTTAAGCAATGTTACAAAGGGTGAGCAAAGTTCAGCTTGTGCTCAAATGCGCAGAGGCGTCATGTAGTAACACTTGAAGTGACAGCATTATAATAATGTGTAATTTCAGTTCATACCTCTTTCTCGGTTCTCTCTGCTGCAGTTGATACAGTCTCATGGTTTTTATGCTCATCCGTCATACAAAGTACACAAACACATTGCTGGTCAGTACGACAGAAAACCTCCAGAAGTTTATTATGTTGGCGGCAGATCATCTGCTGCAGTTGTTCAGTGGCATCAGTCATTTTGTGTCTCTTTCCAGAGCGAAACTCCTCATGACGCTCAAAATGAGTTTGACAGTAAGACTCCAGACACACCAGACAGGACTTGACAGCTTTGTGTTTTCTTCCAGTACAGATGTCACACTCCACGTCTCCAGGTCCAGCAGGAACAGCAGCTTGTAGTTTGGTCTTCTTCAGTTTCTCCACCACTTCAGCCAGCAGGGTGTTTTTACCTAAAGTAGGTCTTGGACTGAAGGTCTGTCTGCACTGAGGGCAGCTGTAGACTCTCTTCTGATCCTCTTGATCCCAGCAGTCTGTAATGCAGCTCATACAGTAACTGTGTCCACAGGGAATGGCCACTGGGTCCTTCAGGAGATCCAGACACACTGGACAGCTGAACTGCTCCACTGAAAAAACACTGGCTTCAGCCATTTCACTGCGTCTACACAAATACAGAAACACAAACAACCGCAGATTCGTTTCAAGTTTCTTCTAACTGAGTTTCCTGATTTTGTGTTTGAGAGACATATGCAAAACAGTTCTGTGAGCTCACATACTTAAATGTCCACTAGGTGTCATTCTCATACAGAAACTCAGAGTTAGTGAAAACACAAAGTTACTCAAGATTATTAGAAAGCTACAGACAGGTGAGTTTAGGGTTGGAGATAAACTCTACAGGAGCAGAGTTGCAGAGTCATGTCCAAAATCTGAAATGCCTCATGTTAAATAATTGGTAACACTTTAGAAAACCATTCCATTATTTGAATAACTAAACCAGAACAAATGAGTAATAGTTTTTCTTGTAACCAATATTAACTAACAAGAATTAGTAATAGTGCTAAGTCAAATGTAGTTCACTATAGCTAAACAGTACCTTCTAGTTTTGTATACCTCCTAGAGAACTACTAACAATGATTGTATACAGGTTCATAATTAATGTGAATGAAAAATATAAGTAATTCTAAAGGTCACAGTAACCCATTAGTAATTACACAATATATTAATTCCAGTGCATTTGGTAACACTTGTATCTCTATAGTGGGTAAGCATGATCTTCACTTTAGAATAAAGAGAAGTAAATAAATGTAAAAAGTAATTCCTTTAGAGGGATGCAGTAACACAGGAGTCATTACAAATAAACCACAAAAGCTTACAGTGACAGTCATTAATGATTTTGAAATCAACCATATCATAAGTGTGTATTTGGTGTATTTACAACGTTCACATAAAAGACTTTTAAAAACACGATAAAACTAGGTAAACTCAGTCTGTTAAAAGAATACAGTTCATTTGTCCATACCCTAAAACAGTCCAAGAATCCCAGTGTGTTGATAGGTCCACCAGTGTATATACAATCCACAGAAAGTGCAATCCAAAGTTAGATGGTGTCTAGAAAAGTAAGCTCTAAAATAGCAACTCCTCAACCCAGATAAGTTTGGTGACTGTCCTTGTTTGTTTGTCCTGCTGCTCTCTTAGACAGTTGTACTTCCTGATTCATGTCATGTGTCTAGTCACATGACGGACCAGCCATACATTTATTAAAGACACACACACTTTAAAATGTTAAGATAAATAAAATGGACTAAAAACATGTAAAACACTTAAAACTCTATAAAACATTAAATCATTGTAATAAATGGAGTGGTAAAACGTGTTAGGGTTAGGTGTACTCTTCAAATACAGCTGAAGAGGTCATACAAAAACATTAATCTTCAGTGTGAAAGCATTAATAATGCCATTGTAATACAGTGATCAAATACTGCTGTGAGCTTTTTATTCTGATGATTTTTGTTGCAGATATTTATCAGTTAACTTTATGACTATAATTAAACCTGTTACTTTATTATAATAGTACTTTTATGTATTTTCATACAGTGACAGTTTAGGGATAATATGAAATAAGAGACGATAGATATAATAATTAGGGACTTTAAGCATCAGTTGCTGATGAAACAGCAATGGCGAAAGGAAGTGTAAAAGTGCTAACTGCCATAACCAAAAAATGCACTTTGCTTGCTAAGGAACAATAAAGAGGATGGCATAATGGATAATTTAGGTACAAAAATAATGTCATTAAAAAAAAATAAAAAATAACAGGAGAAGAGTTGCTTTTGGCATTTAATGATATACAGAAACAATTACAATGCCACATACCGTAAAACATATAGGAAATCAGCTATTTTCCTGTAGAAGACAGTTACAGTACATCAGTAGCAGTTAAAGTTGAATAAAGTTTAATAGAATGCCATTCCCATTGTGAGGCTGATGCTGATGATGAAGTCCCACGTTTTTTTTCTGGTTGGTCACATCAGTTATACAGTTGTATGCAGCCATTTCAAAAGTCATGTTTTTTTTTTTTTTTTTTTTTTTTTAATCATTTGAAATCATTTATTATCCTGAGATACCATAACGTCATGTAGCTAAAAGATGTGATTCAACAACATTATGTCAACACTATGTTTAATTAGGTTGAAACCCAACACACATTTAAAGATGTAAATTGACTATTTCTTTCAAGAAATCACATTGTCACCAGCACACAATGATTCTTGAGATAGTTTGGGCTGCAAAGGATCTTTTGTATTCTTCACAGCCCAGAAAATAACAAAAGATGCATTTCGAGCCTGCATTTTAAAGAGACTTAGACTTGGGAGAAGTCTTTGTCATGCTGCTGTGATGCAATCAGTCTGCGAATGGAGTGCTGAATTGGAACACAGCTCTTGTCTGTTTTGATTAATTTGAGTTTAGTTTCTTTCCCTGTGTCCTTAGTTGCTATTGTTTAAAGGTTGTATCAGCGATTTCTAACCTAAAACATAAAGTGTCAATTTCAGCTTACCTTTCTTCACGATCCGCTCGCTGCCTGCCCTTATAAATTGTCTGTGAAAAAACCGCGTCTCTCTGGTCAGCCTAGGGTCCGAGATATGCCAAAAAAACAATCGGCACTACCAACCTTTCCCCACAAAAACAAACAGTGTTCCAACCAATCAGCGTCAGGGGTTTGGTGTTGTGGACTTTCGCTCCGCCTCCCTCACATCCCTGCACCAGTAGGAAAGTCCACAACACCAAACCCCTGACGCTGATTGGTTGGAACACTGTTTGGTTATCTGTGGTGTGTTGATAGCGCCGATTGTTTTTTTTTGGCATATCTCGGACCCTAGGCTGACCAGAGAGACGCGGTTTTTTCACAGACAATTTATGGGGCAGGCAGCGAGCGGATCGTGAAGAAAGGTAAGCTGAAATTGACACTTTATGTTTTAGGCTAGAAATCGCTGATACAACCTTTAATCTCTCATTGTCTTGTGTATTTGGTTCAGTTCTTGGTTGGTTTTTGTCTATATGTGGTTTGCTTTTCTATTCACCAGTGTTTTTGTTATCTGTTAATAAAGATACTGCTTACAATTAGATCCTCTACTCTTTTTTTGTGAACCAAACTGAGACACATTATTGACAGAGAATCACAGTCTATATTTATGTTGTCAGATCAAATAGTTTGACTGTTCCCCAAACATTAAACCCAGGATAGAGCGGCTGAGTGAATGTGGTCTGGACTGTGTGGATGAGGTTCATTGTGCCAGAGATGCTGTAGAAGGACAGAGTTCCTGCACTGTGATCCACATACACTCCTATTCTACTGCAGCTGGAGGGAACAGGGAGTTTTGTCTGTTTTTTATTGTGCCAGAATGAGAAACCGGAGGAAGAGCAGGACAACCGCCAGGACTGATTATTATACCCCAACACACATTCATTACCAGATCCCTTCCTTTTGATGCTCTTATATGACACTGATATACTCACACTATTACTCCCACTCCACTCCAGCTCCCAGTAACAGCGTCTACACAAACTCTCTCTACACAACACCTGAGGATAAACATCAAATCTGTCTGAATGATCAGGATATGGCTGGAGTGTGTCAGTGTAAGTCACCACTCTGTTCCCTTCAGATAGATGGAGGAGTTTATGTGCAGTGTTTGGATCCAGAGTGAACTGATGGGAATCTGATGAAAAAAAAAAATTCAATTAACTGAGTATTAATTATTAAAATAGTATTAAATGTTATTAATAAAGTAATCTACAAACTTAGAAGTAATTAGTAATTCAAAGTAAATTACAGTATTTTTAATAACTTTGTCTACACTGCTCATGATTAATAATGAATGTGAACATGAATAATATTTTCTACCATTTCAAACTAAACTTTCTAGTTAAAGTATGTAAGTGTGTGTCATTGTATTTGTTAGCGAACCTACATTGCAGGAAGTCCTGTCTGGTTCTGAGAACAATGTTACTGTGAGTGACTGTGAAAATAACAGATATAAACACTCACACAGTTAGAGAGAAAATGATTACCTGTATAGAGCAGATGAATCTCTAATATTTTACCAGATATCTTTTTCATCTCCTTTTTGCATAAATCCTCCAGTTTGTGTCTCAGCTGGCAGGCAGATTCTCTCACACCATCAAAAGAAAATTGAAAGCTGACACTGATGTTTTCTGTAGATTCAAGGGGTGCTGAGAGAGACTGAAGACTCTATGGAATAAAAATTAATGAACTAGAAAAAAATCTAAGATGCAAATGCATGCAAAAATATGTCTTGGTTACGTAACCCTTGTTATTTGAAGAAGGGGAACGAAGATGTCATGTCGGAGACCGAAAAATTGTGATCTTGCTTAGAGAGACCAATCTACTTCGAGTGTAAATGAAACAAGCAAATGCACACTGGCATGCGATGATTGCATCCAGCTGCCGCTGATCACAGAGTGATCAGGTTTTTGCTGAGGAGCCGAGCCGAGCCGGGCCGGGCCGTTCAGCGTTGGCACAGCAGCTGTGGCGACGGGACGTGACGTCTACGTTCCCTCCTTCAAATAACGAGGGTTACATACATAACCGAGATGTTCCCTATCAGTCGGTCTCTTCAAGTCAGGTTGGAGACCAATGAATTGGGATCCCTACCAAAGCGCCAAGGCTGCTGCCCCCCTCCAGTATCCTGTGCGAGCCTCCTGCACCCCCTTTGTGGCCTAGGCCGTGGCTTGCAACAAGAATACCAATCACCGTATATCATAGCACTACCCACTTCAGTTAGGCTTGAGCACTGGGAACGTGCGGAGCCCCATCCTTCCCGTAGGAAGTTTCGGAAGCATTTACACATGACTCATTTTTCAGGAACATACGAAAGATTGGAGATGACTGAACCCTCTTGTAATGGCAGATGGTCTGCCGGGGAAACACGGCCCCTGAGGCTATACTGTAGAATTGTACACATATGGCATCCACTTAGGTCTCTCATATGGAACCCAGCCCTCTACTGGTTCTCAAGGATTCATCAAGTGAGGGCCTGGCACTGGACACTCCGCTATGTCTGGTTGCTGAGGGGATGGAGGAGCTTGACAGGGGGGTCTGTTGTAAGGACACTCTGGAGCAGTTTTAGCAAGCCGACCCCAGCGGTGGCCACTCAGAACAAAGGAGGATACCGGCTCTACACGAAGGCTATAGAACCTAGTGAACGTGTTAGGGGTCGCCCAGCCAGGCACCCTGAGCCAGCACCCAGGAGGATGCAACACTTCTAGTGTTAAGCCGGGGTGATGGCATCCACAATCCAGTGGGCCATCTTCTGCTTGGAGACGGAATTCCTCTTCTGCCACCCACCGTGACAGACAAAGAGCTGGTCTGAGTTCCTGAAGCTTTGCGTCCAGTCAATGTAGCATCTTAGGGCATGGGCAGGACAAAGCAAAGCTAGGGCTGGGTCTGGCTCCTCCAGGGGCAGTGCTTGCAGGCTCACCACCTGGTCTCAGAAGGGAGTAGTGGGAACCTTGCGTACATAACCGCACCAGGGCCTCAGTGTTACCTGGGAATCTGCCGGCCCGAACCATGGAGGTCATATAGACTGTACAGGTTGAGGGGGACAGCCTTCGCTCCAACCATTGCTGCAAGTAGGAGAGCACAATTCTGATCGGGTATCTTCGGGGGTCCTCACTGTAGGGCGCCACTAGCAGGACCTGCTGCTCGTCCTCCCTGACCTTGCACAGTGTCTGTGTGAGAAGGCTCAGTGGGGAAACGCATATTTGTGCAGGCCCCGCAGCCAGCTGAGTGCCAGTGCATTTGACAGTGGGACATTTCTGGAGAGGCAAACAGGTCTACCTGAGCCTCCTCAAAACGTCTCCAGATCAGCTGGACCATCTGGGGATGGAATTTCCATTCTCTGGGAAGTGCAGCTTGTGACACGCTTGTGCAAGCCTGGAATGTGAATGGCACAAACCAACCTCAGATGCTTCTGACTCCAGAGGAGGAGGAGACGGGCGAGTTGTGACATGTGATGGGAGTATAGACCATCCTGAGGCTGTAAAACCCTGTCCTCATATCGACTGGAGGGACTAGCTCTATTACATCCTTTGTTGGCGGCCCCGGCAACAGCTGACCGCCAGAGAGAGAGAGAAGGAGGAACCCTTGGTGTTGGGGGGTTCCTCACCGTTACCATAAGACTAGTCAGCTCTCTGCCAGACGTAGAGCCCTCTTGGCATTTGCCAGGGGGGACAGTAGATCTCGGGAGAGGAACTGGCACCCCGCCCCTTTACAGGTAGCAGAGTCTGGTCCACAACTCGCTAAAGGTCAACCTCCCAAAAAAATGAGAGCATGACTCATCCACTAACGCTGCCTCGGTGCGCTTAGTGCCCAGACAGTGAGGTGAGCCGTCACCCGGCTCCAGGTAACGGCCGCATGCAGAAGCACACATGTGGAAGGGCATGTTCACCACGTCTTTATAAAGACATCCACCGGTGAAGCTCTTTTAGAAACTGCTTTTTATGTGCTAAGGCAGACAGGGCAGATGGCCATGGCACCACAAAAGGGGGTAGTGCAGCCTTATGTGCGCTTTCGCACTCGAAAAAGGAACTAACACACAAGCTGTAGAAGAGTATCTTTTTCTTTCGACTCGCAGTTTACAATCTTGCTTGAAGATCAGATCCGAAGTGAAAAGCTAACTATGTGCTGCACCTGCTGCCTATTCATGCTGTGATCAGCAGCAGCTGGATGCAATCATCACATGCCAATGTGCATTGGCTCATTTAGTTTACGCTCTAAGTAGATTGGTCTCTCTAAGCAAGATCCTAATTCATCAGTCTCCGACATGGCTCGGAGAGACCAACTGATAGGGAATGTACACTACATACACTTATATAATTAATAATTTCTTTCACAGTCTTTTGACCATGATATTAGTGATTAATAATTTGGTCAATTAAATGATTGTAGTCTCTATTAAAACTCCCTGAGGTCGGCTGTATCGCCGGCGATACCAGCTCATTTTTTTTTAGATCAGCGCAAAAGACACTAAAAATACTCTGTCGGTTTCAGTCATACAAATTAAAGCTATACATCATTGTAAACTGTTAAGTGTGTACTTTTATTTGTGCACACTCACAAGAGCAACAGAGCGTTGTGGTTTTTTTTAGAATAAAGAAAACAAACAGGGTGATTTCTGTTTTCTCTGTCTCCGCGAACTGCTTTTAGAAATGCATCACTTAAATCGTTCAGACTCGGTGAATACTCGGCACACAAACAGAAAAGTGGTATCTACAGAAAGCTTGAGATTTATGCTTTTAAACGAAGTAAGTTTTATTGAAAACAAATATTCTGTGATAAAGTAATCTTTATGAAACCAAGGAGATGTCTAGTCTATCCAGTTGCAGCTAATTATTTTTAATTTGATCAGCCCACTAGCGAAATCCCTTTGGTATTCAAATTAGCCATGTGCTACAAGCGCGGCAAGGACCGGAGTATCTGTACTCGAGGAAACTCCCACATCACCGCAAACAAAGCAACATGACTTCAAGTTCATCTTGGTTACAGTTTGTTTCTGACTGAAGAAGTGCTGTGAGGAATAAGACTAATATTTACCTCAATCAGAAGAAGGACGTGATGCAACGCAAACCCAGCAGGATGGATATGAGGATATGAGTGCTTACACTGAATGTATGTTTACATTGTGTTTATTAGTAATATAGTGCTAAACGATAATTATTAGTTTCTCAGATATAACATGTCCTTTTTTACATTAGTACAAATGCTAGAGTCTATGACTGTATACTGACAGATGACCCTGATATGATCATGTTTTTTTTTTTTTAAGTGATCTGAAACCTGCTCAACAGATGCTGTCTTTCCCTTGAGTCCCTTCAAATTGTTTTCCTCTGAGAGCGCTACAAACTTCAGATGTTCAACTACACTGATATTCTAGTGTAAAACAAGTTTTTGACTATTTTTTGTAATTTTTTTTAAGTGCATGCACTTAAATATCAGGTAAGATGTACTTGTTTCATTTGTTGAACAGAATTCAGAAGACGTTTTCAGAAATGCCACAAAGTCTGTGCACATCTGTGTGGTTAGATGAGGGAGCTCAATAATGTGTCTTTGACTTTCATTATGTATGTTTTGGTTATACAGTGTTGTAAATAAAATACAAATTATCTAAAACTACATTCTCTGAATCTTCTTACATTGTCTCTTACCTGCTATAGTCAAGTCAGTCATTGATGGGGCCATTAGGGAGGGCTCTTTTGTCTCTCAGGTGTGAATTGCTAAATATTCATGGGTCATTGCCACACCTATGAATAATCCCTTTCGATCACAAAACATGTTTTGGAAAATTTACATCAATATATTGTTTTCTCTGAACGAGTGAACGAGATGATTTTCACATCATTTGGTTGAAAAAAATTTAGCCTACCACATCCAATTCTCAACAGTCTTGATGACAAATGTTCTGTATGTGCTTCATTGCCTTATTTCAGTGACTTCAAAACTTTAGATTTTCAATAACCACGCATAAACATAGTTTTCTCAAAAACACAAACATGCACATTAATGTTGCTTGCATATTATTGAAGCCCAATATGTGCTGATTACAATGTAATCTGACTTTAACCATTAAAATGTTTTAAGATACTGAAAAAAAGCACAAATGTCAGGGCATGTCAAAACTTCTTCAGGGCCCCAAAACACCCTCAGACCCCAGAGGGTTTTTTAATACCATGTTTCATTTGGTAACCTCATTAGTGTAGCGTACCTGAGTGAAACCTGCAAAGACCACAACACTTACTGTGAAACTTACTGTATACTCAATAAAACTGTGTGGCTCAAATAATCAATTTTTCTATATCTCCGTTACCTGCAGGAAATGGATGTGATTGTCTGTGTGTGAAAGCTGCTCCAGCTCAGTGTTTCTCCTCTTCAGATCATCAATCTCCTGCTCCAGTCGCTTCATTTGTCCTTCAGCTCGACTCACTGCAGCCTTTTCCTGATCTCTGATCCGCTGTGTCACCTCAGAGCGGCTTCTCTCAATGGAGCGGATGAGCTCAGTAAAGATCCTCTCACTGTCCTCCACTGCTGTCTGTGCAGAGCGCTGTTAGACACACATCACAATCAGCTCTTACTGCTTCCTCACAGCCTGAGAGACACAGCAGCTTCAGTGGGACTGAAAGAGGAGAGTCCAAACTGAGTCTCAAACTTCTCTTCTTCTCCAAACTCACCTTATGAGACTCCACAGCCTCTCTCAGCTGCTGAAGATCTTTCTGTCTCTGCTGGACTCTCCGCTGGAGTTTTCTCTGCGTCTCCTTCATATGTTTCTAGAAAAAAATAAATAAATAAAATAACCTGAGACTAATTACATAACACTGTTACAAATTCATCATGTAAAATGTTCTTCTTTTATACAGCATACTGTATCTCAAGTTTTGAGAATATTATTTGAATTTAGGTTAGACATGAAGTCCTCACACATGAAGGAGTCATAGATTAATGTAAGTGTAGTGTAGATCACATGTTGCACCCATGATACACCTGGATAGAAGAGAAACACTTGAAGTGTCAGCATTAATACATTAATGTGTCATTGCAGTTCATACCTCTTTCTCTGTCCTCTCTGCTGCAGTCGATACAGTCTCATGGTTTTTATGTTCATCCATAGCACACAACATGCAAACACTCTGCTGGTCAGTACGACAGAAAACCAATAGAGGCATATCATGTTGACGGCAGATCATCTGCTGCAGTCGTCCAGTGGCATCAGTCACTTTGTGTCTCTTTCCTGAGTGAAACTCCTCATGACGCTCAAAATGAGTTTGACAGTAAGACTCCAGACACACCAGACAGGACTTGACAGCTTTGTGTTTTCTTCCAGTACAGATGTCACACTCCACGTCTCCAGGTCCAGCAGGAACAGCAGCTTGTAGTTTGGTCTTCTTCAGTGTCTCCACCACTTCAGCCAGCATGTTGTTTTTACCTAACGTAGGTCTTGGACTGAAGGTCTGTCTGCACTGAGGGCAGCTGTAGACTCTCTTCTGATCCTCTTGATCCCAGCAGTCTGTAATGCAGCTCATACAGTAACTGTGTCCACAGGGAATGGCCACTGGATCCTTCAGGAGATCCAGACACACTGGACAGCTGAACTGCTCCACTGAAAAAACACTGGCTTCAGCCATTTCACTGTGTCTTCAAGAATACAGATACACTAACAACAGCTCAACAGCAGATTATTTTCAATTTCTTTAAACTGACTTTCCTGGTTCTGTGTTTGAGAGACGTGTGCAAAACAGGTGTGTCTGTAAGTCTTTAAACTCACATACTGAACTGCCCACAAGGTGTCAGTCTCACACTGACAATGTGTTACTTTTAGAAATTACAAAAAAAAAAAAAAAAAAAGTTTCAAGGGATTGTTCACCCAAAAATTTAAAATCTGGCAATAACCTTCTGGGGTCTGAGGGGTTTTTGGGGCCCTGGAAAATTTTGACATGCCCTGACGTGTGTGATTTTCAGTGTCTAAAGTCTGATTACACTGTAATCAGCACAAACTGAGCTACAATAATATGTGAGCAGCATGAATGTACATGTCTGAGTCTGCCTCTTCGACCCTTGAGGATTAATAACTCACCCTCATGGCATTCCAAACCCGTAAAACCTTTGTTAATCTTCTAAACACAAATTAAGATATGTTTTATGAAATCCAAGAGCCGCCACCATTCACTGCTGACATAGCTCACATATGTTTTGCACCTTGTTTACAAGCTGAAAAAATGCACATGTAAGCATCATGGTACTCTCATGAATGGTGGCATTCTTGAATAAAATTGTTCTTTTTGATTTCTTTGTGCACAAAAAATATTGTGATATAATCACAAAATTATGTTCAAACCACTGATAGTCACATGGACTATATTATCGATGTCCTTACTACATTTCTGTGCATTGACCGTGGTAAATCCAAAAGATCTTAATTTGTGTTCCGAAGATGAACGAAGGTTATGAGGGTGAGTGATGACAGAATTTTCATTTTTGGGTCAACTATACTTTTAAACATGCTATTAGTATACTTACAGTATATTAAAGTAAGAAAGTATACTATATGTCTACCTCATATTTACTACTATTCAAAGGTATATTTACAATGATACTTAAGTATGCTTTTGTTATACCAGTATACTTTATTTTTATCTGGGAAAAGTTATGGTCTTGATATAACATGACCTAAGGTGTTAAAAATTCATTTTTTTTTAATTACAACTTTTCATTACATTGGCAATCTTTAACTAGTCAGAGCATGTTTATGCATTATGCAATATTAACAGATCATAGTTGTTACTGTATCATAGATACAACAGCGATATTAGCAACCCAAACCACAACTGTCTTCAAATTGCCAAAGTTCATGAGGCATTTCAAGAGGTTCAGTAGATCTGGACCTGTTTAATGTCACAGGGCAGACACAAAAGCTTGATGAAACCAGATTTCAAACAAAAAAATACTAATAATATAGTTTTATTATAAATTGTGGGATGCAAATGAACAAAGGCCAAAAGGGAAAAGCCAAACACATCAACAATGATCTGACTCTCTCTCTCTATTAAACACATGAGAAAACATGGTTCTAAAACAAAAAAGGCATCCACCTACTTACAAATGTTTCCTGCATAAATGATTTAGAATAGTGAGAAAATTAAAAGAATAACATAATATAACATCTGACGTAGACACCATTTTGCATAGCTCACACACTGCACAGCTCAGACTGATCTCAAATCTCAGGTATTTAAAAGTTAGCTGAAACAATACAAGCAAGGCAACATACACACTATAGAAAACAGTGGCAAAGGGACTAGAAGATGGTAGTGTCTATCGAACAGGAAAGCATCTGTCTCTCTTCCTTGACTTGAATTGACCATTGCACAGATTACTTCCTTGTTTTAGATTATATATATAAAATATATTTATAAAATATTTCAAATTCATATTGATTCATATTGAGTGCATTATTAAGTATAATTAATATTTAACTTATTTAATTTGTAGTGAACTATATATAAGTATTTAAATAATTCAGCCTTATAGGCTTTTTGTGTCTGAGCTTATTTATTTATTTTAATGACTTTCTGCACTTGCTATACTATATACTTCAGTGCGGTAAACGTACTACAATTTATTATACTAGTAATTTTATAATAAATGGAAAAGCAAGACTTCTTGAAAAAACTAAGGAGTAGAAATGGCAGCTGCAGCCAATGATTGATCCTCTGCTGCCATCTTCTGGTTATACAGGTAGTTTCATGTCATTTTCATCTTAAAAAAATACGTTTTTTTTTTCTGTGAAAATACATTATTTCCCATCTTTATGAATGAATGAAGTGAATTTTATTGCACAGATGTAGAGTTGAAAAATAATAAAGGCTTTAAAATATTACCAGATTTTAAAAATGTGTTCATGACTATGAAGGCAAGTTACTGATTATCAACAATACAATTAGGATGTCTTCGAAGAGAAGTATGGCTAGCTAGCTAACGTTATGATAGTGTTTAGCTGTCAGCATTTAAATGTACAACTATGCAGGTACTCTCCTGGGATTACAGGCTCGACTTTTAAATGATATGTTGTTAAATAATATGAAACTGAATGTTCATGCTGCTATCATTATTTATGATGGTGTAATTATAATTTTCTCAGTTTCTGATGAGAACGAGGCAGTAGAGGAGTCTCAAGAGTGTCCACCTATATAACACATATAAAACGAGCTTCAGCGGAAGTTGCTATGAGCTGCTTATCATCATGCGGAAGTTCTAAAGAACGCTCAGTGCACATGGTCAATTCTCTGGGTTCCTTTGTACAACACTTAACGATCTAAAACAGGATTCAGGTGGCACTCATGAGGCTGTCAAGCAGACAGCAAGAGGAGCAAGAGTAACATAGAAGAACAAAGAGCACAGAAAAAAAAAATATGCATGTAACAGCTTGAATACATGGACACAAATGTGTATACTTATATTGGTAATACAACATAAAAAACACATACTAAACACTGTTTTTAAAATGTTTTTTTTTTTAAATGCAGAACATTTTCTGCGAGTGGTAGAGTTAGAATAAGGGCATAGAAAATACAGTTTGTACAGTATAAAAACCATTATGCCTATGGAATGTCTCCAGACTGATAGAAATAACAGTGTGTAACACATATAGTTACAACTTAGACTTCAAAATGAGTATTCTCATGTCAAGATACTAGATGTTTTTCCTGAACATGGAAGTCACACCTGACTCTTAACTGGAAGGATGCTTTGAATTTCTAGTCATATTAGCATATGTTCCAAACTGTTAAACTAATGTTAAACCTATTTAAATATTTTTAAAAAGCACATTGCAGCATTGCAAAATGATGGTGCTATGAAGCCATGACTGCATTTGTCAGTGCCTCACTCCTCAAAGTTTAATGAGTGTGTAGATGACACGAAGCTGCCAACATTAGCTACATTAAAAACAAATGGGCAACAATTTGATTGAATTCCTATGGAGACCGGAAACAAAAGAGCATCCAATCGCAAGGTTGAATTTGTAATAGCGGCACTCATCCTTTATTCAGAAAAAAGGTCTATAGTGATGCAAATATTCCCTTAAGCTCTTGAGTTTTATATTGGTGATTTTACTATAGATCAGTGATTTAATGGCTGATATGTTTTTGTTTAAGGAAAAACAATATTTAACGACAAGCTGTCGCTGTCTTTCAAAAGCAAAATGTATTTTCCTTGAGATACTATAACGTGTCATGGCTGCTGATGTGATTTGACAATATTATTGGTATACAATCACAGCATCATTTTTTTTTCAGATAGTTTGACTGTTCCCCAAACATAAAACCCAGGATAGAGCGGCTGAGTGAATGTGGTCTGGACTGTGTGGATGAGGTTCATTGTGTCAGAGACGCTGTAGAAGGACAGAGTTCCTGCACTGTGATCCACATACACTCCTATTCTACAGCGGCTTGAGGGAACAGGGAGTTTAGTCTCTTTGTTATTGTGCCAGAATAAGAAACTAAAGCAAGAGCAGAATAAACTCCAGGACTGATCATTATATCCAAATAAACACTCATTACCAGATCCCTTCCTGCTGATGCTCTTATATGACACTGATATATACACACCAACAGTCCCTCTCCACTCCAGCTCCCAGTAACAGCGTCCACTCACACTCTCTCTACACAACACCTGAGGATAAACATCAAATCTGTCTGGATGATCAGGATACGGCTGGCGTGTGCTAGTGTAAGCCACTTCTTCTTTCTCTACATTCCAGTCAGGGCGATAGAGGAGTTTATGTACAGTGTTTGGATCCAGAGTGAACCGATGGAAATCTGATGGAGGAAAAAAGGAGTTAGAATTTTAAACTTTTAGACATTTAGAATTTGTTATGTTCTGAGTCCCACCTCCTCACTTTCCTGTCAATCTTAACTTCAGTGTAAATTAAAGAAAAAATTGAAAATGCAGAAAATGACTGATTCCACATCAGACGGGTGGAGTTAAAAGGGTTATAAATGTAACGTTTTCAAAAGACATTTTTATCTTTGAGTACCAAAATAATTGTAACAATTATAAGAATAGACACAGAAACAATAATCACGTCATAAATGACTGTTGGACCTATTATGAAAAATAAATGCAATTTTGATTAAAAAGAAATAAACATATTAATTCCCAGTTCCAAGTTGTCAATGATTAAATCATTTGTCAGTCTTCTTCCAATAAAGTCAAATAAAATATTAGTCAAATTAGAAAAGTCGAATTAGAGATCTAGGTTGAATTAAAAAATCAATTAGAAATCTGAGAGAAATATTAGACAGTCTAGGTGCACCCAGTATCAGAGTAAAAGAAAGAGAGCAGAGAGAAAGGAGAAGTTAGAAGTTAGAAGTCTGAAGTGAAGGGTGCAGGTTTAGCATTTCTTATACCCTAAAAAAAAAGACAGAAAAGGAAGTCTATAGAAAGCTTCTATGGCTAATTTTGATTAGGAACATTAGTCATGACCAAAAGAAATATAAAAGGTGTGATTATAAACAATGATCTTTAGACGTGCGGTTTCACTTCTGTTTTTCTCTATAAATTTAGCTTGTGGCCCTAGAGACCCTGTTATATTTTCTGCATATTTTTGCACCTCTCTGCACTTTATTATCCAGGAACATCTGTAGACTGTACTTTGGACTTTGTTCAGAACAAACATTCAAACCACAGAGAGTTAATAATACATGTGATACAGTTAATGCATATTTTTCCACAGAAGGACTGTGCATACAACGATTATAAGCTTCCACAGAAAAACTGTTAGTACAGTGAATATATGATCTTAACCTGTAAAATTAGTAAAGATTAATGATACATAACTTCTAATATGAATATGTATTCTTAAAATTCTTAAAAAATAATTTATTGAATAAATACATGCAGGAGTTAAAGAATTAATTAATTAGTTGTCTGTACTTTATTTAAAGTTATATTTGGCCTTTGTTGGACAGGACAGTATAGACAAGACAGGAAACAATAGGAAGTATAGAGGGGATTGCTTTTTTAATAACCTCCCAAAAACATCTTGTTAATAATAATGAATGTGAACTGATCATGTTTTCTTTGACAAGAAATAGATGTTAGACGAAGTATCTTACCCTGCGTCCCAATACTTCATACTATCCATCCTAAATAATATGTGAAATTACAATAAGTGTGTCCCAAAGCTTAGTATGCTGAAAAGAGTATGACAAAAGTCCCCGGATGGTCTACTATTTCAGGTCGATTTTTGAAGTGTGGATCCGCCTTGCTGAGAAAAACAAAACAAAAAAAAACCCAGCTAAAACCAGTTTAGAATGGTTGACTGGTTTTAGCTGGTCAACCAGGCTGGTTTTAGAGGGGTTTTGCCCACTTTCCCAGCCTGGCCAGCTACTTCCAGCTTAAACCAGGTTTTTTCAGCAGGGCGTGCACACTCTAATGGCTAATATTGCCCAAAATGCATTGCGCTTTGGCAAAGAATTCAGTCCAGAACTACAAACAAAAATTAAACGTGTTAAAAAACTACAAGCATGGCGGATGCGTGTGACCGGCGGTTAGGTAGAGATGTTTAAAAAAGGGGGTCTAAGTTACTAATAATCAATATTTAACCTGGTAAAAAAAAATATTTAATGGTATCTGTGTTATATTTTATCTGCAACAACAATGCGAACTTTCGTAAACACCGATTTGATTGTTAACTTTTAAGTGCATCATTATGCAGAAAATATGAGAAGAGTTTTAGGCATGAAAGACTCATGAATAGCAGATCAACTGGCTATACTTCTTTTCTCTCCAATACGGTATGTTAAATTAAATTAAATGTGGAGGATGTTAACTGTGACACGATGACTGACAGGCCAGTTTAAGATGCAGTAGTGTGACGTGATAGTATGTCCCAAAGCTTGCCTACTCTTCTACTACACACTAAAATTTTGTACTTTTTCTTCACCAAAAGAGTACATACTTTAAGGGGACATTTGGGACACAGCATGAGTGTGTTTCATTTAGTGACTTACACTGTAGGAAGTCCTCTCTGGTCCTGGGAACAATGTTACTCTGAGTGTCTGTAAAAATAACAGATATAACTGAGTAAATCTCATTTAAAGAGATACAGTGCATTCACAAAGTAATCAGACCCCCCTCACTTATTTCAGTTTTGTTATGGTGCAGCCTGACTACAGTTGTTGAAATTCATTTTTTTTTTTTTTTATCTATACTCCGTACCTCATAAAGACAAAGTGAAAACTAAATTTTAGAAACATCTGTAAACTTATTAAAAAGAAAAAACTGAAATATCACATTTACATAAGTATTCAGACTCTTTACTCAGTACTTAGTTGAAGCACCTTTGGCAGCAATTTACAGCCTTGAGTCTTTTTGGGTATGACACAACAAGCTTTGCACACCTGGTGTTATGACTTTTGATGGTGGTTCTAGGGTGTAAAAGCTAACATTTAAATTGTGAATAATTTGGCAAGATGATGATGGCAAGAAACCAATCTCAAAACAAAAATACTGCCAAACCCTGAAATTTATTGTACAAAAGTGAAGAATTCAACAAAGAATGAAATACAAAATATGTACAGTGAAATATTTACACAAATCAAAATAAAGCCAAACAAATCAATAAATAAACCCAAGGGAAAAGGAAATGCAAGTGGCACCAAAGGAAATAAATTTATATAACAAAACCCAAACTAACTTATAATGAAACCCAGGGGCGCCGCTTGCAATTTTGGGCCCTATGACAAAATATGAGGTTGGGCCGCCCCTACCACACAAAAGCAGATCTCTGGGGGCCCCTACAGGGTGTGGGCCCTTAGAATTGTCCTAACTCCCACCCAACCCCCCCCCCCCCCCCTCCCTAGCGGCACCCCTGATGAAACCTCTAACCTAACTGCAAATAAAAAGGAAAAGAGAAGTCTTCAGCGTTAACATGCCCTAAATAAACTATACTATCTAACAAAACAAAACATACAAGTGTGGTGCTTACTTCTAACCTGGTGTCTCTATACAAGGATTGGCATCAGAAGGGCTTATAACGATAAACACACTGTAGTTATTACGAAGGCAATCGTTAACAGGTTGGATGGGAAGAATCAGTGGACAGCCATTTTCAGGTCTCTCCAGAAATGTTCGATAGGGTTCAAGTCAGGGCTCTGGCTAGGCCACTGTAGGACGTTCACAGAGTTGTCCCGTAGCCACTCCTGTGTTGCCTTGGCTGTGTGCTTAGGGTCATTGTCATGTTGGAAGGTGAACCTTTGGCCCAGTCTGAGGTGCCGAGTGCTGTGGAACAGGTTGTCATTGACGATATCTCTGTGCTTTACTCCATTCAGTTTTCCCCTTAACCCCAACCAGTCTCCCAGTTCCTCCCACAGCATGCGGCTGCTAACAGCACACTTTACTTTTGGGATGTTGCTCTGCAGGTGATGAGCAGAGCTAATTTCCTTTAAAGATAATGCTTGTAATTGGGGTTCATCAGACCAGAGAATCTGGTTTCTCACAGTCTGAGGGTCCTTTAGGTGCTGCTTTGCAAATTCTAAGTGTGTTTTCAAGTGTCTTCACTGAGGAGGGGATTGAGTTTGGCCACTCCACCATAAAGCCCAGATCGGTGGAGTGTTGCAGAGATGTTTGCCCTTCTATGCTGTTTTTTTTTTTCACCAGGGCAGGTGGTTCCTTTGACCTCATGACTTGGTTTTCACCCTGATATGCATTGTCAGCTGTGAGGCCTTTTATAAAATCATGTCCAATCAATTTAATTTACCACAGGTGAACTCCAGTCAAGGTGTAGAAACATCTCAGCAATGATCAAATGACACCTGAGCTAAATTCCAAGTGTTGTTGCAAAGAGTCTGAATACTTGTGTAAATGTGATATTTCAGTTTGTTTGTTTTTTAATAAATTTACAGACATTTCTAAAATTCTGTTTTCACTTTGTCATTATGAGGTACAACGTGTAGCTTAATGAGAAAAAAAAATTGAATTTAAACAATTGTAGTATCAGGCTGCAAGATAAATTTGAAAAAAGTTGAAGGGGGTCTGAATACTTTCTCAATGCACTGTATATTATACTCTATCTCTATTTCTAATATGCTCTAAGGTTTTCTATATGATATTAGATTATGTTTGGCTCATTACAGAGAGCAGATGAATCTCTAATACTTTACCAGATATATTTTTTATCTCCTCTTTGCAGAAATCCTCCAGTTTGTCTCTCAGCTGACTGAGAGATTTTCTCACAGCATCAAAAGAAACGTGGAAACTGACACTGATGTTTTGTGTAGATTCAGGAGGAGCTGAGAGAGACTGAAGACTCTACAGGAATATAAATTAATAAGCCAGAAAAAACATTTGAAGATATATACAGTATAAGTATATTCAGTAAGAGACAGATTTGCTAAAAGTTTACTCTTGTTCCAACCTCCAAACATGACTGCCTAAAAAATTTTTTAGCTGCCCACTTAAAACACACAAATAAATAATAATATGTGAATAACGATTCATTGTCTCATGAAGCATCATTGAGAGGATATGAGGAAATAATTTTTATATTGTATATTTTATATTTGTAGGTTAGGTTACATTTTATAAATTTTATTTATGCATTAGTTATAATTAGTTATTACCTGTTAACCACTGTTTAAGCATAGACGTGAAAATGAAATTTCTGAAACTGAAACCGTGATAAATCTCAAATGCTTTGGAGCTCTTAAGTCTCTAATCTGCTTGGCAGATTACTGCTAAAGTAGAAAAAAAAGTAAAATAAAGTTTTATAAAAGGTTTATTTTCATGAAAAAAAATGCACAAAAATACTACTTTAAAATATTATATGAAAGACATATTTTCCAAAACATATTTTACTCTAAAGCCATAAATCAAAGTCAAATATAAATTGTTTTAAATTTGGGGTTGATATCTCAATAAATGAGCTTAAAATTATTTTTGGGTGCATTACCAAATGTTTCCTCTTGAAAAAATTAGTTCCCCACATTTATCGTGGTTCAAATAATCAATGTCAGTTAATTAAACACTTTTAACACAAGATCTTGCTAAAGTCTACTGTATTTATTTTTTATTTTTTTTATTCTGTTACCTGGAGGAAATGGATGTGATCGTCTGTGTGGGAAAGCTGCTCCAGCTCAGTGTTTCTCCTCTTCAGATCATCAATCTCCTGCTCCAGTCGCTTCATTTGTCCTTCAGCTCGACTCACTGCAGCCTTTTCCTGATCTCTGATCCGCTGTGTCACCTCAGAGCGGCTTCTCTCAATGGAGCGGATGAGCTCAGTAAAGATCCTCTCACTGTCCTCCACTGCTGTCTGTGCAGAGCGCTGTTAGACACACATCACAATCAGCTCTTACTGCTTCCTCACAGCCTGAGAGACACAGCAGCTTCAGTGGGACTGAAAGAGGAGAGTCCAAACTGAGTCTCAAACTTCTCTTCTTCTCCAAACTCACCTTATGAGACTCCACAGCCTCTCTCAGCTGCTGAAGATCTTTCTGTCTCTGCTGGATTCTCTGCTGGAGTTTACTCTGTGTCTTCTTCAAGTGTTTCTGGAGGAGAAAAACAAAACAAAACAGACACTAACAATATTTACCAATCATAAATAGTTGCATGCTTGATTAAATACTTTCCTTTTTTTTAAGCATTTCTTGGAGTTTTAACAATATGAATTTAGGTTAGACATGTCCTCACATATAAAGAGAGGCATATATGGTAATTACTCTCATCATTATTCTGCAATCAAAAATTATTTGTGAAGCAGACATGGACATTTAAACCGAATGCAATTTGAAGGAAAAACAGCAAATGCATGTTCAGTTATAGTAGAAATCTTGAGTGATGGGACAAACTGAGCAAAGTTCACCTCAAATGCACAGAGGCATCATGAAATAACACCCGATGGGAGTGTAGATCACACGATGCATCCACGATAACAGCTGAATAGAAGAGAAACCTTTGGAGAGTCAACATTAATAAATCAATGTGTTGTTTCAGTTCATACCTCTTTCTCTGTCCTCTCTGCTGCAGTTGATACAGTCTCGTGGTTTTTATGTTCATCCATAGCACACAACATGCAAACACATTGCTGGTCAGTACGACAGAAAACCTCCAGAAGTTTATCATGTTGATGGCAGATCATCTGCTGCAGTCGTCCAGTGGCATCAATCACTTTGTGTCTCTTTCCTGAGTGAAACTCCTCATGACGCTCAAAATGAGTTTGACAGTAAGACTCCAGACACACCAGACAGGACTTGACAGCTTTGTGTTTTCTTCCAGTACAGATGTCACACTCCACGTCTCCAGGTCCAGCAGGAACAGCAGCTTGTAGTTTGGTCTTCTTCAGTTTCTCCACCACTTCAGCCAGTAGGGTGTTTTTACCTAAAGTAGGTCTTGGACTGAAGGTCTGTCTGCACTGAGGGCAGCTGTAGACTCTCTTCTGATCCTCTTGATCCCAGCAGTCTGTAATGCAGCTCATACAGTAACTGTGTCCACAGGGAATGGCCACTGGATCCTTCAGGAGATCCAGACACACTGGACAGCTGAACTGCTCCACTGAAAAAACACTGGCTTCAGCCATTTTACTGTGTCTTCAGGAATGCAGGAATGCAGACACACTAACAGCAGTTTAAGATCACTTTAGACCCCGCCTCCCCCCTCTTTCCCGCCAACCGTGTTTCCTTTCTGGTTCTGTGTTTAAGAGACGTGTGCAAAACGAGTAGGGGGAGGCTGCAGACCTGGAGCAAGGCAGATCTACGGCCCAGATAGTTTTATGGCCCAGGCAGTTTTACGCCCCTGTTGTTCTTGATGTGTCCAGTTCGGGGAGAATGATGCACGGCGAAATAACATAACTCAAATCAACACAGGAAACTTACACATTAATACAAGTCCCATTCATAGATTTAGATTTTTTTTTGTGTGAATTTAAATGCTACATTAACATAACAGATAGATCATGTAATAATGCAGTAATAAAGATCTGTTTTTTTTATTGGTCACATTAAATATTCTAATTTTGTGAAATACTGGATTTTTTTTATCTTTAATCCATAATCATCAAAATTAAAACAAATAAAGGCTTGAAATATTTCACTTTGTGTGTAGTAAACTAATATAACATACAGGTTTCACTTTTTGAAACAAATTATTGAAATAAATGGACTTTCCCTCGATATTCTTACTTTTTGGCACATACCTGTATTTTTACTGTACAACTTATATATTTTGATGAAAGTAACTCAAAAGTAACTTAAAAGTAGTGTAACGCATTAAAATTTAGAAACAGTAATATTGTAATGTAACTAATTACTTTTACAAGACAGTAATATATAATGTATTACGTTTTGGAAGTAACTTGCACAACACTGATCATGTTTTATTAATATAAAGTTAAGACAGTATTTTAATTGTTTGCTGGCTAATTATATGTTAATTGTTGAGGCTGAGGAGAAAGGAGGACCTGTCATGAACAAGATATTGCAGGGATAATATAAAGGGAAAAGATCAAACATGACATCCTGATATTATTTACAATTAGCCTTTTTTTATCAGTGAGAGGGAGCATTTTGACAGGAGGATAGAACAACACTTAAAGAAGATTGACAAGCCCTAGGGTCATCACTGTGTGTCATTAATAATGGTGTTAATAAAAAATTGTTGTTCACAAAAGTTGTCTTTTTCTTCTCAGATGGCGAAATAGCCTTGGAATTTTAGAAAGGGGCGAATTCTGTTTGTCTAAATAAAGTTCTGTAGCTGTAGGACAACCAGTAGCGTATATAACAGATATTTTATCAATGGCCCATATCACTGTGTCTGATGGGATAAATTTGGTTATTATCTGAATGTAACTTATCACACAATCGCTCTATATGAAAACCTACGTTAACTAGGGTACAGTTGATCACATTACATTGTCCATCTGATCCAACTGTGTATTAATTTTTCAATTTACAAAAACATTAGCCTACATTTAATTGCAATTCAGTTGTCCTTTGTGGGGTATGAATGCCAACAGTGAAAATCATATCTATAACTAAGTGTCATTAGTGCATTATTACATGATCTATCTGTTATGTTAATGTAGCATTTAAATTCACACACACAAAAAAAACTACATCTATGAATGGGACGTGTATTAATGTGTAAATGTCGTGCGTTGATTTGAATTATGTTATTTCGCCGTACATCATTCTCCCCCTACTGGACACATCAAGAACAACAGGGACGTAAAACTGCCTGGGCCGTAAAACTGTCTGGGCCATAGATCTGCCTTGCTCCAGGTCTGCAGCTTCCCCATATAGGGGCAAAACAGACATGTCTGTAAACTAACACCCTAAAATGTCCACTAGATGTCAGGCTTATACAGAAAGTCAGAGCTGAACACAAAGTTGTTGTGAGCCAGAGACACATAAACTGAAAGAACCAGTCGACATAGAAAAGTCACCCTATGTGTTTTACTAAATAAAGTAACCCTTTGTTTCTTTCTGACTTCTTTAAACAAATGCTCTTAGAGTTGTTCTCAGAGTTTACTTTACTTTTGTGAGCCAGTTTTTCACTGCCTTTTAAATGTTTTGGTCATTTTAGTGGATATATGCCATCACAGTTATCAAGTTAAGACACCTGCACACACACATCTGCATCCTAGCAGAGCAACCACAGGTGTAGTTCATTACAGTAGGAACATGTTCCAATTAACAAAAATTCAAAAATAGCAAAAATTCTTCATGGAACATGAACTTTACTTAATTTCTTAATGATTTTTGGCATAAAAGAAAAATCAAAAATTTTGACCCATGCAATGTATTTTTGGCTATTGCTACAAATATACCCCAGCGACTTAAGACTGGTTTTGCGGTCCAGGGTCACATATTAGGTCTGAAAATATTTGAAACGCATGTGACTTGAGGCTGAGCTCTGATTGGGTTGTTTCAGATTGTCCTCGGGGCGCAGAGCACAGCGCCCCAGACCCTCCCACTTTAGATC